>NC_056739.1:478593518-478638518 GCF_019279795.1 Protopterus annectens
GGCTCACAGAGCTGTATTAGGACCGCCCCGTGGATGTAAGTAATATTCCGATGTGGGCATAGCTGACTCCCATACCTCCCAACCCCTAAGAGCACATCCACTGGATAGTCTGTAAACCATTGGGGGAACACTTAAGGACCATACCATTGAACTGTCCCCGATTACCAGGGATGTCGCTGATTATGACTCAGAATCTAACTCTGTCCCACCTAAACCCTCCTAGAACTAGTGATATTAGGATGAAAGGTGGTGGAATACACGTAATGAATAACAACAACAATTAATAATCATAAACAGCATATACTTCAGACAATGTGCATGAATACATATGTTCTGGGTCTGTCAATGTGCCAGGTTAATAGCACCATAATTTTAAATGTGTCCCTGATGTTGTTATGCAGTGTCCCTGATTCAGTGTTCATTTTTCCCCATTCGTATGAGAGGTCTGATAGGGACAGAAAGCACATATTCCACTGACTACCTTAGAAAGATTTAAGAATAATAGGTATGCAGTAGCATGACTCGGCCGACGGATGTGGGTCCCAAAACCCAATTACTTGTCTGTATTGAAGAGTCTCGGTTCCCATGTATCAGCCAGAAGGGTGCAGATTGTAAGAGGAGCACAAAAATAATATGAATAAAACACCGAACAGGCCACCGATTCCGTACAGTCAAACGGCATGTAGGGTTGCCACCATTTCAAATAGCCAAAGTGGAATATTTTCAGGACACACATCAGATTTTACAGGCCGACACATACCCACAGTCAGTACAAAGGCTAGAACTTTACTTTTTTGCCTAAATAAAAGCTTATTCTTGTAGCAGTTTAGTTGCTTATTCTGTTTCTTGTAACATTTAGGTATTTTAGATACAGAAATATCTATTTTATGCAACTATTACATAAAATATGGGACATAATTATGTCCTACAATCTCAGGACATTTGCCATTTTTAATATTTTTTGTCAGGACACAACTGCCCAAAGAGGGACTGTCCCTCGCAAAGTGGGACAGGTGGTAACCCTAACTGCATGCCGTCACCTAATGGGCAGCCATTCCCGATACTGCAGGCATGTAATTTGATGGAATAGGCATCACAAGGTAATATTGTGGTCCTCACCCCCACCCAAGGGTATGAGTGTCAGATGCAAGCACCAATGTCATTGCATTTGCAAGTGCAGGAGTGAGCGGGTGTAAGCCTTTTTGGCTACCAGTATGCGAGTATTGCACTGGCAAAGCAATGTAGAGGCTAACCGAGTGTAAGAAGCTGTAAGCAGAGGTTAGCATTGCTTAATACCGAGCAAACCCATGCACACCCACTCACAACTGCTTTAATGTGCCTTACTCCCTCCATATCCAATGGCCTTGTTCTGCCCTGCAACAAAATAAATGGCCTCTGCAAGTATCGGAGCCAGGACTCTGCACACACAGCTAATGTGATTTACCAATACGCCATGGCAGATATACAGACAATGGACATTACCGCAAACATATCATGCAGCGCAGTCATTCAACAGTATAGGAATGTATCCCATCATGTAGATGTATATGTGAGTGTTTATGTTCAGCATATAGCTACATACATATATAGAGATATATCAGGAACATACCATGTGGCAACAAAGCATTACAAATGAATGAAAAGGGAAACACCAGCGATGCCTGTATTATGTAGTGGTGTTTTTCTATGTAATATCAAGACTCCCTCAGACAAACATGTCATTCATACACGCAAACAGTTGTACATTGGCCGTACACATCACTCTGTGCATGTAATGTACATTAACACAACAGTACCTGTCCAATCATTATGTGAGAACAGTACTCTTGCAAGGTGCTGTGTACAACATCATCATCATCATGATAAATGTAAACGGGGTAACCATAGAGGGACTGGTAGTGTTGTGTGTACAATGGGGTCATCCTTATCACGTGTACCTGGACCATTTAGGAGTGATGTGCATACCAGGATCATGCGTCTGAGGGATAGGGGTGAGGATAACAGGAGTATGTTGTAATGCATATTACAGGGATTACATGTGTCCAGTGGGCACATGTGTGAAATGGACAGCTATGCTGTAGTCATGTGTGGCACATCACCATCCTGTCTTTAGGCTATTTCCCACTGTGTAGGATGTTTGAGGAAAATCCAGATATCATCTGTGATGCTGTTTCAGAACACCACATCCAAGTACCACTCACAGCGACTGTCATGGCCAAACACCAACATGATGTTCCTAGATAGTGTACTGTGTTTATCATGCGAATGGCTATGGGAACACCATCACAGCTGTTCCACATGCAATCAGCTAGAGGAGGACTGCAATAGGTGCAGAGGCCATCACCTAATCATGTCCATCACTTACAATACACATGCTGCTGCTGAGCAGGTGTACACCTCCACATCCACCAGAGAGTGTGTGGGAGGGACAGACAAAGTACACCAGAGAAGGGCTTGGAGACTAAACCCTAAGCATCGTCTGCCACACGCCTAACAGTACAGAGGTCAAACCCCTGACTGACTAGTCATTACTATTACATGTGCATGAAGTTACTACATGTGTCACAAAGCTGACATGTTGCTGTGCTGTAAGAACATATATGTGTGTAGGTGAGAGACATCTGCAACAGAGATATAGTAGACATACATTAGGTGTAGCACACATGGCTGTCCACGTGAACGGATGCCATTGCCACCACAACCACATTCTCTAATGGACTTGCATTGACACTCTTTGCCAGGGCCACAAATACACAACCTAACTACTTAGTTTGCCACACTGCAGTAATGCACAGGACTACATGCACCACAGGGGATATCTGGAGGGTCTATGGGCTAGGGCATGTGAAAGTGTTAGACATCCGTTGGTATGCCAACGAGGGTTATATTGGGAGTGACTGTGGTTGGGAGCATCATAACCCACATGCAGACATAAGGTGCCAGTACTGACATGCATGTATGCATTGCTTCGTGGGTGTGTAGTGGTTGGCTGTACAATATGGCTGTACAAGGCTGGGTGAGGGGTAATCCTTGGCATCGTGCCACCCGACAATGGTGTGCAGTGTGGTACAGGGGTGTAATGTCTGCAATGTCACATACAGATGGATACTGCATGATCTGCCCTGACATCCTGGTTACCAATGTGTATGGCAATAACTTTGCAATGCATGCCATGTCTGTATTTCATAGTCCTTCACATGGACATTGCCTGGGATGTGCATGTCCCACAATACTGTACAGTGACATGTACAGGTGTACCTGGTTTGGCAGGCACATGTTGTGTACACAGACTGTTATCCTCCTTATATGCCAATACTGGCCTGGTGCGGCAAAACCTGCCTATAGTCAGTAGGTCGACCCTGCGCCTGCAATGATAGCATGATACAGGTATTCCCTGGTGTCAGTGGCATTGGTCCATATAGGGCACATGTGTATGGCATTGTATGGCCTCTGTGGATCACATTTGATGGCACCACATATGTTGCAGGCATCCAGTGGGGAACATAGTGAAGGCACATTGTACGCAATTATGTGCATATTGTACCACTGTACAGGGTGCCATGTCCTCTGCAGCCCACTGCATTCACACCATGCCTACTATCTGTCATCAATGTGCATGGTACTACTAACATAGCGGGATATCCTAGGCAAGTGTGTTTGTGTATGGCACATGGGTTCAGGACATATACTGGGTACCAGTAGGGTTGCATACTTTGTTCACCAGACCTTTTGCCAGATGTAGGGGTATGGCTTGCCAACACAGTCCCATGGCTGACTGACATCTATACTCCTCGTGAGATGGTCAATGTGTCATAAGATGGACACTATATAGGAAAATTACAAAATCTGCTCCCCAACATGTCCAGAGGTTAGACACTCACAGCCACCTCTACACAGGCTCTGACAGCCAAACATGCACACTTGCCATGTCCTGTATTTGAACCCCTACATACCGTATCACACTACAGCAATATGCATTTAGGGCATGCACTACAGTGAATACTGGGTTACAGCACTCCTACAGGTGTATGCCTGGGTGGGTGACAACAGCAGGATTGACAAAGGTGGTCATGTGATTTGTACAGAGAGTGCATACTCTACAAAGCACTGTACTTGTCTCATGCACCAAACACACACACACACACGCACACACACACACACAGTTGGCATGTCTGGGATTAGAACACCGACCTAACTACTTTATCACATTACAGCATTATGCAGTTACAGAATGCACTACCGAGATTACTGGGTCACAGTACTCCCAGAGGTGTATTTCTCGGTGGGTGACATCATCATCCTTGCCAAAGTTGGGTATAGGAATTGTATGGAGTTTGAGCAGTCTAAAAGCATTATTCTGTCCTTAAGCAGACGGAGACACACACACACACACACACACACACACACACACAGTTGGCAAGTCTGGGATTAGAACACCGATCTAACTACTTTATCACACTACAGCATTACACAGTTACAGAACGCGCTACCAAGATTACTGGGGCACAGTGCTCCCAGAGGTGTATTTCTAGGTGGGTGACATCATCAGCCTTGCCAAAGTTGGGTATAGGAATAGTATGGAGTGTGAGCAGTCTAAAAGCATTATTCTGTCCTCAGGCAGACGGAGACACACACACACACACACACACACACACACACACACACACACACACACACACACACACACACACACGCTAGTGGTGGGATCAGAACACCTGCCTATCTATAGATCACTATTACAATGCTATGTAGTTACGAGTCGCGCCACAGAGACTACGCATTTCAAGGCTGTCATTATGACCTTCTAGGAAAGTGGACATCAACAGGGATGCTGGCAGTTAAAATGTACATACCTGTGAACCTGTGTGTTTAAAGTAGGAATCCATCCTAAACTGGAGTATGCCCATCTGTGGAATGGATGACTACTATCACTATACAGGGTTACAATGGCCATGCCCATACACATAGAGGCACATAACCAAAGCAAGGTGTCACTGGGCATGCTCACACACTTAGTAGCACAGGGCTGTTCGGAATGCACTATGTGTCCATCTACACAAGGTTATACTGGGCATCCTCATACACTTAGTAGCACAGGGCTGTTTGGGATGCACTCTGATTTTAAACATGGAAGGCCACAGTGGCCATGCTATTACAGTTAGACATAAAGAACACATTGTAATGGACCCCGGTGTTAGTAGTTGTCATTGTTAGCAGGAATGCTGCACTACATATATCTGACACCGGTCTTCTACACAACGTCTGCTACTGTCCGTCACCTTAGATGTACCATTCTATACCAAGCACAATACTACCATTCAAAGTGATGTCTTGCTAGGAGTGGCAACTGCTTGGCCAACACAATGAGCCAATGTATTGCTGTAATTACAAGGTTGTCCAGTGTTTGCCATTCTGGGATGACATGACTGAAAGTAGACAGACCTTTGTCACATATCACATGCATCCATGATTCAAGGGAGTGGGGATAATACCTAGGTTGCATTCACCCATATAGTGCCATTCCAAGTCAAATGTCCTAAACACAGGATAACACCCTGACACCTAGAGGACAACTGCATTATATGCTTATGCTAACCAGTGCTAGATGTGTAGCATTCATAATCACAGCTGCTCACTGTACATCCACCAATGAGGAATACTGACATCTGTGCAGTGAGGAACACCTGGCTGAAGGCTCTGTAGTGCACAATAGCACTACCACCATATACCTCAGAACCAGACATGTGGGCCATAACACAGGTACGGACCGCTCTAGGTGGTGGTGTCCCCACATACATAAAGGCCACTCACATGTACTGACCAGTACTCCCACAAAAGGCATCACAGACGAGTCAGGTACAGGTCACAGTGTCAAAAGCTGCATTCTAGGAAGCAACCCTCAGACACCACCATGCCCACAGACCACCAACACACATCCATACATGTGGTAGGACATATAATAGTACAACACCATGTGACCTTTGACCAGTGGACTGTACCTAGCTCTACATCAACTGTGCAGAGTACCCATGTACTGATACAGTTGCATCATGTGTTATGCAATGCAATGATACTACTGTTTGTAACCAGGTCAGCTGTACACATACCATGGGCCCTTGGTGATTTTCAGCATTAACGGATGACTGTTGCTGTACACCAGTAAACACTCTCATGTTTGGATATGAAATACATGTACCTGCCTTGGATATGTACATGCCACATACATACAACATATATGTAAATAGCATAGCTGTTGTTCTCCTTTGTGCAGACAGGTGGCTACAGCCATTACACACATGCACATGGAAGGTAGATCCATGGCTGCTGAATGCTAACAGTAGATAAGGTGTGATATCAATGTTGACAGAGGTAACATTCCCTCTGTACTGGTCACCCATGACACCTATCATATCATACAACAGTCCATGTGTCATGTATGTCATTACACATGTCCACCAATTGCAATGCCTACAAACATTTCCAAATGACAGGAATGTAGGACCTACACACGTGTACATGTAGTGGTGTGCGTTCATATATCATGCGTGTGCAGTTGTTGATGTTTTCAGGTGACGTGTGTCTTAGTACATCATGCAGTTGCAATGTAGCCTCAACATTGCCAACTGTATATGGTGATATACTGAAAGTACAGTAAGATGTACTTCAGGTATGGACAGATGTGTGGACACAACTAAATGGTGGAGCATCTTTGCAGATGGATGTTTGCTGAGGACACCTCACAGGTGTGTCACAAGCAGTCTTACAATAACCTGTGTAACCGCTAAGCTATGGTTTTGTTAATTGAAGGGGAACACACACAACTTAGACAGCGGTCAGGGTGACACCGAAGATAAATCACTTGACACATGTAACAGTTAAGAATTCCTGTGTACATATATAAGCACAGTTGCCAAAGGAAGTGTCAGTACACTTTGTAACACATGCAATACTACTGTAAGTCTGTCATACGTATCATGAGATAGGCAGGTGTTTGATTCAAAGTACTGGCATGTGTGGCTGCTTGTATTCAATAGTTAATGCCACAGTGTGTGTGTGTGTGTGTGTGTGTGTGTGTGTGTGTGTGTGTGTGTGTGTGTGTGTGTGTGTGTGTGTGTGTGTGTGTGTATGTATGGCTGTCTGGTCCCTGGAGTGAGGATGTATGTTACCATAGTGAACTGATAAGACCCCTCCCCCCTCCAGGCGATGCAATCTACTATCCCTGTTGATGTCCTCAATCTTAGGCTATACTGACTACCTGTACATGTGTAATCTCTGTGGCACATCATGTAAGTGCACAGTACTGTAATGATGATTTGCACATAGGCAGGGGTCCTAACCTCAACACTAGCAACTGTGTGTGTGTGTGTGTGTGTGTGTGTGTGTGTGTGTGTGTGTGTGTGTGTGTGTGTGTGTGTGTTACTGTGTCAGTGAATCCATGAGTGTGTGGGTGTGCTACTGTGTCTCTGAATACATGTGTGTGAATACCTGAGTGCATGGGTGTAGTTGTGTATTCGCATCCTATCATGGGAACGTATATTACTGCTTCCCAATGAGGCATCACACTTTCCACTGGCCTCTACCCTTGTCATCAGCTAGACCGCTCTCTTACCTCCCCACTCGATGTAACTGTACCTGTGATGTCACCCACTATGGATGTCACATCTCTAGCCACAGTAGCTTAATACACAGCTATCATGCTCTTGGATCAGTAGATCAGTAGAAGTGTTTGGAACGTGGGACTTTCTAACTGTGATGTGGAAGCTACAAAGTGCATGCTGGTATTTTCATACATACCTGTGAGTAGTCCACATTTACATATGGGACATTAACTGCAAACACTGACAACCAAAGTCACATGCAATTAGACCTGAAGGAGGAAAGCAGAACGTCATGACCAACATGCAGTTACTGTTGTTACACAAGGCACATACTGTTAACAGTACAAAATGCATTCTAAACCTGTACTACATGGTATGTCTGTTGCCTGTCAACAGTACACAACAATTGTAATCTACACTTATCTTCCTAGTCTGTTCACCCTGTGCATCAGACCATATGAGCATGTCCCTGCACCGATGTTATGGATGACAGGGATGCGGCACAGGCATCATCATATGCACAGGGTGATAATGTTTGCTAGAAGCCTAGGCTGCACCATTGGATGACATCATATGTGTGGGTTAGGGCCTTTGATCTAATTGGGCGTGTGTGGATGTTATGCATGTGTGTGTTGTAGTGCACTACATATGTTTCCGGTGTGTGCGTGTATGTATGCACACAGTTCTGACATGTGTCTGGCCTACACATGGGGTATTATTGACAGCTGTGGACTGTACAGGCCAGGTTTTACAGTTCACGGTGTCCGGCCATGGCCAAGTGACCTGTGCCTGCGCCTGCCAGGGGTTGCATAGGCACTACCAGGCAGAGGTGCAGATTGGGTACTATCTGATGACACATGTCCACTAGAACCATGTCCCTTTTGGGACCATCCAGGGCCACGTGCATGTGGTCTGCTGCATCCTGGTGTGGACAGCACAGCACCAGCTGCATTGCTGCTGCTACCACCACTATGGGAGTGGGCATGTGAGGTAGCTCATTCACGTAGACCTGAAACAGGTGATGTAGCTGGCCTACGTCCATGTGCCCGACGCCTCACTCCTACCAGATGTTCCAGCACAGACAGCTCACACTCGCAGATTGTCATGCCATGGTAAAGGACTCCAACCATGTCACCCAATCGTCTATCCAAAACTTCAGCAATCTGCTGTTGAGCATTTGCCAATGCCTGGATGTTGTTGTTTAAAGAATGGACAACAGCCCTCTGAAGCCTCGGATCTTCTCTGTTGTGCCATTCAGCACATGCCTGTGCCTCCATTACAGCCTGAAACATGCGTCTGGTGACACCAGCTGCTGTGCTCTGTCTTGCAGGGGCATGTTGGCCAGAGGTCCTCCTATGAGCAGCACTGGCCACATGCCTGTTTGGGGCATCACCAGTCAGTTGGCTGACACCATGGTCTGCAGGCACACCTTCCATAGCCTCCACACTTTCCTGTTCCAAGCTACCACATGCCAACTGTCCTTCCTCTATGGCCACTAGTGATGGGGTATGTGTTGGCATGAGAACTATGTGCGGGGATGAGGGGGATATAGGGTGAATGGCAACCAATGGCACAGATTCAGCCCCTGACAACCCTGCCTGTGCCTCAATCATACATTCATCATCACTGCTAGAGTCTGTGGGGACACTAACATCAGATGGACCACAGGAGAGGAATGCACCTACATCTCCTGTGAGGGGGAGACAAGAACTGTACATTACAATCTATAGAATAGACACACACACACACACACACACACACACACACACACACAGACACATGCTATGGCACCACATATACATGTGATATGACAGAAGGCATGCAACATGCATGTGATACAGCAGACGGCATGCAGCTCTGACAATAATAGTGGTAGTTATCATAAATCCCTGGGTTGCACACAACAGCATGCATGTATCATAGCAGAAGGCATGCAAATTACACAATCATAGTAGTAGTTAGCATACATCTCTGTGTTACACCATGTAGACCAGCACAGGTTAACAGTACACCTGCCTGATATGTGGCATATGACCTTGACAATCACATGTAGTATGACATGTGATCTGCTGACATGTGCAATGACATACATATATGTTTAACACAATGGTGTCCTGTCAAATATACAGTGGAGTAATGGTGTCCCAATGCAGTGTTGTCTGTCCGCCCTACAGATATACTGCACATTTAGCTGATCTGCATGGCCATTGCAGGGAATCATGATGCATCTCTATTGCTATACAGTGTGAGTTACAGACAGTTCATAGCCATAACTGTGTTCAGATAAAATGCATATATACTGTGGAATGTGACCCACATCACTGAGGTGTATACACACTAAACCATGATGTGGAATGTGTGACACAGGTCACTGAATGGTATATGGATGACACCCCTGCACATCTACAACCATATTGCTGCTGCCTGGCAACTATGGCCAGACATGGCAAACTTGTTGGTACACCATGTCCCACATGACATCTGTGTACCACACACACACACACACACACACACACACACACGAGGAGCAAGAATGACAGTAATGTCTGACACCAGCAAGGGGAATGTACTGTATCTGTGGGCTGATATGGTTGTCTGTGTATGTATGTGGATACTGTACAGGTGACTGCTGTCATGTCGTGGCACACTGAAGATGTTCAACACATCTTATGTGGTGGATTGATGTCACGCCTAGACAAGATGTGCACAGGCCTGTAGGATGTCTAGTGTTCCACATCTGCAATATAACCATTACAAAAAGGCCATAGTTGGACCATGTGGAGCCAATGTATGACAGGGTGCACACACAAGCACATCATGTCTACTGTGTGTGTTGCTTCATGTCTCTGGCCATCCTCCATGGCCATGTGTGAACATGTGTTGGCCAAATGGTTGTGACGGGCATCTATTTCACATGTCTGTGTTGTCCTGTATGACATACACCCATAGATGTCATATGCTCCACTGACGACAGGGTTATGCAGACAAAGGGTGGTATGTTTGGTATGTGGGATATGTTTTTCAGGATAGTTAGGCAGTGTTGCAGCCAGCCCACTAGATGTCATGGGCATGTCAGATAGCACATCACATTGTGTGACATTCATAGCAGGGGTATAATCCACACCGGTGAATTCTGTGGGCTGGCCATACCCCAGCTCACTGTGTAGTACTGTTTGTATTCCCCACATGTGTAGTTCTGATCTGTAGTACATGTCCTTACAGTGAACAACACCTCCACCATTGTATGCACAGCTGTCCACACATCTACCAATGACAGTTTGTGAGGTTTCATGTCGGTGTTTCACATAGTTTGCAAGTATTACACATGGGTAGCCATTGTGATGCATTGCAGGTCCGACCTGTATATTGTGACAGGACCATACATTATGTGTACATGTGGTAAATGGCCACATGGCAGATAGATCTGTGCATTAACATGCCTGATAAATAATAACAGTCTCACCTCAGGTTTCGTGCCCACTGAGTGGCGCACAGCTACAGTTATCCCACTCCAGAAGGGGGGATCCACCTTGGATCCCAAAAACTACCATCCCATCAGTCTGACAAGGCTGCAAGACCATGGAGCATATTATCATGGAACTTATAAACAAAGACATTGGCAACCTTCAAACACTGGACCCCACCCAGTTTGGGTTCGTGAAGGGCCAATCTTGTCTCCTGAACTTGATTGACTTCTTCGAGTCAGTCCCCAGAGCCATGGACAAGGGTAAGGTGGTCCACATAGCCTATCTAGACCTTGCCAAGGCCTTTGACACCATCCCCCACTCTGGAATCATAGATAAACTTACTAAGCTGGGCATTAATCCCTACATCACCCAATGGGTTGCTAACTGGCTTACTGATAGAACCCACACTGTAAAAGTAGCCGACTCCAAATCCAGCTCCAGACAAGTGACAAGTGGAGTACCTCAGGGTTCAGTCCTGGGACCGCTCTTGTTTGGCATCTATTTCTCGGAAGTACAGGCCAACACTAAGGGACTCTGGATAACAAAGTTCGCAGATGACTGCAAACTGGGAACCATTATTGAATCCCCAAATGATGTGGATACTCTACAAAAGGGCCTTACAGAAACAGATGCTTGGTGCCAGAGCCATGGGCTCAAGCTCAATGCCAAGAAATGTATAGTTATCCCCTTTGGGAAAAACATGTATCCGTGAATTACCATATAGGTGGCAGTACACTAAACACCGAAAGTGTGATAAGAGACTTAGGGACACAGGTGGACAGTGGTCTCACCTTCGATAACCACATCGCCACAACAGTCAGGAAATCCTTCTATGTGGCACACCTCATCACTAAGGGCTTTTCATCCAGAAAAAAGGAGGTCATTGTCCCACTGTACTCATCCCTCATTAGACCCATTATAGAATACAATGCCCCATTTGGTATGTACCTCTCAAGACATCTGCAACAACTGGAAAGACCACAGAAATACCTCACTAAAAGAATCACAGGCCTAAAGCAGATGCCCTATGCTGACTGCCGAAAAAACTCCAGCTATACTCTGTCACATATCATCTACTCAGAGGCGATCTTTGCTTAACATACAAGGCCATGTCAAACCCAGAGCTGTTGGACATGCTACACTTAAAGAAATCCCAATCCCTTAGAGCCACACGCTCCAGGGAGCTAAACCTTGTCATCACAATAAACAAAACATGCTAGAGGGATAGGTTCCTGACCCAGAGACTCCCCGACTCTGGAACAGATTGCCCATACATGTCAAGCAGAGTGCCTCTTTGGTCCTCTTCAAAAGGAACCTTGATGATTGGATGGGAGAAAGGAAATTCACCCCGGGGATCACGTCAGTCGCCCTGCTAGACAGGGTTCCAGGGAAGTAAATAGTGTGGGAAGAAATAGCCAGGGAATTGTTATGGCTAGGCTTGTATAGGCCCTAGGGCTGATAGCCTAGTACCAACCTATGAACCTATGAATCTCACCTGCAATGGGCTGCTGTTGCAGAGGAACACCAGAGGTACCTAAATAGGAGTGACACAGCAGTATGATCATTATCCACACCTGTATGATAGCTATAGGGTGCAATGTGCATGTCAACATATACGCCAGTACAATAGACTATACTATGGAGTATGCACATGTGTGTATACATGCCTTGCATATGATGTTACATTACATATTGTACAGTGACACATGTAGCTATATGGAATATAGTTGTTATACGTGCAGTAGTGACTTACCAGGCAACTCCAGGTTTGATGGTTGAGAGACACCCACTTCCACGATATCAGCTAAGGCTTGTGGATGTTGTTCTGCAGGTGTCCCCAGGTTGGCCAGTAGCTACTCGGTACTTGTGAGAGGGGGCTGGGTTGGTGGTCCACCACCTGTTCCACCTTGTTCCCTGGTGATTGCATTCACACGCTGTTTTGCCCATCTAATTAGGTCTGTACAGTGTCTATGCACCTGCTGGTATGTGTGGTTGTGGCCACCCACATCATTAACCCTCCTACGAAGTTCCTGCCACAGGGAATCCCACTACTGTGCATCCTGTGGCACATGGCTGAACAGTACATGATGATTATCATGTAGGTATGGGATGAGGGCCTCATCCTCCAAGTGGGTATAAGGTGGTAGCCTTGCACGTGGCATACCTGGAAGACATAACAATGGAGACAGGTCACAGTAACTTACACAGATGTACAGAGCTGCAGCTGAACATA
This sequence comes from Protopterus annectens, assembly GCF_019279795.1. Lineage (NCBI taxonomy): Eukaryota > Metazoa > Chordata > Ceratodontiformes > Protopteridae > Protopterus > Protopterus annectens. The sequence goes on from NC_056739.1 coordinate 478,606,817, forward strand.
CATGTGTATCACATTTATTACAATTAAATAGCTGTCTTTGCAAATATACATGACACTGACACCACTGACATGTTTGTGTCACCCACATTTGACACTCAATGGTGATTGGATATTATCATCATATATGTATGTGTGTCACCTGATTACATTGCTCATACTCCATGTGGATGCTGTCTTGATGTGGGCATGTCTGTTTGCCTGTACTGATGTTCTTACCTATCAGCACATGCCTGGATGGGTCCACATTAATGCTGTTGACCTTTATGCTGTGTATATGTGACATATAAAGACTTACACTGCCTTAACAGACATGACCTGTGACCCTGCAGACTTGCTCATGGAAGGTTTTACATATATGTGTTTTGCCATATACATCTACATGGCACTGTACAGCAGTTCAACATCCTGCCATGTATGTTGACACATGTATGTTGCACATGTGGTACACATGGGACACTGGCTAGCCTGATGCTATTTGCAGAGATGCATATCAACTATAGTATGTACGGTCAAAGTCAACTAGTAGGCTATATGCCCTGGGCCATGTATGAGCCTAGGATGAAAGGTTACCTAGCTGTATCTGACAGGCGGGTGTCTGGGGCCAGGTCACGCAGTGCCACATAACTGATCCACAGGATTAATGATACATTTACCATGCGGTCATCACACCATGTCTGAAAGGGGGCAATGTGCAGCTTTACTGGACAGGGATGCATAGTATGGCAGGAGAATGTACACTGTATGTGACAAGGATCTGTCCAGCATGTGGTGATCCTTGTACTAGGAAGGTGGATGTCCATGAAGTATGTGTTTGAGATCAGGATGTGTACATGTAGCATGTCCAGCATCACTGGGTTGGACATGGCTTTATTCAGAGTAAGCAACATGCTACATAGTGGAGATGGGGATTGGGAAGGCTGGTGTAGGCAGTCTGAACATGGCCAATACCCTTAAAGGAAATATGTGATCTGATATGGGTCACTTGAGTGTTGAGTATGGCTGAACAATGATCTCTATATTCATGGATGGCACCCTGTCATGATTAGGATTGCCACTTCTGACTACCTGACAGGGGAGATGACGTAACTATCACAGGAAAGACAACTGCCCAGCTACATCCCTTACATACAGTGTCCATTATGTTGACCATTGCCTAGGTGGTAGTTCATGGGTACAGAGCTATTAACATAGGGGGTGACAATGCAATATGTAGCTGTCAAATTGTGACCATATGTCACACACCTCACCCACAAAGCCCCTTCTGTATGTTCCACAACACTCTGAGTCAGGTGGCACTGATGTGATGTGCATGTATTATTCAGACACCTTCTGTAGTGTCAGTTCTGCCAGCAGTCCAGTTGCAAAACACTCATGTGACATAGGAATGTACATCTAGTATACTGAGTGTAGGTGTAACACAGTATGGGTGATGATGTCCTATGACCTGGCAAGGTTATGATATGCAGTGTGAAATCAACCTTACTGTCATCTACATCTGTACTGCTGAAATCAAATAAGTTGATCAAGGTTCATGGCCTTTCAGACCACACTCAGCAGGGTAGTAGTGCAGTACTTCCCATTATCAGTGGTGTCTCCCCGTTTGTGGGTTGTGATAACTGTTGGTGTGCACTATTCAGTAAGTACACAGTCTGACATGAAGCTATGTTTTAAATGATGTGTATGTGGAGAGCAAATTGTTTTGCCATATGTGTATGATACAACCTAGGATGTGGACATGTCCCATGCAGCCTGAGTGCAGCTTGTACCTGCATAGTTGTGGTTACAGGGGTTCTGTACTGTACATGGATATATGATTGTGTACCTGTTTGGGGGGACATTGTGTTTATGTTATCCAAGACCCTATCTGGATTGCTTATTCATGCTCAGCACTTGTTCAAGACTTGTAAGCACTAAATAAGCTACTAATTACTATAGCACCCAATCTTCCTCATTACCTAGAGGTAAACAGTTTTTGTACATACTTTTCTCACTTGCTTAGAGTAAAACAGCTCTTGTACTCACTTTCCTCACTTATCTAGAGGAAAATAGTTTTATATTCAGGTATGTCCAAGGGTCAGCTCCCAGTGTTCTCTCCTGTCTATGTGATGAATCTGGGCATCTTGAGGCATCTGTAGTGCCTCCTCATGTACACAACCCTCTCCTCCTACCACCCAGCACTGCAACCTGTGAGAAATGCACTTATCTAGCCAAACTGGAGGTAAAGCTCTCTCCAACCAAGACTGAACTTGACTGTCATGTGGAGAAGGTAAACATTTGCACCACACCACACTCATCACATAGTCTCAATAAATCTACACCACCAAAATCCACACATAGTAATACAAAAACATTTGCGGAGGCTCTCAATAATAATCTGTCTAAGCAACAGAGACCTCCAAAGCAGAAACGTAAGCAGCCTCCATCCCCCAACACAAACCCAATGACACATAGCCCACAGACTCAGTGTGCCACTCAACCACAGCCAATAAGGCAAAACAACGTAACCAACACACTAGTCATAGGTGACTCTATAGTCAGGCACACTGATGTCCCACTCACCAGGCTAAACAAGGAGAAGGTTACTGTCAGCTGCCTGTCAGGTACCAGAATCCACCACATAACCCATGCACTCAGGTCACTCCACAACAAGTACAAATATGACTCTGTCATTGTCCATGTTGGTGTGAATGACCTGAGATGCACATCCCTGGACTACATGAAAAGAGACATTGAAGAGCTCTCTGATCATGGTGCCCAGGCAGGTATGACTCTAGCCCTGAGTAACATTCTGCCATTGCCCAGAATGATACCGCAGTACAAGGACAAAATGATTGACTTCAACAATTGGCTAAGCTTCTGGTGTCATTTTAAGGGGATCCAATATCTGTCTGCTTGGGATGACATGGTCAACAGACCATGATGCTTTGCCACAGATGGCCTGCACCTGTCGCCCCTGGGATTCTGGATACTGGCTAAGGCTCTTGCTGCCCTATAGTGCCTTTTTTAGGCAAGGTTCAAATCACATATTCACCACCATAACAGGAACAGGCAAGCAAAAACTGAGGGTAATGCTACTCAATGCTAGAAGTCTAAATCTCAACATGCACTCGCTCGAGGCACTCCTTGTAATGGAGAACATTGATATCTGTGCAGTGACTGAGACCTGGTTCAAGGCTCGAGAGAGCATCCCTGCACTACCAGGCTATAACTCATACCACACTTTTCGGCCATGTAACCTGGACCGAAACACCCAAGGCGGAGGTGTGTCCATATTCATTAAGGATATCCACACCTCCAGGCTAGTTGCTTAGCACAATGTATCCGAGGTTATCCAAGTGCAACTAACTCTAGGCAAAACTGCAATCCAAATTGTAGCTTGCTACAGATCCCCCACCATGCCCCAGGATTCCCACTCCTCTTTTCTTGATGTACTGGAAATTATTAGGGTTCAACCAAACACCCTACTAATGGGAAACTTCAAGTACCCCACCATTAACTGGGAAAACTACTCATGTACCAACTCATTAGCTCAATGCTTTCTGGAATTCATAAACTCCAATGCCCTGGATCAACATATCCACACCCCCACCAGGGGCAATATCCTAGACCTAGTCATTACCAACATGAGTGACCAGTGTTCCACATCTGAAGTCAACTCCTCGTTGGTCTGATCTGACCATAAGATAATCACCCTTGATATCCACATCCCAACCCCAGCCCCCATTAAGGAAACCACAGTAAAATATTTCTACAAAGCCAACTTCATGCTTCTTAAGACAGAAGTGGTGAACTTCTTGACACCCATGCAGATGGACAATACAGTTACAACTGCTGAATCTTACACAAATGCACTCTATAAACACTTACACAAGTGCATGGTCCATGCTATCCCAAACAGAACCAAAATGCTATCCTCCAAAAAAAGTAAGCCAATCTGGTGGTCCCCTGCCATAAACAAACTGTACAACAGAAGGAAGAAACTGTTGCAAAAGAGAGTACAATCCCATGAGTGGAGGAGCTCCCTGGTCAGCCTCAGTAAGAATCTGAGATCCCTTATAAGATCCTCCAAAGCTAGCTACAAAAACAAAGCCACCACTAATTCCAAGGACAACCACAAAGCATTCTATAGCTATGTCAAAGATCTCGATGGTAACACCCAGATCTGCTCTGAGTTACAGCACAAAGGCATGAACATTACAGAACCAAATGATATTGCCAACATCCTGGCAGATAGGTTCAGTGCTAACTTTACGCCCCTTTTACCCCCTAAAGGGGCCATATCTATACAGGAAGAATGCAGAGTCCCTGTAATCACAACTACGCAGGTAAAAGGTGCACTCTCTAAAGCCAAAAACACAGCATCCATGGGACCGGACAACATCCCAGGCTGCGTTTTACACGAACTTCAGAACAAACTGGCTCCCCACCTAAGCACCATGTTCAATAATAGCCTCACATCAGGCTTTGTGTCCCTGAATGGCACACAGCAACAGTTATCCAACTCCACAAAGGTGGCACCACAATGGACCATGGGAACTATTGCCCTATAAGCCTGACTAGCCTGGTCTGCAAGGCTATGGAGCACATCATCATGGATCTCATTCACAGAGACATTGGGTACCTCCAAACCTTTGACCCCACCCAGTTTGGCTTTGTTAAGGGCGGACCATGCCTCCTAAAGCTGGTGGACTTCTTTGAGACAGTTACCAAGGAATTAGATGAGGGTAAGGAGGTCCACACAGCCTACCTTGATCTCTCAAAGGCTTTCAATACCATTCCCCATTCTGGTATTATCGACATACCCAGCCACCTGAACATTAACCCCTATGTCACGAGATGGTTTTCAAAGTGTCTCACGGACAGAACCCACACAGTGAGAGTTGCATACCCTAGGTACGACTGTAAACCAGTTACAAGTGGCATCCCCCAGGGCTCAGTCCTAGGACCCCTCATGTTCAGTATATACTTATCTGAGGTACAGGCAAGCACAGGAGGACTTCAGCTGAAAAGGTTTTCAGACGTCTGCAAACTAGGGGCCATAATTGGCTGAAAAGGTTTGCAGACAACAGCAAACTAGGGGCCATAATTGGTTCCCCAGCTGATACAGACACCCTCCAGAAGGGTCTCACTGAGACGGATACCTGGTGTCAATATCATGGCCTCAAGCTGAATGCCAAAATATGCATAGTCATCCCCTTTGAATAAAACGAATTACCCGCAGACTACCACATAGGTGGTAGTCCCCTACATACAGAAAAGGTAATAAGGGATCTGGGAACCCAAGTAGATAGCAATTTCTCCTTTGATAACCATATTGCCAAGGTGGTTAGAATATCCTTCTACGTGGCCCCCCTAATCACAAATGGGTTCGCATCCAGAACAAAGGAGGCCATTGTGCCTCTCTACTCATGACTTATTAGACCCATTAAAGGATACAACACCCCATTTGGGATGTACCTTACAAGACAACTGCAACAGCTTGAAAGACCACAACAGTACCACACCAAGAGGATTACTGACCTCAAACAGATGACCTAAGCAGCCCAACTAAAGAAACTCCAGCTGTACTCGGTTGCATACCGTGTACTCAGAGGTGATCTCTGCTTGACATACAAGGCCCATGTCCAACTCAGTATTGCTAGATATGCTCCACCTAAACAAAAGCCCCTGAGAGCCACGTGCTCTAGGGATATACACCTAACCACAACAATAACTAGGATGTGCTGGAGGCATAGATTCCTGATCCGTACATTCCCCATGCTTTGGAACATGATTCCAATGTACATCAGGCAGGGCCCCTCTCTAGCACTCTTTAAGAGAAACCTTGACAGGTGGATGGGAGACAGACATGTACCCGGGATCACTGCAGTGGCTTTGCTGTACAGAGGCACAGGGAACTAATGGCTCTGCTGTTCAGAGGCCCAGGGAACTAAACTAAGGGGGTGACGGAAGCCAACACACTCTAGCTAGGCTTATAAATGCCCTTGGGCAGACAGCCTAGTACCTACCTATGAACCTATGAACCTATTACATGTCTTATGTGCATGGATAGTTAAGTAGCTCTTCCATTTTACTTTGCTAACATGCTGATAAACTGTTGGGTGACTACAAGTCATATGTATCCTGTTATTGTGTATTGTAAATGCCAATAGACATAACTAATGTTTGCCTAACATAACAGTAATGCTATGTAAAATGTAATACATATCTGCCTATAATACTGTACATTACACAGTTATTGGCACAATATCCCACAGTGCAAATCATAATTGCACAGTAGGCCCACCTTCGACATGTTCTTCTCAGTAATACACCCATACATATGCCTACTGTTACAATATATCAACATATACTAGCCCCTGTTATAGCACATACTTGTTGGACCAACCCTGCCACTGACAGCGGCTGGAGAGGAATTGTTGTGTTCAAAGCCCTTATATAGCACCCCTTGTGGTGTATGAGGTGTTTGCTTTGTGACCTACATCAGTACACACAAATACTACAAGAGTTACTATGCTCAACAATACATCACTACAAGATAACTGTTTCCACTATATGCATTGCGTACATTTTAATTATTACAGAATAGATACTACATACACAGACATACTGAGTGTTCTACATACCTTATTAGTAACCCGAGGTGTCATTGACTGTTATTTCAATCTTTTTCAGTTTGTGTTTCAATCTTCTTTTTAATGTTCTGCTGGTATATACAGATGGTTTGAATGTGTGACAAGCCATCCTTTCATAGCTAAATATCGGTAATGTGCTATCCTGACCACCAATTGGTGTTCCAAAGTAGTTAATTATATGCACATCAGCTGTGCAGCTACTCCATTAGCCAATACCATAGCAACAGTGGTGTATAATTGAGTACTCCACTTGGGCGTTGTCCCTTTGCCTTACTTTCGAGGAAGACGGCCTGGATGTGTTGTTTGTGATGTATTGCAACAGCTATATGGAGACACACAGAGATATATTAGCTTCATGACTCCCGTGGATTGTGTGTAACGGCTTGAAGATGTTGTTCTACATGTGAGTACAGCTGTTATATTTCAGAAGATTGCTACTTATGCATGGTTTGCTTGTACATGATACTTCTGCAGATGTTTCAGTCTGGCAAGAATGTTTGGGCAGCTCAAGGCTGTATGGCTATGCATAAAATGTTAGGTGGTTTACAGTGTGCTCACCAGACATCTTTGCTTTGGTGTACATGTGTATCATACTGTGCTGTTAATCAGTAATTGGTAACACTTCCTGGTGTACACACAACCCTCTGAAACGGGATTAGTGCAAACAAACCTTGTAACATCAGCAGCTGTTCAATTGTATAACAGCAACTATTTCACATAGGGCCATGTTAATGTGTCTCTGACAAGGTATGTTAAGGCTTCTGCAGATGTCGTACAGTGAGTGAATAATTTGTGATGTTATTACAGTATGTATTGTAATTGGTTTGGGTGTGGGGGAGATGTTGGTGGATATACATAGCAGATGCAGGTGTGTAGGAACTGCTTTTATACATATTCGATATGTGTGTGAAGGTTCCTTCCCTATTTGAACACCTATCCTTTAGTGGACTAATACTATGGTAATTGCAGGCTGATTCATTAAGGCACTGTTAAATGGTTCCTGTATAGCATGCAGGTGATGTTAGTCCTTGAATCCTTTCAGCAATACATCGGAATGTAATAAAGTGTTGCTACATGAAAGCTGTCTGTGTATTTCTGTCATAGGCATTTGCAGTCATTGGAGTTGTGTTGGTGACTGACCCTCTTTGGCTAGGGTTGCCATCTATTCAAATGGCCATAGTGGGACATTTTCGGGATACACATCAGATTTTACAGGCCGACACAAACCCACGGTCAGTACAAAGGATAGAACTTTACTTTCTTGCCTAAATAAAAACTTATTCTTGTAGCAGTTTAGTTGCTTATCCTGTTTCTTGTAACATGTAGGTATTTTAGATACATAAATAACTATGTTATGCAACTATTACTTTAAATATGGGACATAATTATGCCCTACAATCTCAGGACATTTGCCATTTTTAATATTTTTGGTCAGGATACAACCGCCCAAAGAGGGACTGTCCCTCACAAAGTGGGACAGGTGGTAACCCTATCTTTGGCTCATGTCCATAGCACATATTTGTAATAGTGTATAGGCATATACTCTTCATATCCTTTGTTCATAAAGTTTGGTCGTGGTGGATTTTGTGATTGCTATGGTCCATGTTATACTCATATATGAACACTTCAACCGCTGTATACGGGATACCTACGGAATCCCAAAAGCACAAAATTCTGACGCCCACAGTACCGGGCCCAGACTCCCAAACCCCACATTACCGCACACTCAAACTCGCGAAAGTCAAACTCGTGAAAGTAACACAAACACAGAACACACACACAGACACACTGCTATCCACCACGTCCAAACAAACCATCCTACACGGCGAATGAGCAGGTGGGCAAGCCCCCCCTACACCCCCACACCCCCCTACTTTAATATTCTACCTCCGTGATTGCACAGACACACAAAGCAAACCCACACCCACACATTACAGCCCCCCAAAAACATACACCACACTCAGAACACACACTACAGCCCTCAGAAACACACTTACACACAGAAACCTACCTGTACCGCAACACCAGAAACATTAACTAAATGTCCCTTAACATCGGGATTTTAAAACTCGCGCTTCTGGTGTTTTGGTACTGTGGTCTTTCGGTCTTTAAGCCTTGTGATTATGTGCATTGGTATGTCAAGCATTCGGTATTTGGTAGGTATCCCATTTATATGTGCCTCCATGGTTGTGTAGATGTTGTTAACCTATCTATATATCTACATACCCTATATATTGACATATCTCTCTCTCTCTCTCTCTCTCTCTCTCTCTCTATATATGTTGATTTATATATATATATATATATATATATATATATATATATATATATATATATATATAGCATACACCTTTCATTGGGTACATGGTGGTTTGTCCTATTTGCACACAATCCTCCCTTTTGTGTTTTAACCTGTCAGAATACACAACTGCTGTTGGTACATCTCAAGTAGCTTAGTGGTAGGTGATTGTGTACATGGTTGCGTGTTCTAATCCTGGCAGTAGTCACCTTACCTCTCAGAGCAGGCACTGGTAGTGCAAGGCTGATTAACGCACATTTCAGCGGTTGTGGGCGACTTTGCCCATGATCTGCGTGATGTTCAGCAAAGGTTAAACCTGTGTGGTGCTTATCCATGTAGTCATGTTTAAGCGCCACTTACCAGCACTTACTGGTGCAATAACCCGCTAACGTCTGCTTAAAAGTGCTTTAATAGCCTGCATCCAACATCCCTTATTTGGGACCTCAAAATGACATAACAGCCCTTGCAGATCTTGAAACCGGGACCACGAACACCACATTCACTGGCTTTACCACTGAGGCACCTGAGATATGTACAACTTTTATGGTGTTTAGTATGTACAGTGTACTACAGCCGTTCCTCACTACTGCAAACAAATGTGTAAGTCAGTTGGTGTACATATGTATGATACCTGTTAATGTTCATATGTTTGTTGAAGTCAGTGTTGCAATGTGACCTGACAGGGTGTATTATGGATGAGAATGGTTCTTGTTTTGTGCCCTTTTTACACTGTGCCCATACTCCATGTGTACTTTTCCATTTCACATAATGAACATCCGACATAGACCTTCCTTGATGCATATTCCATTAGCCAGTGGTCCTCCCCCACACCAATCTCCACATACACAGCAACCATTGCTTCTATGGCGAATTAGGTTTATATTACTAGTTATAATACCAGAGCTGCATGTGTTTTGCATACACTTCTATCCATTTGGAATGCTTCTGTGTCACAAAGTGTGTTAATAGATGTTTATATATGTGTATATATATATATATATATATATATATATATATATATAACTATAGATGTTACTGTATATATATATATATATATATATATATATATATATATATATATATATATTTATATCTATGTGCACACATCAGTGACATATATATATATATATATATATATATATATATATATAGATATATTTAGCATTAATTTGTAACACTTATACGTATGTAGACTTGTATATGTTGATTCACACATTACAGTACATTACAATGTACTGTACATATGTACACAAAGTGACTGTCCCATCTGTGGTCTGTACTGTGAAATGCCTGTAGTATAAGGTGTAGTCTAACGACCACTTACCACGTATACAGATTAGAAGGCTTAGTGTTAGGTCCCATGACTATGGTGTGCATGGTCCAGGGTTCAACATCTGCGATGTATTAGGCATGTTTTACTACCGAATAAGGCTAATTTAAGCAGTTGTAAGCAGGTTTAAAGGTGTTTGTGCGACATTATACCAACGGTTGTACACAGTTAAACAAACTTTACATCCTACAATCTGTGCACGCAAATATGGCCACTTCTGCTAACTACTCAGGATATATACATTTCAGTGACGTAACATCTCACTATGTACTTACATAACATTACATTGTCTGCTAACTGTACTCTCCAGCACACGTGGGTTTATGTGTGTTCCAAATGTTTATTATTCAGTGGAATACTACCTATATAGGCAAGCTGTGGTTAAGGTATACTATGTAACATGTAAAACATCTTTGAGTTTATTGGGCTTTGAACCAGGACTGCACAGATATTATGCAAATGCTGCAGCCATTACACTATTGACATTAACATTCCTTCTGCCTATTTCCTATGTCCATGAATCCTATGTGTAAGCTTGGCTAGACAACAGGTGGCCCCACCCACACCCAGTGAGCTTCTCGAAATACTGACATAACGCATGAATTGAGAGACTATACATTAAATTCCTAACTACATTTGGTATAGCCCCTCACTGACACACTTCAGGGGAAACCTTGATGTGTGACTGGGCAACAGTATATACACCCCTGGGATCATGTGTCCCAGAAACATACAGCCAGGGTGTGGGGGAGCCACTCCAGTTTTATAGCTGCAAGACCTGTTGGAGAAATTGAATGGTGGTGGGTTGCCATGTTAACATGCACTTTTGAGATCACTATCTGCCCCTATCACTCTACAGCACCCCAGCCTTCAACAGCTTCCAGCAACTCTGCCTGGAATCACTTCATTGACTATACTTGACAGAGACTCAGTTACTTCATCAATGGTGCAGATAAAGCCACCACACTGTAGCTATGCTTCTAAATGCCCTTGGGCAGATAGCCTACTACCTATCTGTGAACCTCTACAGTGCAGGCCATCTCCGACATCATATGTGATTATACAGAGTTCTCTGATCACAATATACAGTGTAAAATCACCATGTAGTCAGACAACAGTTAAGTACTGCAATAGCATACAGACTACTGATACCTAATCACTCCAAAAGCCTATCTTGGAAGCTAGTGGACTTGTATAAATTTCAGGCTTTGTATTGCTTATCAGTAGGTTACCTACAGGAAAGATGGGACACAAGCACAGATGGGAAACATGCCTCCAACAATGCCATACCAACTTGCATGTGTCAGCCTAAGGCTTTGGAATGCTGGGCAAGGCTATTGATGCCCCCATGGTGCCATTTTAGGCAGGTCTTAGAGGTAAATCTCACCTCCATGAACTACACAATAGCGGAATCAATGAGGGTTAGGCTACTCAACACCAGGGGTAGTACTCACAGCATACACATATTCACAGCACCCCTCAGTATGAACAACATCTACATCTGTTCTGTGACTGGGATCTGTATAAGGCTCATGTGAGCACACTAGTACTACCAGACTACAACCCATAACACACATTTCAGCCACTGAACATGGACTGGCACAGACATGGAGGTGGTGTATCCATATTCATCGGGGATACCTACACCTCCAAGTTAATGGGGCAGCATGATACCTCTGTGATCATCCATGTGTACCTAACATCAGCCACAACTGCAATGCAAACTGTGAGCTGCTATAGATAACCCTCCATGACCCAAGTGCACCACTACAACTATCTGGAGACAGTGATAAACATGACAGTCCTACCAGACACCCTGTTATTGGTCAGTGTCAGCTACCCTAAACTTAACCGGATAACCTACTCAAGTATTGTTGTGAACTTCCAGGCCCAGCACTTCCTGGGATTTATCACCTCATATGGCCTGTATCAGTTGGTAGATGGACTAACAAGAGGTGAAAACATACTAGAAGCGGTAATCACTGACATGTGCAATAGGTGCACTACAGCAGAGGTAAACCGGTCACTGTTTAGATCTGACCATGATCTATTCACTGATGATTTCCACTCCCAACCATCTCCCCCACCCAAGGAACACACACTGAATACCTTTCCTACAGCTAAATTCACATTACTAATGACAGAGGTGGGAGGGTTCACAGCCCCCACTCTCAGGAATGACACTGCTCAAGATACAGACAGAATAACAAATGCACTATATAAGCACCTACAAAGATGTATGGGTCGTGCCATCAATGGCAAACCAAGACTTGCTACTCCTACACAAGGACACCAGTCTGCTGAACCCCTGCATTATACAGGCTATACAACAGAAGTAGGACAGTAGTCCAGAACAACAGCAAATCCCAAGACATGCAAACATCCGTGACCAGTATTAACAAGATACTTATGTTACTCATGTAATCATCCAAGGCTGACATCCACAGGTAAATAGGCATGGATTCGGAATATGACCACAAAGGCTTCTTTGGCTATGTCAAGGATCTAAGCAGTAACACACAGATTTGCACTGTGCTGGTGCAATATTGCACTGACTATACTGACCCTACTAATATCACCAACACACTTGATGATACATTCGAAGCAAGCTTCACCCCCTACAGGCCCACAACAATAAACAAAATGTACAGTATCCCAGACATCTAAGACATACAGGTGGTAATGGCCCTTTCAAATGGCATGACCAAGTGTCAATGGAGGCAGATGGTGTCCCAGACTGCATCCTGCAGACACTACAAGACAAAGTGACCCCCCGCCTAATATAGCAATTCAACATTAGCTTCTACACAGGCTACATGGCCATTCAATGGCACATGGCAACAGCTATTCCACTCCACCAAGGTGGTGACACAACTGACCATGGTAACTACCACCCCCTAAGCCTGAGTAGCCTGATCTGTATGGCTATGGAGCGCATCCTCATGGCACTCATTAACATAGACAATGGTAACCTCCAAACATTTGACCCAACCCAGGTCAGCTTGACTGAGTGCAGATCATGCCTACTGAACCTGTTTGACATCTTACAGTCACCTAGACTTTAGGTGTGGGGTGTGGTAGTTCACACATACTACATGGACCTTGGCAAGGGTTTTGACACCATTCCCCACTCAGGTATTATTTCTACACTCACCAGCCAGTACATACACCCATACATCACAGGTTGGTTTGCCAACAGGCTTACACACAGAACCCACATAGTAAGCCTAGTAGCCTCCAGGTCCAACTCTTGACGAGTCACAACTGGTGTCCCACAGGACTCAGTCCTGGGACCCGTACTGTTTGCCATAAACTTCTCAGAGGTACGGGCTAACACAGGTGGACTACAGCAGACCATGTTTGGTGATTACTGCAGAATGGGAGCCATAACTGACAGTCCAGCTGTCACAGACATCCTTCAAGGGGCCTCACATAGACCAACACAGGGTGTCAGAGTCATGGCCTCCAGCTAAAGGCCACATACTGCATTGTCATTCCATTTTGGGAAACTACACACACACATATTAACACATGAGTGGCAGACACTACAATTCAGATGATGTAATGGGTATGTGGGGACTACATTGGATAGTGATCTCTCCTTTAACAATCATATCTGCGAAGTAGTTAGGACATTGGTCTATGTAGGCATTCTGATTACTTAAGGGTTTGCATCTAAACAGACTGAGATTATTGTGCCTCTTTACTCATCACTCATCAATCCCATCAATGAGTATGATAACCCATTTTGGATGTACCTCAGAAGACACTTCCAACAGCTGGAAGGGCCAAGAACGTACCTCGCCAAGAGGGATAATGCCCTCAGACATGTGTCCTATGCTGCTAGACTGCATTAACTCTTGCATTACTCAGTGGCATCTCGTTCACTCAGAGATAATATTTGCTGGTCAACAAAGCCATGTCCAAGTCAGACATAATGGATATGTTCCACCTATGGGAATCCATGTCACAGTGAGCCACACACTGTAATGAGCAACTCCTTGCCACAACTATAACTGGAAGATGCACTGTAGTGAGCTACACCTTGCCACAACTATAACTGGAAGATGCTGGAGTGACAGATTCCTGGCACGGGTACTCCCCATGCTTTGGAACTACATCCCTGATTACATTATATGGAGCCCCTCACTAACACTCCAGGGAATCCTTGCAGAGTGGGTGGGGAACAGTGGATACACCACAGGGATCCCACAATTGGCTCTGCTCCACAGAGGGGCAGTTAGTTAATCAATGGGATGGCGACAGTAGACACATTTTGGCTAGGCTTATGAATGGCATCGGGCAGTTAGGCATGTACCTACCTATGTACCTATGAACCTATACATTATCAACACATGCTGATAGCTTAATTTACTGTTCAGGTATTCACTTACCTTGTGCCAATGGCAGTTGTGTGTACAATAGTTGAGGGATGCCTATGTAGGATGCACACAGTAGACCACCTATACATGACAATTTACAGGTGGTCATGTGTGTGTGCCATCCATGTTTACTCTGTGTGCAGATGGTGAAGGGTGTCGGTCCGTAGGTGCCTACACTGTCAGTGTGTGTGCTATACGTTCCCTCTTTGTGAAGGCATTAGCATACTGGGCATGCCTCCATCTGCCTACTGGGTCTGGCACAGAGTGTCCGTGGCCTGAGTACCTCTGTGCCTGTGGGACCCTTGGCAATGATGGTGGGCTGTGAGGGCCTTCACCATTCTGTCTCTGCTGCAGCTGTTTCCTCAGGATCATATTGTGTAGCATGGCACATACTATGAAGATGTGGGCACATGTGCCTGGAGAATACTGCAAGGCTCCACCAGATATGTCCAAGCAATGAAACCATGATTTCAGCATCCCAAACACACACTCTATGATGATTCTGATTTCTGCGTGTGCCTCATTATGGCATTCTTGCATGGGTGTGTATGCATTTCTGATGGGAGTCATCATCCACGGTTCCAGTGCATAGCCAGTATCCCCCACCAGGTGGCCAAATGGAATGTCCCCCCTGGCAAATACCTGATACAGCTGTGATGCATGCCAGATGTGGGAGTTGTGATAGCTTCCAGGGCTGCCAGCACACACATCCATGATAATGCTCTGGGCATTGCACATGACCTGGCAGTTGATGGAGGGGTATCCCTTGCGGTTTATGTAGCACCTACCCTGCTTACTGGGTGGTGACTTGATGTGTATGTGCGTGCAGTCCATTGCACCCAGTACCTCTGGGTAATCTGCCACATGGTGGAAGAGACGCATATTGCTGGCCAACTCCTCCTGTGTTCAGGGAAAGTATATGTGCTCATTGGCATGTGGTAACATGTCATCCAGGAACTGGTGGAGTACCCTGGATGCTGATGCCTGTGAGATCTCCATGATATCCCCAGTTGGCCTTTGAAAGGTACCTGTGGCTAGTATTCTCAAGCTTACACATACCTTCGTGTCCACTGTTTCCCTTCTGTTATTTCTGGCTCTGAGGCATGGCCGGCACAGCTCAACAAGTTGCTGTATGGTGTCCTTGTCCACCCTGTAATGCTGTACTATCTGCAGATCATGTAGCCCCTGGCAGATTACCCTGGGTCTGAACACTCTTCTCCTCCTCCTGTGCCTGAGATGGTTGTCAGCATCATCCTCCACACCACCTTCAGTCTCCAACACATGCTGGTGAATCAAAGCTATGGCAGCCCCTAACATTTACATATTAAAATTTCCCCTTCTGTATACACCAATGGTGCAGAGTGTCTGGGAATACACATGTGGGTGTGAGGTGCTTTCACACTTTATACTATTCTGCTATGGATGCTGCTGAGATAATTGGGTGTGTATGTGCAATTCCAGCTGCAGGGTATCTTAATTATGGGTCTTACAGCAGGTACTGCTATTGTGGGGCCTTTGGTGTTGAATTACGCTTGGCTGCCATGATTCATCTATTGCCCTTTACTTCACTTTTCAACCCAGTTCCCCTCCCATTGTCAGGCATGCATCCAGCTGCCAGCTTTCTTGTTTTGTACTTTCCCAACCTAGGATTGTGTAGGAAAATGTGTTATGTAGCTGATCTACTGCAAGTTTGCTTTGTTCTGCTGTGACAGTTCTTTTTTCTTTGCAGTACAGCACCTCCCCTTTCCTGTTCTGCAGGTAGCTGCTAGCAGCCTTGTTAGCTGTTGTCAATGGCCCACTGTGGGTTCCTATATGTTAATTACTCATTTGTACTCCAATTACCATGCTGCAGCATTTCCTTATTTTCTTCTTGTATCCTTCCTGTTTCAGCTGTGGTGCATGCCATGCACAGCCGTTTACCGGGTTTCAAGCACGTTTTCATCCACGTTCACATGCACATTCGGTTACCTTGTGTGCTCTCAGCTAAGCAAAGCTATGGCTACTTCAACACATCCCTATCTTGCGACTTTGCTTAGCAACAGGCAAACCAGATTAACAATGCTCCAATGTGCTTACAACTAAGGTGGCACACCCCTCTCTTGATTTCATCTTTATCTCCAGGCCACACCTCAGTGTTGTACCACTACATTGTGAGGTACATCCTTACACCAGCATGGATTTTTGTGATTCAGTATTACTTGTCTCATTTGCATGGCATTGACTACTAATTCCTAGTTACCACACAGAACACTGTCACAACCCCTTAGCAACCCTTGTGCCATGGTGTGGTGTAGCATGCGTGCCATTGACTATTATGGGGAATTCATGAAATGTATTACATTGCAGTTTTATTACATATAAATATATTTTTATTGTGATCCCATTTGTGCACCGACGCACTGCGATTTTACTTTGCGTTAGTGTGGCCATGACATTAAATGTTCTTTATTATGTGTTGTGCATGTTTTTTTATGCCAATGGCTATATATTAAACATTGGCATATATTAAAAGTATAATACGTGAGTTTGGTCCACTGTCATGGTTCTGATTTTATGTTTGAAAAAAATGTAAACCGTTTTTTCGGTTTACATTTCTGCATGCTTACACTACGTCTGCACCACTTCATGAATCGCTATATACCTTCATTTGCATGCTACACTGCTGTGCATGGGGTAATTAGCATACATGCACCGGGAGCTGTGCAGCCGTGGTGTACACAGGTTGTGCATGTGGAAACAGCTCATACCTGAATCGCTCGGCAGCCATATTTGGTGTTAGATCACCGATGCTACACCTGCGCCTAGCGCAAGCTTCATGAATCCCAGAGATTGTATCTGTTACTGCACTGAAACTGAACGATAACATAATTTTATTACGTGGCTATAAAGTAATTTAATTTCACCTATTTTTCTGAAGTTAACCATTGTTAAAATATATACATCTAAACAGTTACAATAGTGCAGATACATTTAGGTTCATAGATTGGTACTAGGCTATCTGCCCTAGGGCCTATACAAGCCTAGCCATAACAATTCCCTGGATATTTCTTCCCACAATATTTACTTCCCTGGACCCCTGTCTAGCAGAGCGACAGACATGATCCCCAGGGTGAATTTCCTATTGCCCATCCAATCGTCAAGGTTCCTTTTGAAGAGGGCCAAGGAGGCGCTCTGCTTGACATGTATGGGCAGTCTATTCCAGAGTATGGGGAGTCTCTGGGTCAGGAACCTATCCCTCCAGCATGTTTTGTTCATTGTGATGACAAGGTTTAGATCCCTGGAGAGTGTGGCTCTGAGGGATTGGGATTTCTTTAAGTGGCACACGTCCAACAGCTCAGAGTTTGACATGGCCTTGTATGTTAAGCAGATATCACCTCTGAGTAGACGATATGCCACAGAGTATAGTTGGAGTTTTTATAGACGGTCAGCATAGAGCATCTGCTTTAGGCCTGTGATTCTTTTAGTGGGGTATTTCTGTGGCCTTTCCAGCAGTTGCATATGTCTTGTGAGGTACATACCAAATGGGGCATTGTACTCTATAGTGGGTCTAATGAGGGATGAGTACAGTGGGACAATGACCTCCTTTTTTCTGGATGAAAAGCCGTTAGTGATGATGTGTGCCATATAGAAGGACTTCCTGACTGTTGTGGTGATGTGGTTATTAAAGGTGAGACCACTGTCCACATGTGTCCCTAAGTGTCTCATTACACTTTTGGTGTTTAGTGTATTGCCACCTATGTGGTAATTCATGGGTACATGTTTTTTCCTAAAGGGGATAACTATATATTTCTTGGCATTAAGCTTGAGCCTGTGGCTCTGGCACCAAGCATCTGTTTCTGTAAGGCTCTTTTGTAGAATATCCACATAATTTGGGGATACAATAATGGCTCCCAGTTTGCAGTCATCTGCGAACTTTGTTAGCCAGTTTCCTTTAGTGTTGGCCTATACTTCAGAGAAGTAGATCCCAAATAAGAGCGGTCCCAGTATTGAATCCTGAGGTACTCCACTTGTCATCTGTCTGGAGCTGGATTTGGAGCCAGCTACTTTTACAGTCTGGGTTCTGTCAGTAAGCCAGTTGGCAACCCATCGAGTGATGTAGGGATTTATGCCCAGCTTAGTAAGTTTAGCTATGATTCCAGAGTGAGGAATGGTGTTGAAGGCTTTGGCGAGGTCCAGATAGGCTGTGTGGACTGTCTTACTCTTGTCCACAGCTATGGAGACTGATTCGAAGAAGCCAATCAGGTTCAGGAGACAAGATTGGCCCTTCACGAACCCAAACTGGGTGGAGTCCAGTGTTTGAAGGTTGCCAATGTCTTTGTTTATAAGTTCCATGATAATGCGGTCCATGCCCTTGCAGATCAGGCTCATCAAACTGATGGGACGGTAGTTCCTGGGATCCAAGGTGGATCCCCCCTTGTGGAGTGGGATAACTGTAGCTGTGCACCACTCAGTGGGCACGAAGCCTGAGGTGAGGCTATGATTAAACATGACACTTAGGTGAGGTGCTAGTTAATTTTGTAGTTCATGTTGTACATAGCCCGGGATGTCATCTGGTCCCATGGATGCTGTATTCTTAGCTTTGGAGAGTGCGGTTTCTACTTGTGTGGCCGTGATTACAGGAATTTGGCAATCTTTTGGTATTGAGATGGACCCTTTAGGGGGTGAGAGGGGGGTGAAGTTGGCACTAAATCGATCTGCCAGCACATTGGCAATATCCTTGGGATCAGTATATTTAATGCCATTCTGTTGTAGCTCATTGCAGATCTGAGCATTGCCATTTAGATTCTTGACATAACTATAGAATGCCTTGTAGTTGTCTTTGGAATATTTAGCAATTTTATTTTTGTAACTAGCTTTGGAGGATTTTATGAAGGATGTCAGCTTCTTAATGAGGCTGGTAAGGGAGTTTTTTGTATCCTGGGATTTTCCTCTTTTCTGCAATAGTTTCTTCCTTCTGTTGTATAGATTGTTTATGGCAGGGGACCACCAGATTGGCTTCCTCTTTTTGGAGGAGAGCGTCTTGATTCTATTTGGGATGGCACGATTCATGCATGAGTGGATGTGCTCATACAGTGCCTTATTGTAGGATTCAGCAGTCAAACTTTCAGCTTCTGTCTGCATGGGTGTCCTGAAGTTTGTTACTTCTGACTTGAGTAGCATGAATTTGGCTATGGAGTTTTTATGGAGGTTTCCTTATTGGGGGGGGGAGTGGGATGTGGATGTCAAGGCTGATTAGCTTATGGTCAGACCTGACCAATGAGGGGGTGATCACTGGTGTGGAGCATCTATCTCCCATGTTGGTAATGACCAGGTCTAGGATATTGGAGCCCCTGATGGGACAATGGATTAGTTGATCCAGGGCATTAGAATTTATGAATTCCAAGAACCGTTGGGAAAAAGAGTAGTTTTCCCAGTTAATGGCAGGGTAGTTGAAATCACCCAGTATAAGGGTGTTTGGATGTATCTTAATATTTTCCTGCTCTAATCCAGTTAGGTACATTATGGTTACATCTTTAAGCTCAGTACTTTACAAAATATCGCTTCAGCACACGTCTGTACAAACCATATTATATGACACACAGTTCTAATACATTTGCAATGCAAGCATATGAATCATGTTGATATTCACAAATGACATATAGTTATTTACAAAATTCCAGATAGCTGGGCTGGCATTATCTCCTTTCATGACAAAGGGGACAATGACATCCCTAGATCTAGGCACAATCCCTTTATTTATAAGCTGTGCAATATAGGATTTTATTACAATGTGTTTACTATTTATTTATTTGACATTTGTTTACTAGGGTGGTCTGACTGGGCCTACAGAACCCGTTTTCAGCAGAAGCCCGGGGAGAAAAGCTCCATAGACAGTACAATACAAATGCAGTATAATACAATACAAAACAAATTACATTAGAAATACTATACAAAAATAAGTTGAAAGAACAAACTGTTACAAGATGTTGCAATATATTACTACACATCTGGACAATTCTTTACAGATAAAACATTACAGACAATGATAGTCACTCTCACCATACATGATGTAGATAATGTCCAAAAATATTTTGTAGGTAGTGCAATGTGTGCATTGACTGTTATAGTACATGCAAAATAGAATGTTAGTTTCAGTTAGGAAAATAGCAGCCAGAAATTTAGTGATTCAGATAGTGAGAGAGAGTTAAGCAGAATAGCAGCAATACAGCCTGAGCAGTAGCTTAAAGATATGGTATAGAAATAGAGGAGGAGTTAGAAGAGCCTTAGGATCTTGCAGTCTGTGAGGGATTGAAATGTGACAGAAGAGGACAATGAGGCTAGTGTGGAAGAAGAGGAAGACCCGAGCATTTGGCAGGCTTTATCTAGGAGCAGAGCCATGTATTTTTGAGATGATTTTTTAAAGAAACTTTGAAATGGGTTAGGCCAGGCATAGACCTGGTAGCTAGAGGTAATGAATTCCAAAGTCTAGCGACAGAGTATGAATACAGAGAGTGACCTGGTTTTCTTGTGGGTTTTGAGATAGCTAAGAGATTTTTGTCTTCTGATCGTAGGGATCGATTTGGTGTGTAAGGTGTGACTAGATTGGATAGTGCAGGGCAGGCAGTAGGCTTGAAAATAAAGTTCTGCAAGGTGGATAGCTGAATAAAGGCAAGTTGGTTGGGGAGTTCAAGCCAGTTTAATTCTAGGAGTGGTTTACAGTGGCGTGTGTGATATTTAGAGCTTGTGGCAAACTTTGCAACTTTGTTGTAGCACTGTTCCATCTTACTTAGGGTAGAAGTTTGTAAGTTAGTTAAGATAGGGGCACCATAAAAAAGGGAGGAAGTAAAAATGTTTTTGCAAGGGTAGTTTTGGTTGCTGCAGTGAAGAAATGTTTGTTTCTATATAAGAGTCCCAGTTTTTGATGAATTATCTTTACATTTTGCTGTATATGAGGGTCAAATGAAAGCTTACTGTCAATGATAATACCCAAGTTTGATTTCCTGCATTATTTCTATGAGAGTGTTGTCAGATGGAAGGATGTTGAAATTATCAGTGACAGGGGAGGTGTTTTGGGGATGAAAGAGTACTAGTTTTGTCTTCTTTGGATTAAGAAAGAGTTGGGCATTACTTAGCCAGGATTCAAATGCAGTAAAGGACTGTTGAGTTTTTGAATGTAGTTCTGGTAGTGACTGAGCAGCGCAGATTATGGTGGAATCATCAGCGTATTGAATGAGGGTCCCAGGGAGAGAGGCATTGTGAAAGTTGTTTGTTAAAATGTTGAAGTGTAGGGGTCCTAGGATGAAGCCTTGGGGGACTCTAGTAGGGTTGTGGAGAAAGGGTGAGAGTTCATTGGATCATTTCAATGTTTGTTTACGATCCTTGAGGTAGCTCTGAAACCATTTTACTGTGTTATGTGAGAAGCCTAAGTTAGACAGTGTGTTCAAAAGTAAGGGGTGAAACACTGTGTCAAAGGCCTTGGAGAGATCAAGGAATACTGAGGCTGTATAGCATCCTGCATCTCTGGCCTTCTTCACAGTGTCTGTAAAAGATAATAGGGTTGTAGCTGTGCTGTGGCTGGGTTGGAAGCTATGTTGAGTTTTGGTTAAAAGATTGTTTTGCAATAGATATTGCATTACCTGCTGATGGATACCTCTCTCGAGAATTCTGGATAAGGGTGACAAGATGGATATAGGATGGAAATCGGATGGATCAAAAGAGTTGCCTCCTTTGTGGATGGGGGTGATGTGAGATTGTTTCCATATGGTAGGTACTGCTGATTCAGATAAGGACCTATTTATAAGGATACCAGTTGGGTAGGTGACTCAGTTAGCAGCCAGTTTGAGGTAGTATGGGTGGAGATTGTCAGCTGAGGTAGAGCAGGGTTTTAGTTTTTGTAGCAGGTTCTTAACGGTGTCAGTGGGTATGGGCTGAAATGAGAATGGGGCTTGTATGACATTTTGTTGAGTAGGGGGGTTAGTAATGACAGGGTTAGAAGTAGTTGATGGCCTGGAGTTGGTGTCTGAATAGGTGAAGGGTGGGGGCGGGGTTCAGCATTAGGGGTGTTAGCAGGTTCAAAACTGATTTTATGAAGTGCTTATTAAAGTTTTCAGCTATTTGTGATGGAGGGGTATCAGGTGATAGGGTGTGCTCTCCATTTCTTCCAGGGTTAAGTAGAGAAGATATTAAGTGCCAAAATTTACTGGGGTTGATTTTATGCTGGAGTTGAAGCTGTGAATAATATGACTTCTTATCTCTGTTGATTAGTTTTGTCACTTTGTTACGTAGTGTTTTGAAATTAATATAATTTTGTTCATTTTTGTTTAGTTTCCTGGTTATCCAGGCTAGGTCCCTTTGCTTCATCAGGTGTTTACATTCCTTAGAGAGCCATGGTGCTGAGTTCTTTTTGATTCTTTTCATACAAATGGGAGCTGGTGTATTAGGTATGTGAAGGAAGGTGTTATTAAAGTATAGTACAGCATCATTAAGGGCTAGTTGTTTAAGGGGTGTCCAGTCTATTTCCTGTAGGAGATAGTTGAATTTATGCTGACAAACATTAGTTGAGTTCCTAACTGATTTTATAGTGTGTACTCTTAGTTGTTGGGAGTGTGTGGCTGTGGTGGTGCAGCGGTTAGCACTGTCGCCTCACAGCATGAAATACTCCCATTCGATTCTCGGCTGGAGTGCCTTCTGTGTGGAGTCTGCATGTCCTCATGGTCAACTTACATATAAACACATGCAGGTAGGTCCATGCGTGACTGGGTGTGCCTTCCTTGAAGGTTGGGTGTCAGGCTGGCAACTTGGCACCATAAAAATCCACTGCCAATCATTAGCAGACTGAAGTCCCACTGTGGCGACCCCTAACTGGGAAAAGCCGAAAGACATGACTCTTAGTTGTTGGGAGTCTGTTCTAAGGGAATAAACTAGTAGATGATTGCTTAGGGAGCTAGACAGTGCACCGGAAGAGGGTTAATTGGCAGGGGTGGGATACTAGAATCCAGGATAGGGTGGATTGGCAGGTAAGATCTTTGCTGTATCTTATTGGAGCATTGATAAGCTGAGAAAAAACATACAGATTTATACTATTTGTGGGGGAACTGGAAGCTATGATTTGCCAATCTATATTTATGTCTCCTAAGATTATTGTTTCATGGTTTATTGTTTGGAATGTCCAGGATAAAATATTTTCCAACACTGGTATGTTGTTTAAAATACCACAAAGGTATATTGTTACCTGGTGGGATATACATTACTATTATGCAAATTATCTTTGCTATGTTGAGGTTCAAAAAGGAGATTAGTACCTCAGCATTGGAAAAGATGGGTACATTACTTGTGTAAGGTGTGATGTTCTGCATAGACGGATATAGAAGAGCTATCCCCCCCCCCTTTTTTCAGCTCTATCTCTTCTGGTTATTGCAAAGTTTGGAGGTATTATTTCTGAGTCTTTTACATTGGGGTGCAGCCATGCTTCAGTATGGGCTAGTATGTCAGGTTTATTTTGATCAATCCAGGCATGCAGTGGGGCTAATTTATTACATATACTTCTAAGGTTCAGATTAAGTATGTTTAATTTTTTGGAGTTACTCTTGTAGTTAGGATTAGAGGGTGCGCCAGGGTTGGGATGTATGTCTCCACATTTGAGAAGCTAGGTAATGAGGAATGCATGCCATGGGAAGTGGTTTTTATTCCTAGGTGATAGACACATATTGATAAAAATTAGGTCACTGTCCGCATACGTTTTCAAATCCTGAACAGCTGGTCCAACTCTTGGGGGTGTATTGTCAATGTGGTGGTTCCTTGGGGTAGATGACATCCCAAACGATGCAGTAATGCATTTTTTGTCATTTAGTTAAGACCATGATTTTGACACCAATTATTTATTTGAGACAAACCTTCCTACAGGATAGCTAAGTCATTTGGAAATTCACTGAGTGCTTCTAGCTTGCAGCCATCTCAAACGTAGTTAGCCAGAGCCCTTTGGTATTGGCTTTTACTTAAAAATGTAGACGCCAAACAGGAGAAGTCCCAACATAGAGTCTTCGGGGACTCCACTGGGGGCTGGTCTCTTTGTGGAGGTAACTTCCCCTGTGTTGATTATCTGCACCCCATCTGTGAGCCAGATGCCAATCCAGTGGATGACATAGAGGTTTATTCCCAGTTTATTTAGCTTTTCTACTATGCCTCAGTGGATAATTCTATCTAAAGCTTTGGCCAGATCACGGTATGCAGTGTGTACAATTTTGCATTAATTTTTTTATTTGGTGACCTTTTCAAAAAAAATTCCTCCAGGTTGAATAAGCATGACCTGTTCTTGGCAAATACAAACTGAGACAGTTCCATTGTTTGCAGGTTCCCTATGTCCTGATTGATTAATTCCATGATAAGTCTTCCCACAGCTTTGCATATTAGGCTGCTCAGACATATGGGTCTCTTGTTGCCTGGGTCTGTGGAAGGTCTTCTCTTATGTAGAGGAATGATTGCAGCTGTTCTCCATTCACTTGGTACAAACCTGTATGAAGGCTGAGACCAAACAATGTTGTTAGGAGTGTGGCTAAATCTTGCTTAATACTATTTAAGATGCATCCAGAAAATATAATTATAATGTCATGTGTAAATTATGGTTATAATGCCTGAAATAATTCTACTAGAGAAAATCCATTCTGACACTTATAGTTTTTGATATTTCAGTATTCTGCTGAAAAGACTGCAATTCCCAAACCCATGCTAACCTGCATATGTTATCTCTGAGATTATACAATGCTGGATACAATGGAAAATCTCCCTGTCTCTGGGATTCATAGTCCGTTCAAACTGCATTTCATTTGAGTTGTATTCTTTGAAGGAAATGCATTCAAACAACATGCACTTTGACCAGCCATAGCTGATCCATAACAGAGATACTGTTGACATTAAAAGCCTCCATGAGGTCTCTAATCAGTGCATTTTCTAAGAAGAATGTGTACCACATGACATGCAGATTTTCCTGCTGATAGATGTTAGCATTTAAAGCTATACACCAAATATGATTCAGGTTTAAAACCATATCTGCTTTTGCCCCAGTTTCTCTAACTTCCTGTAAGAAATACAGTCCCTGTAAACTGACCCATATTACAGTTTTCTAACTCTATGGATTATTCTGAAGCTTGGATTGCTTTAAACTTCCTTATTTACTAACAGATAAAGAGGTAAAAGTTTGCTAAATTGCATAATAAAATAAAACAAATCATGTTGTGCCATCCAGTACCATTTACTATATACATGAATGAATTGTATTAAAGTGTTTTTGCAGAGATTATAACATGCAAACATGTGATGATTATTTTAAGATAATTAATGGTGAAATTAGGCATGTATTCAAGAAAGGTCATTATGCTTGCTGATACAGCTCTAAAAACAATTTTCCTATAAGTGATGCCTTTCTTTGTATATCGTGCTAACCAGCAACTCTCATTCTGATTTATATTAAATGCATGGATGCATGCATTATAACATTTGACACTTATTTATTTAGTTTGTTTACTGGGGCAATAAACTGATCACATTAAAACATTTACAAGCACAGATATTTAATCAAAAAAGAAATATATGCTACAAAAATGTTACCCATGAACCTAGTGTTGAACAAGAAAATATAATGCCAAATCAAATAAAATGCATGTTTATGCCTTACTCTGTTACATGGATGAAAAGCAATACACTTTCTCATAGGCTACTTGTTAGAAAACTGACTTTCATAGAATATTAACAATGTACTTTATTATCTCAGGATTTAATGTGTAATTCCTAACAAATCACACAGATCTGCTTGAAAACTTCTTACATGCTGATTACTTCTTTGTTTGGTGCAGAATATTGCCTATCCCTACCACCACAGTGAGTCAGAAATCAGTAAATTTACACTCTTGCCCAGCTTTCTTGTTAAAGCATGCATCCACACAGTAGTTTTTATGGTCTCTACAGAGATAAGCTGCTAAATGCCGTGGTGGTGCAGCGATAGTGTTGCTTCACAGCAAGAGGTTCTCCCGTTCGATTCTCGGCTGGAGTACGGGGAGTGCCTTCTGTGTGGAGTCTGCATGTCCTCCCTGCGGTGTGGTAGCATTTGAAAGACATGCGTAAATGGGTGTGCCTTTGTTGGACGTCGAGCTGGCACCTCAGTGTTTATGAAAATCTACTGTCAATCATTAGCAGACTGGAGTTCTGCTGTGGCGACCCCTTACCGGGAAAAGCCAAAAGACAAACAACAACAGAGATAAGCTGCTACTCTGTGACACAACCAGTCCCAGACAGAATCCCTGGTTCAAACAGCAAAGCTTTTTTTGAACTGGCAGTCACTTAACATGCCACATTAAATTGCAAGAGCAATACTTAATTATATAAAAAAAATAATAATAATAATAATAATAAAAAACTACAGTAATGGAAATCCATTCCACAGTAATTTCAGGGGGTATGTGAATGCCTGTGCAACAGCCTGCATGGGAACAGTAGTTTTAAAGCACTTTGACTAGTTTGGTTTTGACTCTATACTGTTGCACATTTATTAGCCCTTGTATTATTAAATAATGATAAACTCCGATTTGGTGCTGAAGTGCATTCCATACTCTTATCTTGTTTTTTTTATCTTGTTTTTCACACTCCTGTGCTGTTTTGCAGGAGAAATACATCATACAGTCATGCAGTAAACAGGTGTTTCAGCAGCATGCATTTGCCAGTGTAAAAAGAAATATCTGCCTTTACTGACAATATAGTTATTTTCAGATGTTCTTTTGTTTAAGTTATATATATATATATATATATATATATATATATATATATATATATATATATATATATATATATGGGTCACCTTCAGATGCCCGACAACGCGTTTCGCCGACACGGAATCCGACGGGACGAAAACACCGACAACTCAGATGACCGACAAGGTGAGAATCCGACGGACTCGGTAAGTGTGCGATAGAGTGAGGGATTTAGTGTTAGGGAGCGGACAGGTAAGTGTGCGATAGTGAGGGACTGTGGGTTTAGGGGTGGGTTAAGTGAGTTAGGGTTAGGGTGCAGGTAGGGTGTGTGTGCGGTAGTGTCGGACCTTGGGGTTAGGGGTGGGTAAGTGAGTTAGGGTTAGGGTGCAGGTAGGGTGTGTGTGCGGTAGTGTCGGACCTTGGGGTTAGGGGTGGGTAAGTGAGTTAGGGTTAGGGTGCAGGTAGGGTAAGTGTGCGGTAGTGTCGGACCTTAGGGTTAGGGTTTGGGTTAGGGATAGTGGATATTTTATGTAGTGTACTGTGTTGTTTACATGTAGTGTGTTGGTGTAATGGTTTTCGGTGTTTTGCGTTGTCGGTATTTTTTGTTGTCGGTCTTTTGGTGTCGGTGATTAGTGTGTCGGCGAAACGCGATTTCGGGCATCTGAAGGTGATCCATATATATATATATATATATATATATATATATATATATAGATAGATATAGATATAAATTGCAAGCATTGTGTGCTATTCAAATCTTTGAAGTTTTTGTATGTAGATCATTTTGTTTTTTAAATCCATTAAGCAGTGTCACTGCCAACCAGGATGCTATGACCCACACATACATACAGATATTTCAAGCATGTGCAATAATGCCTTTCTAGCCTGCCAGTATACCAAAACAGTTGTTCCCTTAATATGTGTCCAGGCTGTTCTTAAAAACATCTAGACTAGTGTTTGCTTTAATGTAATGTGGTAGTCTGTTCCATGCATCAACTACTCTCTCAAATAACTAATTAGTACACTTTTCATTCCTATAAAATCTTTTTTTAATTGTTCCAGGTCTTTTAGGTTTCTAATACCATGACGGGAATCAACCCCATTTCTCAGTTAAAGTATGATTAAAGTTCATGAAATTAGTATAGCTCAGTCTCTGATGTTACCCAAAAGTGTTCTTTGCAGCACCCGCAATTTGCCCAGTAATGATTCCTCCTGCAATACATATGGAGTTACATGTATCAGTAACATATCTAAGCACAGCTGTAAATTCTTTTTATAAGACTCATTGCTCCTACTGTTATTGGAACTGTCTGTGTATCCTTCTTCCACATTTACCTTGTTTCTGCCTGTAAATCCTGGTATTTTATGACCGTGTCTCTGTATGTAAGACACTGTAGTCACTGGGTATAGTAATTTCAATGATCAATGCTACTTTTGTCTTCTTTTCACGGACTACTATATCTGTTTTTCTCGCATCTATTTTTTGAACTGTTGGTAATGGGTGATCCCATGGGATATAAATTTCATCATTTTCTATAATGCCTTGTGGCTCATAATTCCAGTGTTTTTCAACTACTTCAGTATTATAATGTTTGCAAAATCCCCAGGGAAACAGTCTTTCCACATTATTATGCCTTTCAGTATACAATCCTTCTGCCATTAGTATATCACAACCAGTAACAAGATGTGCAAATGTTTCCAATTCTGTTTTTAAAAAAAATACATTTGCCTGTTTCTCCCACATGTTCAATGGGCTTTCTAGACCAACTTGTACATAGTTCACTATATTGGACTGCCAATATTAACCTTTTATCTTTTCATTTAATTTCACCTCTCGCTAAACATTCCTGTATTTCATCCTGATCAACATGAAGTTGTTCTAAGAGTTTTCTATACTTACAACTGTATTTATACATTTTCCACATTTCTTTCCTTCTCATCTGATCCTTCTCCTTATATTCTTTC
This sequence comes from Protopterus annectens, assembly GCF_019279795.1. Lineage (NCBI taxonomy): Eukaryota > Metazoa > Chordata > Ceratodontiformes > Protopteridae > Protopterus > Protopterus annectens. Next base: position 478,636,147 of record NC_056739.1, read on the forward strand.
TTTTGTTTTTTGGCATATTCATTTGCTGCCTGATTTTTATCTACTTCTGGTTTGATTTCCATTCATGTTTGACACTGATATGCTCCTACTAAACTAAACAGGAAAGTAAGTCATCTTGGACTTATTCTCCTCATGTTTCAAAACTCTCACTACATTTGGGTCTAGTGAGGTCAGCAGATATGTATGTAGTTCCACAATTGCAGATCTATACATGAAATCAGTTTTGAGGAAGCCCATACCTCCTTCAGAATGGGGAATATATAGTCTTGGTATATACTGATCTTTATAAAATCATTTGATGAGCATGAAGCATACTTCTTGTTTTCCTGTCCAACCGATCCAACACCTTTTGGAGCCAATCACTCCAAAACTGTAAATTAGGACAGGAAGAGTAAATTGGTTTATAGCTTGGACTTTGTTCCTAGATGTCAATGCTATTTTCAGTATTAAATTTAGTCTTCTAAAATATTCCTTACTAAGTTTTATCTGCATTTGTTCATGTTTTATTGTTGATCCTTTATCAGTTACCAAATATTTATACACTTCCTCTTGCTCAATTTCTTTTATATCACATTCCAGTCCCAAATTGGTGTTTTCTTAGTGCTGCAACTTTCATACTTTAAAGGTCGCTTTTGCACATTTATCAAGACCAAAACACATTTTGATATCATCTGAAAGTTTTGACCACATGTAGTTGTACTTTCAGCTCCACATCTTGTGAACTATACAGTTTTAAATCAACTACAAAAAGAAGATGAGAAGTCTTTATACTTTGTTGTTTCTGGGAGCCAATTTGTAGCCCTTACCTAATCAGTTAAGTAAACAGCTTAATGGGTTAAGGGCAAGACAAAAGAGCAGTGGTGACAGAGAGTAACCCTGGAATATCACCCCTTTGAATTTTATCCTTGGAATAATAATTTATCCTTTATCATGGCTTAACTGCAGAGTGATTTGCCACTGTTTCATGCTTGCTGTAATGTAATCAATCAGTGTAGGATGTATCTTTTACGTGAAATGTGGGATACTGTCAAATGCTTTTTTGTAGTCTATCCATGCCATACCTAAATTTTCCCCTTTCTACAGTTCTCCATTATGACTTTATTTAACAACAAATGATCTTCTGTTCCATATGATTTTCTTTTGTTACCCTTTTGTTCTTTTGCCATGATTGTGTTTTCTTCTACATGACTAACAGTTCTGTCAGAATCAATTCCAATGTATAGTTTATACATTGTCGGAAGGCAGGTTATTGGGCTATAGTTTTTAGGATTGCTTACAGATTCACTCTTAAGTAGGAGTATCATTTTTCCTGCTGTTAACCAAGCTGGTATATTTTTGGGGTACGCATATAAATAGTTCTTACTCATGGATAAATCATCATGTAAATATATTGATACTTTTAGGACAAACTGGTGAAAATTGAAACTAAAACAATATAAAAAACAAGAACTGCTGGCTGCTAAATAATCCACAGAAAGAATAGATTCTAACAAAGGAATAAGTTCCACAATGGAAATTTATTGAACCCAGGACAATGTAGTTAGTGCTTTCATCTTATTTCAATGAAGAAAACTTCTTCAGATAAAATAGTTGCTCAAAACACTGCCTTAAATACATAAATTAATCAATCACATGATAAAAATAATTTCAAAACTTAAAGTCGAAACATCACAATAATAAAAGAAAATGCAAAACACCATAAAATCATTCAAATACTGAAAAAATGGATGAATAAATGATCCACAATAAATAAGCTATAAGAATATCAATCGAACACAGTGCTGCAGAGCTGCCAAAGCTGAAAAAGTCACAAATTCCAAGCACAAATGTGTTTAACTCTGTCTATGAAAGACCAGTTCATAAAATGCAGTTCATGGAATCCACACACAAGGAAACGTTTGAACACAGGTTTATTCAACAATGGCAAGCGCTTTCACTTAGGAGCTTCATCAGACCAAACACATACAATACTAAAAGGCACATATATAAAGGGATACTAATCATCCAATTAAGATGCATTAAAGATATATACATCCAATGCTAAAAGGATGTATATGTACATATAAATGTAAAACAATTTAAAACCAAAATACATATTAAAACAATTAAAACATCTAACTTATAAAAATCTATCTATAAATACACCAACTATCTATGACAAAACTAACGAAAAACCTAAATATTGCAAATAAAACATAAAACCTATCATTCATTTATTTGCACAGTCTTCTCCTCTTTAACACAGGCTTAATGGAAGCCCTCTCATTTATACCCATTCCTCTGTCTGCTCTCAAAATAATTATCCAACAAGTTTCCCTATATTCAGTATATGTTCGAACATCTCCTTCCCTAAGACTTGGTTGAATTGCTTC
>NC_056739.1:478646018-478677552 GCF_019279795.1 Protopterus annectens
GGTTACCACCTGTTCGCCTTTGTGAGGGACACTCCACTCTGGGCAGTTGTGTCCTGCAAAATGAATGTTACGGCACATGGCCTGTGATTTCAGGAAAAGAGTTCATATATTGTTTGTAGTGGTTGCATAAAATGATTTTGTTGTATCTGAAACACCTAGATGTTATAGGAAACAGTATTAGCAACTATAATGCTACAAGAATAACCTTAACTTATGCAAACCGGTGAAGTAGTCAATTTTCTACTGGCTGTGGGTATGTGTTGCCTTGCCAAATCTGACATTTCTACATATAGGTCCTATAGGGCTGCCACCTTTCCAAATGGCCAAAGTGGGACCTGCTCCATAGAAATGTCATATGTACCAGGTCAGAACATACCTACAGCCATGCATAGTACAGAAATATACATATTAGCACAAATCAAAGCTTAGTCTAGCAGCAGTCAAGTTGCTTATGCTACTTCACATAACATATCAAAGTGTCATTTATACAATAACCGTTACATGCAACTATTAGAGAAACGTAGAGTATAATATTGTCCTCTAATCAGGACATTTGCTATGGCTAGATTATTCTCGCATGACGCATATGCCTAATGAGGGACTGTCCCATGCAAAGTGGGAAAGGTGTTACTCCTAAAGTCTCACTTCAGACAATTAAAAAGGTGGAAAACCTACAATAGGTATGCGGTAGCATGACCCTGCAGAAAGATGTGTTTCCCAAAACACATTTACATGTCTGCATTGCAGAGTATCTGTTCCCATGTATCAGCCAGATTGGAGCAGATTGTATGAGGATCACGCATATAGTATGATTATGTCACTTCACAGGCCGCCGATTCTGTACAGTCGAACGCCTGCCGTCGCATAATGGTCAGCCATACCTGATACTGTAATCATGTAGTCCGATGTAATAGGCATCACAAGGGATCGCACCCACCCAGTGTGAGTAACAAATGCAAGCACCAATGTCGGTGCACGTGCAAGTGAGGAAGCGAGCAGGTATAAGCATGTTTGTCTACTAGTATGCAAGTATTGCACTGTTAAAGAAATGTGGAGTCTAAACAAGTATAAGAAGCTGTAACCAGAGGTCAGCAGTGCTTAACACCGCGCAAACCCACGCACAACCACTCCCACCTGCTGGAATGTGCCTTACCCACTCCGTATCCAAAGGCCTTGTTCTGGCCACAAACAAAGAACCGTCCTTTGCAAGTGTTGGTAACAACACCCTGCGCACACAGCTGATCTGAATTACCAATACACCATTTCATATATACAGACAATAGACAGTATCACACACATACCATACACCACAGTCATCCAACAGTATAGCAATGTACTGGCAGATATGTCCAGACCACTGGTGTTTGTAGACCTGGCCGTCTTGTGTTTAAGTGTGTGAGCATGCCCAGTATGACCATTACACATGTTTTTGACTGACATTACCGTCATACCTTCATGTGTTTGAGCATGCCCAGTATGGTCAACTGGATTGCATGTGTCACATGTCCAGGTAGTCAGTACTGTGGTGCCGACCCCTACATTGTACACTGACAGGTGGCATGCTGTGTCTCCAGGGTAGCCAACGGTCATGTGGCATTTACTGTTGCTACATTTCTGCACAGCGTGGGGGGACGTCCAACTGTATCCACATTCCTACACAGCACCGGGGGTGGCGCACATGACTTTCACATGTGTATGTTGGAAGGGGGGCACAGCTGACAGTTGTACACTCTTGCTACTACTGTACTGGTATGTCAGGTACTCCATTTCAGTGTGTGTGGACCTACCTAATGTGCTGGCTAGAGGCATACCAGTGTACTTCAGATCCTAGCTTTAATTACCAGCATAGTGGTTTCAGACGTCCTAGCCTTCACAACCTACATCCAACTGCCTGGTCTTCTGTAGTCTGTGTGTGTGTCTGTGGGGGTTGGGGTCATCCATTGGGCATATCCAGAGGCCATTGTATAGCATTTGTCTGTATTGGTCTACACCTGTCCAGCTGTTTGAGACTTATGCAGGCTGTATGGACACACATGATGTCCAGCCCATAACCTGCAGTGGGTTAGGACACCCTGTGTACTACTGGCTACTATTGTGACCCCGGTATGTGCTACAGATGTCATGGTGCCACTATGGATGTGTACTGTCTGCTGCCCTAACATTCGGCCACCAAATTCCCTTGTATGCTCACATCCATACCATAGCTACAGGTAAAAACACATTCTAATACAACTGCCAATTAGTAGGTTGATTGACTTACCTTGGGGGTGTGCCAGACCTGAGGATGGTGCTGGAGGGCTGCCTATGTTGGATGCACACAGTGCACTTCCTATACATGGCTGAGCACAGGTAGTGTCATGTTTGGCATCCCTTTTATTGTCTGTGCGAGTCAGAGAGGGTGAAATTCCCTGGGTACCTACTGTGTCGGTGCATATGCCATGCGTTGCCTCTTTGCCAAGGGCAGGTCATACTGTGCACACCTCCTTTCACCTACTGGGTCCAGCTCAAGTAGTTCCTCCTCCGAGTCACACTGTGCCTGTATGGGCCTTGGCATTGGTGGGGGCTGTGTGGCCCTGCCCCATGCTGTTCCTGCTGCAACTGTTCCCACAAGATCATATTGTGTAGCATAGCACATACCATAACAATATGGGTGCATGTAGCTAGTGAATACTGCAAGGCTCCACCGGATGTATCCAGACACTGGAACCATGACCTCAGCATCCCAAACACACGCTCAATTATATGTCTTGCCTGTGCGTGTGCCTCATTATGTTGTAGTTGTTCAGGTGTGTGTGCATTGCTGATGGGTGTCATCAGCCACAACTCCAGTGGTTACCCAGCATCCCCCACTAGGTGACTGTAGGGGATGTCCATATTGGCAAAGGTGTGGTACAGCTGCATCAGATGCCATATATCAGAATCATCATAGTTTCCAGGGCAGCCAGCACACACATTCAGTATAATGCCCTGGCCATCGCATATGACCTAGCTGTTGGAGGGTATGCCCCTGTGGTTAATGTAGGCCCTACCCCGCTCACCGGGTGGTGCTTTGATGCATACATGCATGCAGGCTATAGCAACCAGTACCCCAGGGTAGTCTGCCATTTGGTGGAAGAGACGCATATTGCTGGTCAACACCTCATGTGTGTTGAGGACATGTACGTGCTCACTGGCATGTGGTGACATGGCATCCAGGAACTGGTGCAATACTCTGGATGCAGATGCCTGTGAGATCCCCGTGATATCCCCAGTTGTGCTTTGGAAGGTACCTGTGGCTAGTATACCTAGGCCTACACATACCTTGGTATCCACTGGGATGGGTTTCCCTCGGCCTGTTCGATGTGACAGGTGTGGCCGGCACAGCTCAACAAGCTGCTGTAGGAGGTCTCTGTCCACCCCATAGCACTCCACTATCTCCAGCTCATGTAGCCCGTGGTAGGTTACCCTGGGTCTGTAAAGTCTTCTGTCTCCTCACTAAGGGTTGTTCGGCAGCATTCACATCCTCACCACCCTCAGCCTCCTGCACATGTTGGTCTATGTTGCCTGCTGCAGCCCTACTCATTTGGTTGGATTGTGTTGAGAAATGTCCCCGCATGTATACACCGGTGGTGTAGAGTGTGGAAGAAACCTGTGTGTATGGTGCTTGGTCACTTTACCATAGTGTTCTGGGCCGGGCTGGGCATGTAATCTGCTGATTGTGCTAATTATCACCTGTTCGCGCAGCTTGTTCACATTGACTACTCCACTACTGCTGTTGTCCCTTCCAATTTCACTAGGCAGGTATAGACACACCCCTAGCTTAGGCATGCTAAGGCATGAGCAATCCCGTGGCACAGGGCTCCAATGTACGTACAGTATTCCTGACCCCCCCCCCATGCTTTCACCTGTATTCGAGTCCTGCACCCGGCTATCTATACACATACACTCTTGGGATCTGCATCACACACTGGGGATAAACGTGATTCACTATTTTCAACCTCATTTGCATAGTATTGTCATCTAATGCATAGTTATATGACCCATACTGATCCTCTAAAATAATAACCACTACTTTCTGTCGCTCAGATCTGCACACAACTGGTTAAAGGTGCCTTACTATCTCCGTATTCGATGTCCCTTGTTCTTCCCACCAACAAAATAACCAGTTTCTACATGACTAGAACCCAGGACCCTGCATACTACAGACAATGTGCTTTGCCACTAAGCCATGGCAGATATGCATACATCTGAGGTGATCACGTACATATCATCCAGCACAGACATTGAATAGTATAGGACATGTATTCCAACATGTAGATTTATGTGTGCTAATGTCCACATATATATATATATATATATATATATATATATATATATATATATATATATATATATATATCTGTATTCCAGATGACTAGAAAATACGCATACTCGTAACAACTGGCATAGAGTATCAGGTGTAGTATATGACAGAAGAATGCCAAAGAAGCTGAAAAGTAAGGTGTAAAAGACAGTGGTGCGACCAGTACTACTGTATGGTACAGAAACCTGGGCAGTAAAGGCAGAACAGTTGAAGAAGTTAGAGGTGATGGAAATGAAGTGCCTGAGAAAGGTGGTAGGATGCACACTGTGGGACAGGCGAAGAAATGAGGACATAAGAGCAGGAGCCAAAGTAGCTCCAATTGCAGAAAAGATCAAAGAAAACAGATTACGATGGTATAGGCACGTGTAGAAAAGCAGAAGACAATCTGGTGAGGGAGATTTGGGACAGACAGGAAGAAGGTAAGAGGAAGCGAGGGCATCCAGCAAAGAGGTGGATGGATTGTGTGAAAGAAGATCTGTGACAGTCAGGCATAAGTGTTGAAGAAGGCAGGAAAGTGGCACTGAATTGAGAGAGCTGGCGATAGTTAATATGATACCCCGACCCCATGTAAATGGGAAATAGGGGATGATGATGATGATATGTATATCTATATATATATATATATATATATATATATATATATATATATATATATATATATATATACACACACATACATACATACACACACACACACACACACACATATATACATATACACACACATATGTAGATATAGAGTTTATATCACAACAGCGGACCACATGACACTAAAGCATTAGACAAGAATGAAAAGGAAACCACATGTGCCACCTGCATTATGTAGTGGTGTTACTATCAAGGCAAGTGTGTTTTGTTGCGTCACATGGGTCAGACTGTATTAAGGGTAAAGTAGGGCTGCTGACATTTACTCACCAGACCTATTGGCGAATGTATGTGTATGTCTTGCCAAACCAGTCTCTTGGGCGATTATGACATTTGTGGACACTATATAGGAAAACAACAAAACACACGCAACACATCCTGGAGCTAGCCACTCACAATACCAACAAATAGGATATGACTGCCAAACACATGCACCTGTCATGCTTTGGAATAGAACACCTACCTGTTTATTCTATCACACTACAGCATTATGTAGTTACAGAATGCACTACAAAGATTACTGGATCACAGCACTCCCAGAGGCATACTTCTAAGTGGGTGACATCATCAGCAATGGAAAAGACGCCGATAGGGATTGTAAGCAGTCTAAAAGCATTACTCTGTCCCCAGGTAGCTGGAAGCACACAGACATGCACACTTGACAGGGCTGGGATTAGAACATTGACCTAACTACCTTGTTATACTACAGCATTTTGAAGTTACAGAACGTGCTACCAAGATTACTGGACCACAGCACTCCCAGAGGCATACTTCTAGGTGGGTGACATCATCAGCAATGGTAAAGACGCTGATAGGGATTGTATGGAGAGTGAGCAGTCTAAAAGCATTACTCTGTCTCCAGGCAGCTAGAAACACCCACACACTTGGCAGGGCTGGGATTAGAACATAGACCTAACTTCCTTTTTACACTACAGTATTACACAGTCACGGAACGTGCTACTGAGATTACTAGATCACAGCATTCCCAGAGGCATACTTCTAGGTGGGTGACATCAGCAGCAATGGAAAAGACGCCGCTAGGGATTGTATGGAGAGTGAGCAGTCTAAAAGCATTATTCTGTCCACAGGCACCTGGAAACACACACTTGGCAGGGCTGGGATTAGAACATGGACCTAACTACCTTATCATACTACAGCATTACAAAGTTACAAAATGCGCCACCGAGATTACTGGATCACAGTGCTCCCAGAGGCATACTTTTAGGTGGGTGACATCATCAACAATGGAACAAATGTCGATAGAGATTGCATGGAGTGTGAGCAGTCTAAAAGCATATTACTGTCCCAAGGCAGATGAAGACAAACACACCCCAGTGGTGTGAGCAGGACAACTGCCTATCTACGGACCACTATTACAACACTACATAGATACGAGACGCGCCACAGACACTACACCTTTCAAGACAGTCAATATGACCTTCTAGGAATGCGGACATCGACATGGATGCTGGCAGTTACGGTGTACATACCTGTGAACTAGTGTGTTCAATGTAGGAATCCATCCTGAAGTGGGGTATGGCCATCTGTTGCCTGGATGACCACTATCGCTATACAGGATTACAATAGTCATGCCCATACACATAGAGGCACATAACCGACACAAGGTGTCACTGGGCATGCTCATACACTTAGTAGCACATGTCCGTTTGGAATGCACTATGTGTCCATCTACACAACGGTGTACTGGGCATGCTCACACACTTGGTAGCGAAGGGCTGTCTTGTATGCAAACAAAAAAGAAACGGCTGCGGGTAAAACCAAGGTGCAAAGAAATAAGTAAAAATATAAACACAATGCACCAAGGTAACACACAATAACGTTTAATGAAAACAAAAAGTAAAAGACAGAGGTGAGTGCTTTTGCAACAATAGTTGCTTCATCAGACAAAGATCAAGTGAATAGCACTGCTTAAATAGGTAAAAAACCAATTAGCTCATGAATTAATGATGTCATACACCAAAAGTTATTTAAAGAGACAGTTACAACATGAGCATAGTAATGGTATGTATAAGATATAAAATGCTGAATAAATACTGCATAAAATACATTTGCATATGCATAAAATGTAATATAATAAAAGTAACAATAAAAATAAAAATGAACAATAAAAACTGTCAATGTTTAAAGCATCTAGCTTTCAAGAATGGAATCAAAGAGGTGGTACCATTGAGGCCTGGGTATCTTTCTGCATTAAGTTTCAGTATCCATTTCTGTTCATGGTTCTCTGTAACATTTTCTATATCTCCACCTCTCAGATTTCTATATATGTGTTGCAAGACAAAAATTTGAAGGAATGAGAAGAATCTGTGCACATAACATGATTAGCAAGTGCATTTGTTTGCTTATTATTCCTAATGTCATGGATATGTTCTAAAATTCTGTCTTTAAAAAGCCTATTAGTTTTGCCAATGTAGAAGGCAGGACATTGCTGGCAAAAACAAAAGTAAATGACGTCAGTAGTCTTGCAATCTGAATAAGTGTTGGAATGTAGTTTAAAATGTCTGGTTGGAGGAATATATATGTTTTTACTGTAGATATATGGTCATGCACTACATGATCTACATGGAGAAGTGCCGTGACGGGTGGAAATGCATGTAGTGTTGCGTGGTTCACTGTTGCAAAGATACAATTTAAGTGAACTATTGTTCCTAAAGCTAAAGCGTGGAGCATTGGCAATTGTGGCATTAAGGTATCTTGTATGCACTCTGTCTAAATACGGAAGGGTACAGTGTGTCGATAGTCATCATTGTTAGCATGAGCTGCACTACATATATCTAACACTGGTCTTCTACACAATGTCTGCTGCTGTCCATCACCTTAGCTGTACCAATCTAAACCTGGCACACTAATACCACCCGTGGTGATGTCCTGCCAGGAGTGGCTACTCACCATATAGTACCATTCATAGGCGAATGTCCTGAGACCAGGTAAACACCCTGACACCTAGAGAACAACTCCATTGTATGTGTATGCTAAACAGTGCTAGATGTGTAGCGTTCGTAATCACAGCTGCCAATCTAGATCCAACAATGGTGAATACTGAAATCTGTGCAGTGAGAAACACCTGGCATAAGGCTCAGTTGTAAACAATAGCACTACCATCATATACCTCAGATACAGACATGTGGGCCATAACACCATTACGGACCGCTCCAGGTAGTTTCCCCACCTACATGAAGGCCACTCACATGTACTGACCAGTACACTCTCAAAAGCCATCACAGATGTGTCAGGTGCAGATCACAGTGTCAAAAGCTGCATTCTAGGATGTAGCCCTCAGACATCACCATGTCCTTGGACCAGCAACACGCATCCATACATTAGTACAACACCATGTTAGTCATGACCAGTGGACTGTACCTAGCTCTACAGCAACTGTGCAGACTACCCATGTACTGACAGGGTTCCATCATGTGTTATGCAATGCAATGATACCACTGTTCATAACCAGGTCGGCTGTACACATAACAGGGGCCCTGGGTCATATACAGCTATAACAGATACCTGTTGCTGTACACTAGTAAACACACTCATGTTCGGATATGACATACATGTACCTGCCATGGATATGTACATGCCCCACACACACACACACACACAACACATATGTACATAGCATAGCTTTTGCTGTCCTTCATGCAGACAAATGGCTACAGCAATTACACACATGAACATGGAAGGTAGGTCCATGGCTGTTGAATGCTAACAGTACATAAGATGTTAGCTATCTGTATGTGCATGACATAGGTGAATTCAATTATGGACTCCACAGTGTGTGTGTGTGTGTGTGTGTGTGTGTGTGTGTGTGTGTGTGTGTGTGTCTGTGTATGTATGGCTGTCTGGTCCATGGAGTGAGGATGTATGCTACCATTGTGAACAGATAGGACCCCTAACCTCTCCAGGTGATGCAATCTACTACCCTGTTGATACCGTCGGTCTTAGGCATTACTGACTACCTGTACATGTTCATTCTCTGTGTCGCATCATGTGGGTGCACAGTACTGTAATGGTGATTACCACATAGGCAGGGGTCCTCACCTCAACACTATCAAGTGTGTGTGTTATAGTGTCGTTGACCCCATGAGTGTGGGTGTGTTATTGTGCCTGAATACATGTGTGCGAATACCTGTGTGTGTGTGTGTGTGTGTGTGTGTGTGTGTGTGTGTGTGTGTGTGTGTGTGTGTGTGTGTGTGTGTGTAGTTGTGTGTTCTCATCCTGTAATGTGAATGTGTATTACTGCCACACAGTGAGGCCTCATGCTATCAACTGGCCTCTACCCTTGACATCAGCTAGACCGCTGTGTAAACCCCCCGCACCATGTAACTGTACCTGTGATGTCACCCGGTATGGATGTCACGTCTCTAGCCACTGTAGCTTAGTACACAGCTCACATGCTCCTGGATCAGTAGATGTGTAGACATCTTTGAAATGTCAGCCTTTCTAACAGTGAGGTTGAGGCTACGTATAGCATGCTGGTATTGCCATGCATGCCTGTGAGTAGTCCACATTTACACATGGGAAACTGCAAACACTGGTACTTAATGGCACATGCAATTAGACCTTAAGGAAGGAAGCAGGGCATCATTACCAACATGCTGTTACTGTTGTTACCAAGACACATACTGTGAACATAAAACAATGAATTCTAAACCTGTACTACATGGTATGTCTGCTGCGTGTCAACGGTACACAACAATTGTAATATACACTTATTTCCCTATTCTGTTCACCCTGTGCATCAGACCATATGAGCATGTCCCTGCACCGATGGTGTGGATGACAGGGATGCGGCACAGGCATCATCATATGCACAGGGTGATAATGTTTGCCAGGGGCTTAGGCTGCACCAGTGGATGACATCATGCGTGTGGGTTAGGGCCTGTGATCTAATTGGCCATGTGTGGTTGTTATGTATGTGAGTGTTGTGGTGCCCTACAGATGTTTCTGGTGTGTGCATGTATGCATGCACACAGTTCTGCCATGTGTCCCACCTACACAGGGGTATTATTGACAGCTCCAGATTGTACAGACCAGGATTTACAGCTCACTGTGTCCGGCCATGGCCACATGACCTGTGCTGCCAGGGGTTGCACGGGCACTACCAGACAGAGGTACAGAATGGGTACTGTCTGATGACACATATCCACTGGAACTGTGTTCCCACTGGGACCATCCAAGGTCACATCCATGTGGCCTGCTGTGTTCTGGTGTGGACAGGGCAGCACCAGCTGCACTGCTGCTGCTACTGGCACTATAGGAGTGGGCATGTAAGGGGGAGCCTTTCCGTTTCATTTTAAAAGGTTTTTTTGGGGTTTTTTAGCGACGGAAAGCATATTCATACACCACCTTAGGTAGATGATAGCATAATAGTTTGGGGTTACCACCTGTTCTTTGTGAGGGACACTCCACTCTGGGCAGTTGTGTCCTGCAAAATGAATGTTACGGCACATGGCCTGTGATTTCAGGAAAAGAGTTCATATATTGTTTGTAGTGGTTGCATAAAATGATTTTGTTGTATCTGAAACACCTAGATGTTATAGGAAACAGTATTAGCAACTATAATGCTACAAGAATAACCTTAACTTATGCAAACCGGTGAAGTAGTCAATTTTCTACTGGCTGTGGGTATGTGTTGCCTTGCCAAATCTGACATTTCTACATATAGGTCCTATAGGGCTGCCACCTTTCCAAATGGCTAAAGTGGGACCTGCTCCATAGAAATGTCATATGTACCAGGTCAGAACATACCTACAGCCATGCATAGTACAGAAATATACATATTAGCACAAATCAAAGCTTAGTCTAGCAGCAGTCAAGTTGCTTATGCTACTTCACATAACATATCAAAGTGTCATTTATACAATAACCGTTACATGCAACTATTAGAGAAACGTAGAGTATAATATTGTCCTCTAATCAGGACATTTGCTATGGCTAGATTATTCTCGCATGACGCATATGCCTAATGAGGGACTGTCCCATGCAAAGTGGGAAAGGTGTTACTCCTAAAGTCTCACTTCAGACAATTAAAAAGGTGGAAAACCTACAATAGGTATGCGGTAGCATGACCCTGCAGAAAGATGTGTTTCCCAAAACACATTTACATGTCTGCATTGCAGAGTATCTGTTCCCATGTATCAGCCAGATTGGAGCAGATTGTATGAGGATCACGCATATAGTATGATTATGTCACTTCACAGGCACGATTCTGTACAGTCGAACGCCTGCCGTCGCATAATGGTCAGCCATACCTGATACTGTAATCATGTAGTCCGATGTAATAGGCATCACAAGGGATCGCACCCACCCAGTGTGAGTAACAAATGCAAGCACCAATGTCGGTGCACGTGCAAGTGAGGAAGCGAGCAGGTATAAGCGTGTTGGTCTACCAGTATGCCAGTATTGCACTGTTAAAGAAATGTTGAGTCTAAACAAGTATAAGAAGCTGTAACCAGAGGTCAGCAGTGCTTAACACCGCACAAACCCACGTACACCACTCCCACCTGCTGGAATGTGCCTTACCCGCTCCGTATCCAAAGGCGTCATTCTGGCCGCAAACAAAGAACCATCCTTTGCAAGTGATGGAAGCAACCCCCAGCGCACACAGCTTATGCGAATTACCAATACATCATTTCATATATACAGACAATAGACAGTACGACACACATACCATACACCACAGTCATCCAACAGTATAGCAATGTACTGGCAGATATGTCCAGACCACTGGTGTTTGTAGACCTGGCCGCCTCTTGTGTTTAAGTGTGTGAGCATGCCCAGTATGACCATTACACATGTTTTGACTGACATTACCGCCATACCTTCATGTGTTTGAGCATGCCCAGTATGGTCAACTGGATTGCATGTGTCACATGTCCAGGTAGTCAGTACTGTGGTGCCGACCCTACATTGTACACTGACAGGTGGCATGCTGTGTCTCCAGGGTAGCCAACGGTCATGTGGCATTTACTGTTGCTACATTTCTGCACAGCGTGGGGGGACGTCCAACTGTATCCACATTCCTACACAGCACCGGGTGGGCACATGACTTTCACATGTGTATGTTGGAAGGGGGGCACAGCTGACAGTTGTACACTCTTGCTACTACTGTACTGGTATGTCAGGTACTCCATTTCAGTGTGTGTGGACCTACCTAATGTGCTGGCTAGAGGCATACCAGTGTACTTCAGATCCTAGCTTTAATTACCAGCATAGTGGTTTCAGACGTCCTAGCCTTCACAACCTACATCCAACTGCCTGGTCTTCTGTAGTCTGTGTGTGTGTCTGTGGGGGTTGGGGTCATCCATTGGGCATATCCAGAGGCCATTGTATAGCATTTGTCTGTATTGGTCTACACCTGTCCAGCTGTTTGAGACTTATGCAGGCTGTATGGACACACATGATGTCCAGCCCATAACCTGCAGTGGGTTAGGACACCCTGTGTACTACTGGCTACTATTGTGACCCCGGTATGTGCTACAGATGTCATGGTGCCACTATGGATGTGTACTGTCTGCTGCCCTAACATTCGGCCACCAAATTCCCTTGTATGCTCACATCCATACCATAGCTACAGGTAAAAACACATTCTAATACAACTGCCAATTAGTAGGTTGATTGACTTACCTTGGGGGTGTGCCAGACCTGAGGATGGTGCTGGAGGGCTGCCTATGTTGGATGCACACAGTGCACTTCCTATACATGGCTGAGCACAGGTAGTGTCATGTTTGGCATCCCTTTTATTGTCTGTGCGAGTCAGAGAGGGTGAAATTCCCTGGGTACCTACTGTGTCGGTGCATATGCCATGCGTTGCCTCTTTGCCAAGGGCAGGTCATACTGTGCACACCTCCTTTCACCTACTGGGTCCAGCTCAAGTAGTTCCTCCTCCGAGTCACACTGTGCCTGTATGGGCCTTGGCATTGGTGGGGGCTGTGTGGCCCTGCCCCATGCTGTTCCTGCTGCAACTGTTCCCACAAGATCATATTGTGTAGCATAGCACATACCATAACAATATGGGTGCATGTAGCTAGTGAATACTGCAAGGCTCCACCGGATGTATCCAGACACTGGAACCATGACCTCAGCATCCCAAACACACGCTCAATTATATGTCTTGCCTGTGCGTGTGCCTCATTATGTTGTAGTTGTTCAGGTGTGTGTGCATTGCTGATGGGTGTCATCAGCCACAACTCCAGTGGTTACCCAGCATCCCCCACTAGGTGACTGTAGGGGATGTCCATATTGGCAAAGGTGTGGTACAGCTGCATCAGATGCCATATATCAGAATCATCATAGTTTCCAGGGCAGCCAGCACACACATTCAGTATAATGCCCTGGCCATCGCATATGACCTAGCTGTTGGAGGGTATGCCCTGTGGTTAATGTAGGCCCTACCCCGCCACCGGTGGTGCTTTGATTCATACATGCATGCAGGCTATAGCACCCAGTACCCCAGGGTAGTCTGCCATTTGGTGGAAGAGACGATATTGCTGGTCAACACCTCATGTGTGTTGAGGACATGTATGTGCTCACTGGCATGTGGTGACATGGCATCCAGGAACTGGTGCAATACTCTGGATGCAGATGCCTGTGAGATCCCCGTGATATCCCCAGTTGTGCTTTGGAAGGTACCTGTGGCTAGTATACCTAGGCCTACACATACCTTGGTATCCACTGGGATGGGTTTCCCTCGGCCTGTTCGATGTGACAGGTGTGGCCGGCACAGCTCAACAAGCTGCTGTAGGAGGTCTCTGTCCACCCCATAGCACTCCACTATCTCCAGCTCATGTAGCCCGTGGTAGGTTACCCTGGGTCTGTAAAGTCTTCTGTCTCCTCACTAAGGGTTGTTCGCAGCATTCACATCCTCACCACCCTCAGCCTCCTGCACATGTTGGTCTATGTTGCCTGCTGCAGCCCTACTCATTTGGTTGGATTGTGTTGAGAAATGTCCCCGCATGTATACACCGGTGGTGTAGAGTGTGGAAGAAACCTGTGTGTATGGTGCTTGGTCACTTTACCATAGTGTTCTGGGCCGGGCTGGGCATGTAATCTGCTGATTGTGCTAATTATCACCTGTTCAAGCAGCTTGTTCACATTGACTACTCCACTACTGCTGTTGTCCCTTCCAATTTCACTAGGCAGGTATAGACACACCCCTAGCTTAGGCATGCTAAGGCATGAGCAATCCGTGGCACAGGGCTCCAATGCACGACAGTATTCCTGACCCCCCATGCTTTCACCTGTATTCGAAGTCCTGCACCCGCTATCTATACACATACACTCTTGGGATCTGCATCACACACTGGGGATAAACGTGATTCACTATTTTCAACCTCATTTGCATAGTATTGTCATCTAATGCATAGTTATATGACCCATACTGATCCTCTAAAATAATAACCACTACTTTCTGTCGCTCAGATCTGCACACAACTGGTTAAAGGTGCCTTACTATCTCCGTATTCGATGTCCCTTGTTCTTCCCACCAACAAAATAACCAGTTTCTACATGACTAGAACCCAGGACCCTGCATACTACAGACAATGTGCTTTGCCACTAAGCCATGGCAGATATGCATACATCTGAGGTGATCACGTACATATCATCCAGCACAGACATTGAATAGTATAGGACATGTATTCCAACATGTAGATTTATGTGTGCTAATGTCCACATATATATATATATATATATATATATATATATATATATATATATATATATATATATATATCTGTATTCCAGATGACTAGAAAATACGCATACTCGTAACAACTGGCATAGAGTATCAGGTGTAGTATATGACAGAAGAATGCCAAAGAAGCTGAAAAGTAAGGTGTAAAAGACAGTGGTGCGACCAGTACTACTGTATGGTACAGAAACCTGGGCAGTAAAGGCAGAACAGTTGAAGAAGTTAGAGGTGATGGAAATGAAGTGCCTGAGAAAGGTGGTAGGATGCACACTGTGGGACAGGCGAAGAAATGAGGACATAAGAGCAGGAGCCAAAGTAGCTCCAATTGCAGAAAAGATCAAAGAAAACAGATTACGATGGTATAGGCACGTAGAAAAGCAGAAGACAATCTGGTGAGGAGATTTGGGACAGACAGGAAGAAGGTAAGAGGAGGAGGGCATCCAGCAAAGAGGTGGATGGATTGTGTGAAAGAAGATCTGTGACAGTCAGGCATAAGTGTTGAAGAAGGCAGGAAAGTGGCACTGAATTGAGAGAGCTGGCGATAGTTAATATGATACCCCGACCCCATGTAAATGGGAAATAGGGATGATGATGATGATATGTATATCTATATATATATATATATATATATATATATATATATATATATATATATATATATATATATACACACACATACATACATACACACACACACACACACACACATATACATATACACACACATATGTAGATATAGAGTTTATATCACAACAGCGGACCACATGACACTAAAGCATTAGACAAGAATGAAAAGGAAACCACATGTGCCACCTGCATTATGTAGTGGTGTTACTATCAAGGCAAGTGTGTTTTGTTGGCCACATGGGTCAGACTGTATTAGGTAAAGTAGGGCTGCTGACATTTACTCACCAGACCTATTGGCAATGTATGTGTATGTCTTGCCAAACCAGTCTCTTGGCGATTATGACATTTGTGGACACTATATAGGAAAACAACAAAACACACGCAACACATCCTGGAGCTAGCCACTCACAATACCAACAAATAGGATATGACTGCCAAACACATGCACCTGTCATGCTTTGGAATAGAACACCTACCTGTTTATTCTATCACACTACAGCATTATGTAGTTACAGAATGCACTACAAAGATTACTGGATCACAGCACTCCCAGAGGCATACTTCTAAGTGGGTGACATCATCAGCAATGGAAAAGACGCCGATAGGGATTGTAAGCAGTCTAAAAGCATTACTCTGTCCCCAGGTAGCTGGAAGCACACAGACATGCACACTTGACAGGGCTGGGATTAGAACATTGACCTAACTACCTTGTTATACTACAGCATTTTGAAGTTACAGAACGTGCTACCAAGATTACTGGACCACAGCACTCCCAGAGGCATACTTCTAGGTGGGTGACATCATCAGCAATGGTAAAGACGCTGATAGGGATTGTATGGAGAGTGAGCAGTCTAAAAGCATTACTCTGTCTCCAGGCAGCTAGAAACACCCACACACTTGGCAGGGCTGGGATTAGAACATAGACCTAACTTCCTTTTTACACTACAGTATTACACAGTCACGGAACGTGCTACTGAGATTACTAGATCACAGCATTCCCAGAGGCATACTTCTAGGTGGGTGACATCAGCAGCAATGGAAAAGACGCTAGGGATTGTATGGAGAGTGAGCAGTCTAAAAGCATTATTCTGTCCACAGGCACCTGGAAACACACACTTGGCAGGGCTGGGATTAGAACATGGACCTAACTACCTTATCATACTACAGCATTACAAAGTTACAAAATGCGCCACCGAGATTACTGGATCACAGTGCTCCCAGAGGCATACTTTTAGGTGGGTGACATCATCAACAATGGAACAAATGTCGATAGAGATTGCATGGAGTGTGAGCAGTCTAAAAGCATATTACTGTCCCAAGGCAGATGAAGACAAACACACCCCAGTGGTGTGAGCAGGACAACTGCCTATCTACGGACCACTATTACAACACTACATAGATACGAGACGCGCCACAGACACTACACCTTTCAAGACAGTCAATATGACCTTCTAGGAATGCGGACATCGACATGGATGCTGGCAGTTACGTGTACATACCTGTGAACTAGTGTGTCCAATGTAGGAATCCATCCTGAAGTGGGTATGGCCATCTGTTGCCTGGATGACCACTATCGCTATACAGGATTACAATAGTCATGCCCATACACATAGAGGCACATAACCGACACAAGGTGTCACTGGGCATGCTCATACACTTAGTAGCACATGTCCGTTTGGAATGCACTATGTGTCCATCTACACAACGGTGTACTGGGCATGCTCACACACTTGGTAGCGAAGGGCTGTCTTGTATGCAAACAAAAAAGAAACGGCTGCGGGTAAAACCAAGGTGCAAAGAAATAAGTAAAAATATAAACACAATGCACCAAGGTAACACACAATAACGTTTAATGAAAACAAAAAGTAAAAGACAGAGGTGAGTGCTTTTGCAACAATAGTTGCTTCATCAGACAAAGATCAAGTGAATAGCACTGCTTAAATAGGTAAAAAACCAATTAGCTCATGAATTAATGATGTCATACACCAAAAGTTATTTAAAGAGACAGTTACAACATGAGCATAGTAATGGTATGTATAAGATATAAAATGCTGAATAAATACTGCATAAAATACATTTGCATATGCATAAAATGTAATATAATAAAAGTAACAATAAAAATAAAAATGAACAATAAAAACTGTCAATGTTTAAAGCATCTAGCTTTCAAGAATGGAATCAAAGAGGTGGTACCATTGAGGCCTGGGTATCTTTCTGCATTAAGTTTCAGTATCCATTTCTGTTCATGGTTCTCTGTAACATTTTCTATATCTCCACCTCTCAGATTTCTATATATGTGTTGCAAGACAAAAAATTTGAAGGAATGAGAAGAATCTGTGCACATAACATGATTAGCAAGTGCATTTGTTTGCTTATTATTCCTAATGTCATGGATATGTTCTAAAATTCTGTCTTTAAAAAGCCTATTAGTTTTGCCAATGTAGAAGGCAGGACATTGCTGGCAAAAACAAAAGTAAATGACGTCAGTAGTCTTGCAATCTGAATAAGTGTTGGAATGTAGTTTAAAATGTCTGGTTGGAGGAATATATATGTTTTTACTGTAGATATATGGTCATGCACTACATGATCTACATGGAGAAGTGCCGTGACGGGTGGAAATGCATGTAGTGTTGCGTGGTTCACTGTTGCAAAGATACAATTTAAGTGAACTATTGTTCCTAAAGCTAAAGCGTGGAGCATTGGCAATTGTGGCATTAAGGTATCTTGTATGCACTCTGTCTAAATACGGAAGGGTACAGTGTGTCGATAGTCATCATTGTTAGCATGAACGCTGCACTACATATATCTAACACTGGTCTTCTACACAATGTCTGCTGCTGTCCATCACCTTAGCTGTACCAATCTAAACCTGGCACACTAATACCACCCGTGGTGATGTCCTGCCAGGAGTGGCTACTTCGCCCATATAGTACCATTCATAGACGAATGTCCTGAGACCAGGTAAACACCCTGACACCTAGAGAACAACTCCATTGTATGTGTATGCTAAACAGTGCTAGATGTGTAGCGTTCGTAATCACAGCTGCCAATCTAGATCCAACAATGGTGAATACTGAAATCTGTGCAGTGAGAAACACCTGGCATAAGGCTCAGTTGTAAACAATAGCACTACCATCATATACCTCAGATACAGACATGTGGGCCATAACACCATTACGGACCGCTCCAGGTGGTAGTTTCCCCACCTACATGAAGGCCACTCACATGTACTGACCAGTACACTCTCAAAAGCCATCACAGATGTGTCAGGTGCAGATCACAGTGTCAAAAGCTGCATTCTAGGATGTAGCCCTCAGACATCACCATGTCCTTGGACCAGCAACACGCATCCATACATTAGTACAACACCATGTTAGTCATGACCAGTGGACTGTACCTAGCTCTACAGCAACTGTGCAGACTACCCATGTACTGACAGGGTTCCATCATGTGTTATGCAATGCAATGATACCACTGTTCATAACCAGGTCGGCTGTACACATAACAGGGGCCCTGGGTCATATACAGCTATAACAGATACCTGTTGCTGTACACTAGTAAACACACTCATGTTCGGATATGACATACATGTACCTGCCATGGATATGTACATACCACACACACACACACACAACACATATGTACATAGCATAGCTTTTGCTGTCCTTCATGCAGACAAATGGCTACAGCAATTACACACATGAACATGGAAGGTAGGTCCATGGCTGTTGAATGCTAACAGTACATAAGATGTTAGCTATCTGTATGTGCATGACATAGGTGAATTCAATTATGGACTCCACAGTGTGTGTGTGTGTGTGTGTGTGTGTGTGTGTGTGTGTGTGTGTGTGTGTCTGTGTATGTATGGCTGTCTGGTCCATGGAGTGAGGATGTATGCTACCATTGTGAACAGATAGGACCCTAACCTCTCCAGGTGATGCAATCTACTACCCTGTTGATACCGTCGGTCTTAGGCATTACTGACTACCTGTACATGTTCATTCTCTGTGTCGCATCATGTGGGTGCACAGTACTGTAATGGTGATTACTACATAGGCAGGGTCCTCACCTCAACACTATCAAGTGTGTGTGTTATAGTGTCGTTGACCCCATGAGTGGGTGTGTTATTGTGCCTGAATACATGTGTGAATACCTGTGTGTGTGTGTGTGTGTGTGTGTGTGTGTGTGTGTGTGTGTGTGTGTGTGTGTGTGTGTGTGTGTAGTTGTGTGTTCTCATCCTGTAATGTGAATGTATTACTGCCACACAGTGAGGCCTCATGCTATCAACTGGCCTCTACCCTTGACATCAGCTAGACTGCTGTGTAAACCCCCCGCACCATGTAACTGTACCTGTGATGTCACCCAGTATGGATGTCATGTCTCTAGCCACTGTAGCTTAGTACACAGTGCACATGCTCCTGGATCAGTAGATGTGTAGACATCTTTGGAATGTCAGCATTTCTAACAGTGAGGTTGAGGCCATAGCATGCTGGTATTGCCATACATGCCTGTGAGTACTCCACATTTACACATGGAAAACTGCAAACACTGGTACTTAATGGCACATGCAATTAGACCTTAAGGAGGGAAGCAGGGCATCATTACCAACATGCTGTTACTGTTGTTACCAAGACACATACTGTGAACATAAAACAATGAATTCTAAACCTGTACTACATGGTATGTCTGCTGGTCAACGGTACACAACAATTGTAATATACACTTATTTCCCTATTCTGTTCACCCTGTGCATCAGACCATATGAGCATGTCCCTGCACCGATGGTGTGGATGACAGGGATGCGGCACAGGCATCATCATATGCACAGGGTGATAATGTTTGCCAGGGCGTTAGGCTGCACCAGTGGATGACATCATGCGTGTGGGTTAGGGCCTGTGATCTAATTGGCCATGTGTGGTTGTTATGTATGTGAGTGTTGTGGTGCCCTACAGATGTTTCTGGTGTGTGCATGTATGCATGCACACAGTTCTGCCATGTGTCCCACCTACACAGGGGTATTATTGACAGCTCCAGATTGTACAGACCAGGATTTACAGCTCACTGTGTCCGGCCATGGCCACATGACCTGTGCTGCCAGGGGTTGCACGGGCACTACCAAGCAGAGGTACAGATTGGGTACTGTCCGATGACACATGTCCACTGGAACTGTGTCCTCACTGGGACCATCCAGGGTCACATCCATGTGGCCTGCTGTGTCCTGGTGTGGACAGAACAGCACCAGCTGCACTGCTGCTGCTACCGGCACTATGGGAGCGGGCATGTGAGGTAGCTCGTTCATGTAGACCTGCACCAGGTGGTGTAGCTTTCCTATGTCCACGTGCCCTATGCCTCACTCCTACCAGATGTTCCAGCACAGACAGCTCATGCTTGCGGATTGTCATGCCACGGTCAAGGATTCCAACCATGTCACCCAATCGTCTGTCCAAAACTTCAGCAATCTGCTGTTGAGCATTTGCCATTGCCTGGCTGTTGTCATTTAAATAACAGATAGCAGCCCTCTGAAGCCTCTGCCCTTCTCTGTTCTGCCATTCAGCATGTGCCTGTGCCGCCATTACAGTCTGAAACATGCGTCTGGTGACACCAGCTGCTGCGCTCTGTCCTGCAGGTGCATGTCGGCCAGAGGTCCTCCTATGAGCAGCACTGGCCACATGCCTGTGTAGCACATCTGTAGTCATTTGACTGACACCATGGTGTGAAGCCACACCTTCCGTAGCCACCACACATTCCTGTTCCAAGCTAACACACGCTAGCTGTCCTTCATCTATGGCCACTGGTGATGGGGTATGTGTTGGCATGAGAACTGTGTGCGGGGAAGAGGGGGATATAGGTGGAATGGCAACCAATGGCACAGATTCAGCCCCTGACAACCCTGCCTGTACCTCAAGCATATGTTCATCATCACTGTTAGAGTCTATGGGGACACTAACATCAGATAGACCACAGGAGGGTAATGCACCTACATCACCTGTGAAGGCAAACAAAGATTCTACATTACAATAGAGACACACACACAGATGCACACAAACACACACGCACAGACACAGACACACAGACACACAGACACAGACACACAGACACACAGACACACAGACACAGACACACAGACACACACACACACACCATGCATGTGATTTGACAGAAGGCATGCAACATGCATGTGATACAGCAGACGGCATGCAGCTCAGACATTAATAGTGGTAGCTATCATACATCCCTGGGTTGCACACAACAGCAAGCATGTGTCATAGTGGAAGCCATGCATTTCACACAATCACGGTAGTAAGCATGCATCCCTGTGATACACCATGTGGACCAGCACAGGTTAACAGTACACATGGTTGATGTGAGGCATATGACCTTGACATTAACATGTAGTATGAAATGTAATCTGCTGACGTGTGCATTGACATGCATACATGTTTGACACAATGGTGTCCTGACACATGTACAGTGGTGTAATGTTGTCACATTGCAGTATTGTCTGTACACCCTACAGATAGAATGCATTTTTAATAGATGTGCATGACCATTGTAGGGTATTATGAGGCATCTATATTGCTATACAGTGTGAAGTACAGACACAGTGCCATTGCATGGAATCATAAGGCGTCTCTATTGCTATACAGTGAGGAATACACACACAGTGCATAGCCATGACTGTGTGCATACACAAAACATAAATACTGTAGATTGTGACCCACGTCGCTGAGGTGTATACACACTAAACCATGATGTGTCATGTGTGACAGGTCACTGAAAGACATACAGATGACACCCCTGCACAACTGCTAACATTTCTTAGCTGCCTGGCAACCGTGTCCACACATGGCAGACTTATCAATACACCATGTCCCACATGACATTTATGTACCACACACATGAGGTGCACGGCTGACAGTGATGTCCAACAGCAGCAAGGGAAATGTACGGTATCTGTGGCCTGATGTGGTGTCTGTGTATGTATGTGGATGCTGTACAGGTGACTACTGTCACGCTGTGACACAGTCATGATGTTCAACACATCTTATGTGGTCGAATTAAGTGACACCTCCACAAGCTGTGCACAGGCTTTTAGGATGTCCAGTGTTCCACATCTGCTATATAACCATTCAACAAAGACTATAGTTGGACCATGTGTAGACAATGTACAACAGGGTGTACACACATACACATCACATCTACTGTGTGTTGCTACATGTCTCTGGCCATCTTCCATGGCCATGTGTGAACATGTGTTAGCCAAATGTTTGTGATGGCCATCTATCTCACATGTCTCTGTTGTCCAATATGACATACACGCATAGATGTCAGATAATCCACTGTCCACAGGGTTATGCAGACAAAGGGTTGTATGTTTGGTATGGGGGTATGTTTTATGGGATAGTGAGACAATGTTGCAGCCGGACCACTACATGTCATGGACATGTCAGATGGCACATCACAATGTGTGCACTCATTGCAGGGACATATTCCACAATGGTGAATCCTGTGGGCTGCCCATACTCCATTTCACTGTGTAGTACTGTTTGCGTACCCCACGTGTTGTTCTGATGTATAGTACATATTCCTACATTGAACAACACCTCCACCGTTGTATGCACAGCTGTCCACACATCTAGCAATGACAGTTTCTGTGGTTTCATGTCAGTGTTTCATTTAGTTTGTATGTATTGCACATAGGTAGCCAGTGTGATTGATTAAAGATGCTACCTGTATATCATGACTGGACCATACATTATGTGTACATGTGTTAACTGGCCACATGGTGAATAGATCTGTGCATTAACATGCCTGATACTGATAACTGTCTCACCTGCAACAGCCTGCTGTCTCTGCAGTATGCCAGAGGTACCTATATAGGGGTGACACAACAGTATGATCATTATCCATGGCTGTATAACAGCTACAGGGTGCAATGTGCATGTTAACACATTCGCCAGTACAATAGGATATACTATGGAGTATGCACATGTGTGCATACACAGGGTAGCATACTATAGTATGCGGCATGTGTGTAAACATACCTTGCATATGATGTTACATTACATATTGTACAGTGACAGATGCAACTAAATGGGATATAATAGTTATATGTGCAGTAGTGACTTACCAGGCAACTCCAGGCTCGGTGGTTGGGAGACACCCACCTCCATGATGGCAGCTAGAGTTTGTGGATGCTGTTCTGATGGCATTCCCAGGCTGTCCAGTAGCTCCTCGGAACATGTGAATGGGGGCTGGGTTGGTGGCCCACCACCTGTTGTACCTTGTTCCCTGGTGATTGCATTTGCACGCTGTTTTGCATGTCTGATCAGGTCCATGCAGTGTCTGCGCAACTGCTGGTAGGTGCAGTTATGGCCACCCACATCATTAACCCTCCTGTGAAGTTCCTGCCACAGGTCATCACGCTGCTGGGCATGCTGTGGCACATGGCTGAACAATACCTCATAGTTATCTTGGAGGTAAGGTATGAGGGCCTCATCCTCCAAGCGGCTATAAGCTGGCAGTCTTGATCGAGGCATATCTGGAAGACATAATGATGGAGACAGGTCACAGTATCTCAGAGATGCACAGAGATACAGCTGCACATACATGTGTATTACATTTAGTACATATGAACAGTTATCTTTGCAAATCTTCATGACACTGACACCACTGACATGTTTGTGTCACACACATGTAACACCCAATGGGGACTGGATATTATCACCATATATGTGTGTCACCTCATTACATTGTTCATACTCCATGTGAATGCTGTCTTGATGTGGGCATGTCTGTTTGCCTGTACTGGTGTTCTTACCTATCAGCACAATCCTGGATGTGTCCACATTAATGCTGTTGACCTTGATGCTGTGTATATGTCACATATCAACACATGCACTGCCTTAACAGACATGACCTGTGACAATGCAGACATGTGCATGGAAAATTTTACATGCATGTGTGTTGCCATATACATCTACACAGCACTGTACAGCAGTTCAGCATTCTGCCATGTATCGCCTGTGTTGCACATGTGATAAACATGAGACAATGGCTAGCCGGATGGTATTTGCAGGGATGGTTATCAACTATAGCATGTATTGCCAAGGTCATGTAGTTGTGTGTATGCCCTGGGCCATGTATGAGCATAGGACGTAAGGTTTCCTAGCTGTATCCGACAGCCATGTTCCCACCGCCAGGTAAATCAGTGCCACATAACTGATCCAGACAGTTAATAATACATCTACCATGCGGTCATCACACCATGTCTGATAGAGATGAAATGTGCAGCCTTGCTGGACAGGGTTGCATAGTATGGCAGGAGTATGTAACGTGTATGGCACAGGCATCTGTCCAGCATGTGGCGATCCTTGTACTAGGAAGGTGGCTGTCCATGACGTATGTATTTCAGATCAAGATATGTACATGTAGCATGTCCAACATCACATTGTTGGACATGTCTTTATGCAGGGTAGGCAGCATGCTGCATAGTGGAGATGAGGATTGTGAAGGCTGGTGTCACCCATCCAAGCATGGGCAATACCCCTTAAAGGTGATATATGATCCGATATTGGTCACTTGAGTGATGAGTATGGCTGTACAATGATCTCCATGCTCATGGATGGCACCCTGTCATGACTAGGGTTGCCTCTTATGACTACCTAATAGGCCTGGTGACGTCACTAGCTCAGGGAGGTAAACTGCACAGCACCATCCCTTACACACAGTGTCCATTATGTTGACCGCTGCCTAGGTGGTAGTTCATGGGTACAGGGTTATTAACCTAGTGGTGACAATGCAATATGCAGCTGTCAGATTGTGCATATATGTCACGCACCTCACCCACAAAGCCCATTCTGTATGTTGTCCACAACACTGAGTCAGCTATTGCTCCTAGGTCATGGCTGTTGACATACTTACATACGCAAATGCCTCCCATTTGTCTGTGTGGTATGGGCTACAATGAGGGGGGAGTACAAAACATTAACCCTTTTTTACTGTAGCTGCCACTGGTGTGATATGCACATGTCACACAGACACCTTTTGTAGTGTTGGTTCTGTCAACAGGCCACTGGCAGAACACCCCTTTGACATACAAAGGTACATTTAGTATACTTAGTGTAGGTGGAACACAGTATGGGTGATGATGTCCTATGACCTGTCACAGGTATGATATGCAGTGTGAAATCATCCGTACTGTCATCTACATCTGTACTGCTAACAACATATATGTTGATTAAGGTTCATGGACTTTCAGACCAGACTCAGCAGGGTAATAGTGCAGTGCCTCCCATTATGAGTGGTGTCTCCACTTTGTGGGTTGTGATAACTGTTGGTGTGCACCATTCAGTGTTTTCACAGACTGACATGAGCCTATGTTTTACATGATGTGTATGTGTAGAGAAAACTGTTTTGCCATATGTGTATGATACAACCAGGGATGTGGACAGGTTCACATGCAGCCTGAGTGCACCTTGTACCATCATAGTTATGGTTGCATGGGCTCTGTAGTGTTCATGGATATGTGATTGTGTACCTGTTGGGGGGGCAGTGAGTTTATATTATCCGACACCCTATCTGTATTGCTTATTCATGCTCAGCACTTGTTCAGAACATGTAAACACTTCATGAGCTACTAATTACTACAGCACTATATCCTACTCATTTCCTACAGGTAAACACTGTTTGTACTTACATTTCCAGCTTGCTTAGAGTAAAACAGCTGTTGTACACACTTACCTCACATATCTAGTGAGAAATAGTTGAATATTCAGGCATGTCCAAGTGTCAATTCCCAGTGTTATCACCTGTCTATATGATGACTATGGGCATCATGAGGCAATATAGCAATTGTCTCGTACACAGTCAATACTCACCTCCTAACATCAACACTACAACCTGTGGGAGATGCACATATGTAGCCATGCTGGTGGTAATGCTCTCTCCAACCCAGACTGAACCCGACAATCATGTGGGGATGTTAAACATTTGCACCACACCACACTCATCACATAGTCTCACTAGATCTCCACCACCACAGGCCACACATAGTAAGACTACAACATTTGCGGAGCCTCTCAATACTACTTTGTGTAGGCAACAGAGGACTCTGAAGCAGAAGCACAGGCAGCCCCCATCACCAAACACAACATCAATTACTTATAGCCCACAGACTCATGTGTGCCATCAACTACAGCCAATAAGGTGATATAACATACCTAACACACTAGTCATAGGTGACTCTGTAGGCGGTCACACTGATGTCCCACTCAGCAGGCTACACAAGGTGATAGTCACTTTCAGCTGGCTGTCGGGTAACAGGATCCACAACATAACCTATGCACTCAGGTCACTCCTCAACAGGTACAATATGACTGTCATTCTCCATGTTAGTGTGAATGCCCTGAGATGTAACTTCCTGGACTACATGTACAGAGACATACAATAGCTCTCTGATCTTGTAGCCCAGGCAGGTATCGCCCTAGCCCTGAGAAGCATTCTGCATTTGTCCAGACTGATAACGCAGTACAATGACTGAATTATTCACTTCAACAGTTGGCTATGCTTCTGGTGTCATTCCAAGGATATCCGGTATCTGTCTGCTTTGAATAACATGGTAGACAGAACACAATGCTTTGGCACAGATGGCCTGCACCTGTCAGCCATGGGATTACGGATAATGTCTAAGGCTCTTGCTGCTCCTATAGTGCCTGTTTTAGACACGGTTCAAATAACATATTCACCACCATAACAGGAACAGGCAAGCAAAACCTGAGGGTAATGTTACTCAATGCTTGACATCTTCATCTCAAATGCACTCACCCGAGGCACTCCTTGTAATGGACCACTTCGATATCTCTGCAGTGACTGGGACCTGCTTCTAGGCTCCTGAGAGCACCCCTGCACTAATAGGCTATTACGCAGACCACACCTTTCAGTCATGTAACCAGGACCGGAGCACCCATGGCGGAGGTGTGTCCATATTTCACAAAGATGTACACACCTCCAGGCTGGTTGCTTAGCACAATGCATCAGAGGTAATGCAAGTGCAATTAACTGTGGCCATAACTGCTATACAAACTGTAGCTTGCTACGGATTCCACACCATACCCCATGGTTAATGGCCCTCACTTCTTGGTGTACTGGAAAGTAGGGTTCAAACAGGAACTACTGATGTGAGACTGACACTACCCCACACTTAACTACTTAACTGGGATACCTACTCATGTACCGACACATTAGGCCAACGCTTTCTGGGATTCATAACCTCCAATCGGCTGGATCAACCTATCTACACCACCACCAGGGCCAACAATATCCTAGACCTGGACATTACCAACATGTGTGACTGGTGTTCCACACCTGGGGTTATCCCCTCGTTGGTCAGATCCGAACGTATGCTAATCACCCTTGTTATCCACATCCCGGCACCACACCCTTCACGGAAAACACAGTACAATATTTCTACAAAGCCAACTTCAGGATTTTTATGACAGCAGTAGTAAACATCATGACACCTGTGCAGATGGACAGTATAGTTACAAATGCTGAATCATACACAACTGCACTTCATTAGCACTTACACGACTGCATGGATCATGCTATCCCAAACAGAGCCATAATGATACCCACAAGATAATGGACGCCACTCTGGAGGTCCACTGCCATGGACATAATGTACAACAGAATGAGGAGACTGTTACAAAGTAGAGTACAATCCCATGGGTGGGGTAGCTCCCTGGTCAGCCTCAGTAGAAATCTGAGATCCCTTATCACATCCGCCAATGCTAGCTACGTAAACATTACTGTGACTCATTCCAAGGACTACCACAAAGTGTTCTGGAGGTATGTCACTACTCTCGATGGCGATACCCACATCTGCTCTGATATACAGCAGTTAGGCACGAACATTACAGAACCGACTGATATTGGCAACATCCTGGCAGATAGGTTCAGTGCTAACTTTACACCCCTCTCACAACTATGCAGTTCCATGCTGCACTCTCTAAAGCCTGGAACACAGACTCCATGTGACCATCCAACATTCCAGGCTGCGATTTACACAAACCTCAGAACGAAATGGCTCCCCACTTGGACACCAAATTCACTAATAGCCTTGTATCAGTCATTGTGGCCCCTGAATGGTGCACAGCAACAGTTATCACACTCCACAAAGGTGGCACCACAATGGACCAGAGGAACTATTGCCCTATACACCTGACTAGACTGTTCTGCAAGGCTATGGAGCACATCACCATGGAAGTCATTCACAGACACATTGGTGGCCTCCAAACCTTTGATACCACCCAGTTTGAATTTGTTAGGGCCAGACCATGACTCCTAAACCTGATGGAGTCCTTTGAGACAATTCCCAAGGTAGTAAATGAGGGTAAAGAGGTCCACACAGCGTACCTTGTCCTCTCAATGGCTTTCAACACCGTTCCCCATTCTGGTATTGTCAACATACACATCCACCTGCACATCAACCCCTACATCACGAGATGTTATGAAAAGTGGCTCACGGACAGGACCCACACAGTGAGGGTAGCATAGCCTATTTCCTACTGTAAATCAGTTACAATTGGCGTACCCCAGTCCTCGGTCATATGGCCCCTCATGTTCGGTATATGCTTCTCTGAGGTACAGGCTAGCACAGAAGGACTTACCCTGAATAGTTTTGCAGACGACTGCAAACTAGGGGCCATGATTGATTCACCAGTTGATACAGGCACCCTCCATAAGGGTGTCACTGTGATGGATACCTGGTGTCGATAACATGGCCTCAAGCAGCATGCCACAAGGTGCATAGACATCCCCTTTGGATTACACCAATCACCCACTGACTATCACATAGGTGATAGTCCCCTACATACATAAGACATTATAAGGGATCTTAGAACACAAGTCAATAGCACCCACTCCTTTGATAACCATATTGCCAAAGTGGCGTAGATATCCTTCTACGTGGCCACCCTAATCTGTAATGGGTTTGTAGCCGGAACAAAGGCAGCCATTGTACCTCTTGACTCCTGACTTATGAAACACGTTAAAGGGTACAACACCCCATTTGGGGTGTACCTTACAAGACAACAGCAATGGCTTTAAATAACACAACATTAACACACCAAGAGGATTACTGACCACCGAAGGATGACGTATGCAGCCTAACTACAGAAACCCCAACTGTACTCATTTGCATACTGCATACTCAGAGGTGATCTCTGCTGAACATATAAGGCCCATGTCCAAAACAATATTGATGGATATGCTCCACATAAGCAACATAAGCAAAAGCCACTGAGAGCAACATGCTCTGGGATATGTAGCCAAATGCAACAATGACTAGGACGTGCTGGAGAGATACATTCCTGAATTGGACACTCACCATGCTTTGGAGCATGATTCCTATGTACATCAGGCAGGGACCCTCACTAGCACTCTTCAAGAGATACCTCGATGGGTGGATGGGAGACAGACATGTATGCCAGGGATCACTGCAGTGGATCTACTGTACAGAGGTGCAGGAAATAAATGGCTCTGCTGTTCACAGGCACTGGACACTAACCTAGGGAGGTGCCGCAAGTGAAAACACTGTAGTTGGGCTTACGAATGGACTTGGCCAGACAGCATAGTATCTAACTATGAACCTATGAAGCTATTACATGTCCTTTGTGCATGGATAATTGAGTAGCTCTTCCATTTCAATTAGCTATCATGCTGTTACACTGTATGGTGACTACAAGCCATATGTATCCTGTTATTGTGTATTGTACATGCCAATAAACATACCTGATGTTTGCATAATATAACAGTAATGCTATGTAAAATTTTTGACATATCTACCTACAATACTGTACATTTCACATTTTTGCAACAATATCCCATAATGCAAAGTATAATTGCACAGCAGGACCACCTTAGACATGTTATTCTCAGTTATACACCCATACATATGCCTACTGTTACAGTATATCAACATATACAATCCCCTGTTATGGCACGTACTTGTTGGACAAACCCTGCCACTGATAGCAGCTAGAGTGGAATTGTTGTGTTTAAAGCCCTTATGTAGCACCCCTTGTCGTGTATGAGGTGTTTACCTTGCGGCCCACAGCAGTACACACAATTTCTACAAGCATTACTATGCTCAACAATACATCATTACATAATACCTTTTCCCACTATATGCATTGCATACACTTTCATTAATACAGAACAGGCACTACATACACTAACATACTGAGTGTTCTACATGCCTTCTTAGTGGTCCGAGTTTACGAAAATATCAGTCTTACTCCTTTTCTGTTTCAACAGTTTTCTCGTATGTGCATGCGGTTTGACTGTATGGCAAGCCATCCTTTTATACGTAGATACCAGTAACATGTGGTATCCTGCCACCAATTGGTGTTTCGGCGTAGATGATTACATGCACATCAGCTGTGCAGCTACTCCATTAGCCAATTATATGGCAACAGTGGGGTATAATTGAATACTCCAATTGGGCGTTGTCCTTTTGCCCTACCTTTGAGGAAGATGGCCTGGATGTGTTGTTTGTGATGAATTGCAACTGCTATATGGAGAGACACAGAGATACTTTGACTTCATGTCCCCTATGGATTGTGTGTGATGGCTAGAGGATGTAGTTCTACATGTGAGTGTAGCTGTTATCTCAACCGTCTGATACAAGACTATTGCAAACAAAACCTGTAACCAGCATCTGTTCCATTGTACAACAGCAATGATTTCACATAGCGCCATTACAGTGTGTCTCTCACAAGGTATGTTAAGGCTTCTGCAGATGTCATTGAGTAAGTGGATGTTTGTGATGTTATTGCAGTCTGTATTGCAATTGTTTTGGGTGTGGGGGAGATGTAGGTGGGTGTACATAGCAGATAAAGGTTTGTGGGGACTGCCTTTATACATATTCCATATGTGTGTGAGGGCTCCTTCCCTAATTGAAGACCTATCATTTAGTAGACTGATACTATGGTTATTGCAGGCTTATTCATTAAGCCATTGTTAATTGGTTCCTATATATAATGCAGGTGATATTGATCCTTCAATACCACCAGAAATACATCGATGTGTAATGAAATGTTGCTACATGAAAGCTGTCTTGTGTATTTCTGTCACAGATATTTGCACTCATTGGAGTTGTGTTGGTGACTGAACCTCTTTGGCTTGGGTTGCCACCTTTTCAAATG
>NC_056739.1:478725345-478895345 GCF_019279795.1 Protopterus annectens
AGTCACTCTGTCCAAGGGAGCATCAGTACCCACAAGCAGCTGTGACTCACCTTCTGTCTCACTGGGGATGGTAGGGGGTGTAATAATGGCCACACAGGTAAAAAATACACTCTCCAAAGCTAAGAATACAGCATCGATGGGACCAGACAACATCCCAGGCTGTGTACTACATGAACTACAAAATGAACTGGCACCTCACCTAAGTGTCATGTTTAATCATAGCCTCACCTCAGGCTTCATGCCCACTGAGTGGCACACAGCTACAGTTATCCCACTCCACAAGGGGAGATCCACCTTGGATACTGGGAACTATCGCCCCATCAGTCTGATGACCCTGATCTGCAAGGCCATGGAATGTATTATCATGGAACTTATAAACAAAGACATTAGCAACCTTCAAACCCTGGACCCCACGCAGTTTGGGTTCATGAAGGGCCAATCTTGTCTCCTGAACCTGATTGACTTCTTTGAATCAGTCTCTAGAGCTGTGGACAAGGGTAAGGTGGTCCACACAGCCTATTTGGACCTTGACAAGGCCTTTGACACCATTGCCTACTCTGGAATCATAGATAAACTTACTAAGCTGGGCATTAATCCCTACATCATTCAATGGGTTACCAACTGGCTTACTGACAGAACCCACACTGTAAAAGTAGCCAACTCCAAATCCAGCTCCAGACAAGTGACAAGTGGAGTACCTCAGTCCTGGGACCGCTCTTGTTTGGCATCTACTTCTCTGAAGTACAGGCCAACACTAAGGGACTCTGGATAACAAAGTTCACAGATGACTGCAAACTGGGAGCCATTATTTAATCCCCAATTGATGTGGATATTCTACAAAAGGGCCTTACAGAAATGGATGCTTGGTGCCAGAGCCATGGGCTCAATCCCAAGAAATGTATAGTTATCCCCTTTGGGAAAAAACATGTACCTGTGAATTATCACATAGGTGGCAGTACACTAAACACTGAAAGTGTGATAAAAGACTTAGGGACACAGGTGGACAGTGGTCTCACCTTCGATAACCACATCGCCACAATAGTCAGGAAATCTTCCTATGTGGCACACCTCATCACTAAGGGCTTTTCATCCAGAAAAAAAAGGAGGTCCTTGTCCCACTGTACTCATCCCTCATCAGACCCATTATAGAATACAATGTCCTGTTTGGTATGTACCTTTCAAGACATCTGCAAGAACTAGAAAGGCCACAGAAATACCTCACTAAAAGAATCACAGGCCTAAAGCAGATGCTCTATGCTGACCATCTAAAAAACTCCATCTATACTCTGTCACATATCATCTACTCAGAGGTGATCTCTGCATAACATACAAAGCCATGTCAAACCCAGAGCTGTTGGACATGCTACACTTAAAGAAATCCCAATCCCTCAGAGACACATGCTCTAGGGATCTAAATCTTGTCATCACAATGAACAAAACATGGTGGAGGGATAGGTTCCTGACTCAGAGACTCCCCAGACTCTGGAATAGACTGCCCATACATGTCAAGCAGAGTGCCTCTTTGGCCATCTTCAAATGGAACCTTTGAGATTGGATGGGAGATAGGAAATTCACCCCAGGGATCACGTCAGTCACCCTGCTAGACAGGGGTCCAGGGAAGTAAATACTGTGAGAAGAAATAGCCAGGGAATTGTTATGGCTAGGCTTGTATAGGCTCTAGGACTGATAGCCTAGTACCAACCTATGAACCTATGAACTGCTACAGGGTAGCTCCCTCCCTGAAGTAGCCACCTCACCAGTCCTGGCTGTAAGTGTGAGGTTTGTCTGGGTCTCACCCAGGCTGCCAGAACCACATGCTTGTCTCCAAGTCTGACTGTGTGTAACTGCATTCACACATGGTACTACATTATCAAAATCATTTACTATCAGGACATCTGCAGGGATATCCTCAAACACACCTTCTTGCTGGCTTCCTTTTCCACCCTCTCAGTCAAGGTGAGCACTAGCCAAATGTATTTGTAAAGGGGTCCCTCCTAAAGCTCTGACTGGAATTGACTGCCCAAGCAAGTAGTGCTCCTCTTTAACCACTGCAGGTTCACAATGGTTAGGTCAGAGGCTGTGTCTCTCTTAGCAGTGGCCTCTTTCCCATCCACTAAGATAGGATATAACCTCTTGTGGTAGTTTGGTACCCTTGTTGTCAGCACCATTGAACCAAAGGATGCTCTTTTCCTAGAGACCAGATCCAATTTGTAATGTGTAATAAAGGTATGGAGAGAAACCCAAGTAGCTGTTACACATATCATCCATTAAAGCTCTAGACTGAAAAACTGCTGAGGTAGCAACAGATCTTGTAGAAAGTGCCTTCATAGGTTTTGGCAGGGCAATGTTATTTTTGCCATAAATAAAGGATATGAAATCCTTGAACCATGTGGCTAATGTCACTTTGCTGACAGGTTTACCAAGATTAGTACTTGAAAAAGACACAGAAAACTGGATAGAATTTCTGATGTCTTTAGTCCTGTGAAGATAAAGGTGTAATTGCTTGTGAACATCTAGTAACTGTAAGAGGTACTCACTTCTGTTTACCAGAGTGCTTTCTGTAGAAATGTTGGAATTAGAGGTATGGGGGGAAAGGCATATAATAGTCCAGGGAGCCAAGTGTGGTGAAGAACATCTCTTGGTGACTTCCCTGAGGGAGGAATTAGGGCAAAGTAACAGTTGCACTTGTTGTTTAGTGGAGAGGCAAACAAGTCTCAGCAAGGCTGGCTCCACTGATGGAAAATCATTTCCGCCACAGACGGATTGAGAGACCACTCATTAGGCTGAAGTATACATCTGCTCAGTTTGTCTGCTATGATACTGGAACTCCATGGAATATGCATCACTATCAGAAAGTGGTTAGAACACTCTGAGAACTTCCTGACAAAGATAGTAAGACTTGGTTCATCCCTGTTTGTTGATGTACCAAACTACTGACATGTTGCCTGTTTGGATTGCAGTTGTTCCCAGAGAAAGAAATGATTGAAAGGCTTGCAATGCTAACAGCACCGCCTTTAGTTCCAGAACATTGATATGCAGATTGGCCTCTAAGGGTGATCAAATGCCTTGGATAGTCTTGCCCAGATAATGCCACCCCACCCCATCTGGGAGGCATCCGTGGTCACTATGGTCTTGGGTTCTGGGAGATTTGAAGTGGCAGCCCAGGAGAATTTCTTTGGAATGAATCCACCCAGCTAGATCCTTCCTGCAAATATTGGTAATTAGAATCTCATCCGCTATGGTTTGGTATAGCAAGGAACATTGAGATGCCAGTAGCCATTGAAGAATTCTCATGTGAAATGTTGCTAGGGGAACTAGAGTTATTGTTGCTACCATCACCCCTGCAAGATTAGTTGAGTGGGTAATTTCTTTCTGTGGATTATCTTCTGAACCTGGGTTATAACTCTATGAAGTCCGGTTGGAGAAAGGAATGCCACTGTTGAAGTCGTATTTAGGACTGCCCCTATAAACTCTAAGCTCTGAGTTGGAGTTAGCTGGGATTTTCTGTGCTTTACCATTATTCCTAGGTATGCACAGGACTTGAGAATGTAATCCCTTGCCTCTATCAAACGGTGCCTGGTCAGAGCAGTAATGAGCCAGTCATCCAAATTCTGAAACACCCGGAATCCCTGCAGTCTCAAGTGAGCTGCTACTACTGCCATGCATTTGGTGAACACGCTGGGGACTGAGGCCAAAGGGCAGCACTCTGAATTGGTAATGGCTGTCTCCCAGCTGGAAGCAGAGGAATCTTCTGGATCATTTGTCCATTTTTATGTGGTAATATGCATCCTGAAGATCTACTGAGTAAATTCAATCATCTTTTCCCAAAAAAGGGAGAGTGGACTGTACCATGACCATCCAGAATTTTGTTTGGCAAACAGATTTGTTCAGCACACTGAGATCCAAAAATTGGTCTCCAGTCCCCTGTCTTTTTTGGCACTAAAAATAATCTTGAGTAAAATCTGGATCCTGTCTGGTCCAGTGGGATGTCTTGAATAACTCTTTTGTCTAGCAGCTTTTGAATTTCTAGAGCTGTTGGTTCCCGCTGATTGGGTGGAACATCATGAATTTTCTTGTGAGTAGGGGGAGGATTGGTAAATGGTATGGTATAAGCTCTTGATATGATCCATTGCATCTAAGAATCTGTTGTAATATTTTGTCAGGTGTTTTGGTGCAAGGATAAGCATCCCCTGACTGCCTCCAGAGGAAGACAATCAGGCTTCCCTTCAGGAAAGCTGAAAGGGTTTATCTGGAAAGGAGTCTCTAAAGCCCTGATTCTGCAGACCAACTCTGCTGCATGGATGGCATCTTCCACTGTATTCCCCCCTCTGCCCTTAGGAGAATTAGCACTATGTGTGTTCTGGAAAGGTTCCTAGGATTTCCTGAATCACATCTTTCCACCACCCCCCTGATTCCTGAAAAAAGATCTTTGGGGAGTGGAAAAATGTACACCCACTGCAGAAAGGGTCTTTCACACCTGCATAAAGTCTGTCTAACTTTTGGGCCAAAAAGAGATAATCCATCAAAGGAAGCATTGATGAATGAAGACTTAAGTGGTTCCACAAAGTGAAAAATGTGCATCCAGGTGTTTCTTCTTATGGCTACACCTGAACCCACCATTCGGGTAGTCCCTTTGGCTGCATGCACAATGAGCCTCATGGACGAATTAGACACAGATTCCAGGATGGCCAGCTGGGAAGCAAACTTGTCCTGGACTCCCTCAGTAACAGTTCCTGTGAGGGTATCTGACAATTTCTTGATCAGATCACTCTGGAGCCTTGTAAAATATACCAGGAAATTCAAAGACCTTAGGGCAAAAGTCGATGAAGTATAAACCTGCTTCTGAAATGTATCCATCTCTCAGGACTCTCTACTGGGAGGATCGATAGAGGAACTTTCATCAGCCAGTTCCTATTTAGTGGCAGCCATCATGACCATAGCATGTACAGACAGACCTTTAGCCCAGAATTGCTTGTCCTCAGGGGCAGATAAAATTTTGTCTGGTCTTTTAGGAATAGGTTCAGTGGTGTCTGTACCCTTCCATGCCCACTGTGCAATCAACTGCATGAGCTCACCAGCAGGCAGAGTCACCTAAGAGGTAAACAAATGAGTACCAAAAGCCTGCAGGTACACTAGCTCCTCTGAGGAAGGATTTTGGGACTTCTAGTCACCTCTCTGCTTTAAAATTTCCAGGATGTCTCCAAAGGAGACATCATTAGGGGGTGACTTTGGGGAGCCTTCTCCTTCATCAAAACCGATATCCTCTGTGACCAACTCCTGATAGGAATCTAAGTGCTTCCTCTTGCACTTTCTCTTCTGAGGAATCTCCCCAGGGTGATGGTCTGGGGAGGTATCAGAAGAGGACAGAACATGAATGTGTGTGTCCTGTGGATTAGGTACTCCCTGCCCAAGTGGAGAAACAGGTTGAATAAGAGAGAGTGAGGACAGAATGTGCTCTGAGGAGGATAGGATTGACTGAGAGACTATTGTGGACAAAGCCCTCTCCATTGCCTTGAAGGCTGGCCCCCCCAAAGAGGGAAGGGAGCCTGGAACTGGATACAACCTCCAAAGCAGAAGCCAAAGCCAAGCTGCACTGTGCCAAAGCTCCAAAGTGCAGAGACGTGTCCAAAAAAACTGGAGTCCACCCTGGCTCCCTGGAACCGACAGGGCAGATGCGCCCCTGGGAGGTCTCCAGATCCAACAGGGCTGAAGAACTCAGGGAAATAACTGGCTCTGAAGGGAGAGATATCTTTGGAACCAATACAGTCAGCACCAGATGGCTCAGTGCTGACATCTCTAAAACCTCAGAGGAGGTCAGAGGAGGAGTAATGATAGGGGTAGAAATTGAATTGATTCCAAGACCCAAAGGGGTTGGAGCTGAGTGGAGTCCTGTAAGTCCTCTTGCCAACAGAATCTTATTCACTAGTCTCTCCACATCAAACTCAGTGTGATTTTTGGTGGAATGGACAGAGGTCTGAGAAGGAGATTTCAGTCTCTGTAAGAAGACCTCAGGCAATTCACCAGCAAAAGGATCAACAGAAGG
This sequence comes from Protopterus annectens, assembly GCF_019279795.1. Classification (NCBI taxonomy): domain Eukaryota; kingdom Metazoa; phylum Chordata; order Ceratodontiformes; family Protopteridae; genus Protopterus; species Protopterus annectens. The sequence continues at coordinate 478,731,389 of NC_056739.1, forward strand.
TGAATAGATCACCCTTGACAAATCAGGTAGTTGAGTTGTCTGCACCAACGTAGCGTTGAAGATAAAATGTAATGACTTTCATGTTGTGTAGAAGTTCTTGTCAGCGTTTTAGGATCCATAACAATTTTTGGTACCAATAAAATCTTTTCCAGCACCAAAGATTTAGACAGACCTTCCATCAGATCTGAGGTGCTTAGTGGAGCTGGTGGTCTATGCTTTTTGTGAGTCAGTTCCAAGGGGAAAGATGGAACTGACAAGTGTCTCTTTTTTGGTTTCTCTAAGGATGAAGCAGAGGAAGGGGAAGAAATATCAGATTTACTCTTAGCAACATATATTGCTTCCCCAAAGGCTGATGGAATTAAGCCCTTTAAGATTAGTTTATTTTTTTCTCTCAATGAGAGCTCTGTGACTAAAGCCATGGCAAATGCTACAGTTCTCTTGAAGATGAACAGCCCCTAAGTAATAAACACATAAAATATGCCAAAAGGGGGATTTTATGGCCATACATTTGACAGTTTTTTAAAACCAGCAGGACCTTTAGGTTTGTCAGCCATAATGACAGAATAAACAGGAAAAATAAACACTACACTATACAATACAACAGAAAAACAACAGAATAGTGAGAAAGGTATAATACCTCTCTATCTTTCTTTTTTTTTTTTAGAAAATGAACTATCAACAGTGATAGTTACAGCTACATCAAAATGTACTGGAAAAAATGGGGAAAAACTATCAGCAATGATAGTAAGATTATACAGAAGTGTATGGGAAGGGGAAAAGGATAGTAAAATTACACTAGAGTATTACAAAAAATAAAAATGATTATAGGGAAATAGTCTGACAGGAGATTTTAAGCCCAAAATATTAAGAAGTATTAAAAAATACTAATAAAATCTGAAAAATATTAATAAAATAAACTTAGCTCAAGAGCTGACACAAACATCCATTTGGAAAAGCAGATTGGGGGATTGTGGGTAAGGATGAAGCTCGACAGTTTTTGGCCTGCGCGAGCTATAGTAATGGCCGAGTCAGTTCCAATATCGAAGCCAAACCCATGTGTCAATGATTAAATGAAGATTTACAACATCAGATCAATGGATAATGCATTGCAGTATATTTCATTGGTACAATTACCTCTCTGCACCAGATAGTGCACTGAAGGCAGGACTGTGCCAGTATTAAAATGCCACTGCAGTAAGCAAACAAGAGAAAGCAGTTAATTTAATAGTAAAACATAATACGTAATACGTTAAAAACAGATGATCTAGTGGTTGGGGAGAACTGCGATTAGACAGAGTTATAAGGGACTGTTAACAAGAGACATGTGCAATATTTTCGTTAGAGAAATATTAATATTTACTTATATGGCTTTATGGGTACAGTTTTTCACTTTCCCCACTGTCATGCAGTCTTGGAGTGGGTATATTTATATTAGCAGGGGTTTAGGAGATACAGTTGGACCTGTACCCCAACCTGCATAAATAAAATGCTTGTTTTCCTGTGCTTTACTGGTTTCTGTCCCTATGTGCACTCAAGGTATTGTTTAGAGTTTCACTGATTGCCATTAAGCGACAAAACATAATATAGTCATATAAATAAAATATATAACACACACACACACATATATATATATATATATATATATATATATATATATATATATATATATATATATATATATATATATACAATTTGGTTGCTCAACAGACTGAACTTTAAGCAAAATTTGAGAGTTTCAATTGTCAAATGTTGCAGACATCAAAAAAAGGAAAACTGAATGTATGCCTGCAAGCTAAGTGTGGTTTTGGGATTTTAATAACAAAACTTTCAGATATACCAAGAGCTTCAACACTGGGGGTATGGGAGTATGTATGCAAATGTTTGTGGGTTAGGGTTAAAGTAAGGGCTAGGTAAGGAGACAGATTTAGTTTTGTGCATGTGTACTGTTGTAAGCAGTTTGGGTCTGAGTGTCTTGTGTATTGCTAGAGTTACATAAAGTAAGGTGTATGGTTGGAGTTAGAGGCAGGAGGAGGATTAGCATACAATTAGTAGAGCAGTGCTTGAGAAACCTCCTGGCCATCCTTACTAATGCATGCTAGCCCTAACCCTGACCCTGACCCCCCCCCCAGCTCTGTACCTTACCTCAGAAAAACCTTTTAAATAACACTACCACTATTCACACAAAGTAAGTAGGGTTTTGGTTAACAGATTTTTTTTTTTTGGACAATGTGGATTTTTCAGTATGTTACAAACACACACACACATCTCTCTCTCTCTCTATCTCTCTCTATAAATATATATATATATATATATATATATATATATATATATATGTATATATACACATATATACATATATGCATTTGTGTGTACATAGATACATATATGCATTTGTGTGTACATAGATACACACACACGCACACACACAGATAGACATTACTTATTTATTTACTGAATTTGTTAACCAGAATAAAACACTTTTCAATTCTGACCAACTTCACTCTCAACCCGGGGTCAACAATGTGTCATGCAAAATATACAAAAGTACATAAACCAGTAAATGGAGAGGATAAAAACAATATACATTGACGTCCAAAGCTTGCGTTACACTGGAGGAGATTGAACATTATATACAAGCTTGTTATACAGAAATCTGAGGTGGGAGAATCGAAGAGATGAGAAAAAAATATTAGTTGATTTAGATTATGTGGCTTGTTGGGTTGCAGTAACATTTAGCTTGATTATATAGATGACATTTTAGTAGTCCATGGAACTTGGGGTAAGATAAAGTGTCTTTAAGTTTGAGTGGGAAGGAATCCCATAGTTTGGTACCTAGAATTGAGAGTGCATGATCAGAGGCAAGACATTTTGAAAGTGGAATTTCTGAAAAAGGACCAATATAATTCAGATTTCTGAGGTTGAATTTTGGGGCCTGTCTTTAGTTTTGAGGTTGAAGGTGGAATAATATGTTCTTATCATATTTCAAGCAAATGTGACCCTAGTAGTAGGTCTGTTCTTTGCATAATTTGGAGCCACTTTACTTTTTCTAGAGTTATATAGTGGGGGTCATTTCTTGGGGAATGAGTGAGAAATCTACAGATTTTGTTTCCTAGTGTTTGAATTGTGGTGGAGTTTTTAGTATATGCTGCTGAGACGGGGGGGGGGGGGGAACAGGAGTTGAGAAAAAAGGATATGTGCTGTGCCCAAAATAGAAGAGAGGTCAGTTTTTACATACTTTTTTCCCTAATGAATGATGAAATTGACTGAAGGGTCTATCTAAAGACCTAGGTACTTGAAGAAGACATTTGCTCCAGTGGATAATTATTGTGATCATAGATTGCTATAGTATTAGGGGGGTCTGATGAGTGCCAAACAACATTGTTTTGTTCTTGTTGATCCATTCATCATGGCAGTTGAAAGCAGAATGTGGTTCATCTTGCAATCTAGCTAATGAGTGCTTAGGGCTGTACAGGACTATGTCATCAGCATAAAGAAGAAAAGGAAAATAAGGAAGATCCAGTGGGAATTTGTTTTATGAGAGAAAGACAGGGGAGTTAATGTTTTGAGATATAATCTTTACATTGGAGGCCAACAATTATTTTAAAATATTTTGCACAAGGGTGGAACAATAGAAATAAGGGAGAATGAGAGGGGAGTGTGGGATGTTGTTCTTTGGGATGTGGTTTTACTATGGCAGCTTTCCAGATATTACGCATGGTTTTGGTATTGAGACAGAGGTTAAAGATGTGTTGTAGAGGTTTTACAGTGCAATCTCGACATTGATAAATGTGCCAAAGAGGGAGACTGTCTAAACCTGGACATCCATCCAGTTGCACTTTTTGTAGTAGTGGTATGATATCTTTGGATAAGATCCATCTGAAATGGAAGAAAGGAAGATATTCAGGAGTGGTGGGTGGGATATCTGGATGGGGGTATCTGTCACAGTTGTGGTGGTCACCGAAGTGATTGTGGAAACCATCTGCATGTACGGAAGAGGAAGAAGTGTGATTTGAGTGATGAAGATCGCATCCAGTCAGGTTATTGACTTTTTTCCAAAATTTTCTTGGGCTGTATCTAACAGAGTTTTGAGTCTCTGTTATGGACTGACTTTTGTGTCTTATGGCTTTTTTGGTTAGGTTCCTTAGGTTAATGTACTGTTCCCTATTTTCTGGAGACGGGGTAGACAAAAGTGCTAGGATTCATTCCCAAGTCTGAACAGGGATTTTCATTCATGCATTAATCACTCTTTGGTTTAATACTGAAGAGTCTAAAGAGTAAGGGAAATTGAGAATGTTTGTGAGTTGATCCGTGGTTTTGTTTTGATCAGTGATGTTTAAAACTGGTGTCCAGCTGAAGGAAGAGAGTAAGTAGCAAGTTTTATTATCTTAGTATTGGATTTTGATCTGAAAGAAATTAGCTCAGGGCTGGTTCTAAGAGCTGTTAAAAAGTTTATGGGGCAATGGTGACTTAATGAAGGTATGTGATTTACAATGTTCGAGATAGAGTTTGAAATATTAGAGATGATGAGATCAATGACAGAGTGGTGCAAGGTTGTAAGATTAGGTCTAGTGGAATTTTTGACTACTTGTACTAGTTGTTCTATTAGGAAGTCGATTAGTTGTAAATGAATGGGTTTAATGATATTAAGATTGAAGTCTTCTGGAAGTTTTATTTTAACTTTTGTTTGTGTTGTGTAAAATTGCTTGAATAACATCTTTGAATTTCTCTAGAGGAGGGAAGGGGGATGTATATGGCAGCTATTTAGATATAAATAGTGATGGATAAGAAGAGTTCTGTTAGAGACCAGTTTAGCTGCAATTTTGAGGTAGTTAAGGCTTGACTAATAAGCTATAGTTTCATCTTTGATTGATATAGAAGGGAGTGATGATGTGAGGTAGTGCCATTTATGCCAGACAGAGTAGAGCAGTGCATGTGTAACATATGCCAGCATAGCTAGCTGTAGTTTTGTAAAGAATTTTATATATTTTGTATATCAAACTGATTTGTACAGTTGCTTGTGTTAAACATGTATTTGTAAAGCTGCTTGTGTTAAAAATATATCAACAATGGGTCCTGCTAAACCGAAAAGAAACATACATTTATATCAGACTGTACTGTTGTAACTGAGAAAGTATATATATCGTCCCAGAGAATGGCTGGTTAGTCTATGCAAAAGAATAAAAGTATTGGAATTCTTTTACTGTCTCCAGATGCCTTAGCAAAGTCCTAGGTGTGTATTGTGATACATCTCTGCTAGATCCTGGTTCCGCTTCTAGTCAGGGGATAGTGTGGGAATGACAGAATCAGGTGACCAGATGTGATGTGATTCTATAGCCAGCACTGAAATTATTTTAGATATTAGTCAGAGATGTGATAGTGACACTCAGCACTCTGTCTTGGACCTGACAAGGCCAGCTACCCACTTCATCTTGCCTTGCTCTAGCAAGTAAGTAGGAAGCAGTAATTTTTTAGTTAGTTAGGAAAATAGTGAGACTAGTTAATTATTTTTATTCGGTATCTGAGTCTTTCCATATGTGTTGTTTGTTTTTTTTATATTTCCTGTGAATTGAAACTCTGGTGGTTATTGTAAATAGATATTCAGTATTTTCATGTTTTCTATGTTATTATTTATTATTAAATATATCTATACCTTTCATTGTTGGCTGGTCTTTTGGAAAATAGTTTACCCTTGGAGAATAATTGCATTTATTTGGTGAAAAATGCTCTGAAAGCCTTGCCACTTGGAAACACTACCATTTGTATAAGTATTAATTTTACTAAGAGTAACTGGGTACTCTGGTAAGAGCCTTAAAGTGGCTGGCCAGTGGCAGTGAATCTACCTTATAGTCTGGGTAGAGGTGGTATAGTGGGTAAATTTGTGCCTCCCAGGTGTGTGTGTGTGTGTGTGTGTGTGTGTGTGTGTGTGTGTGTGTGTGTGTGTGTGTGTGTGTGTGTGTATGTGTGTGTGTGTGTGTGTGTGTGTGTGTGTGTGTGTGTGTGTGTGTGTGTGTGTGTGTGTGTGTGTGTGTGTGTGTGTGTGTGTGTCAGCTACTTGGAACAGGGACACAGAGCACTGATTGCTGCAGAGAGAAAGGTGGAGTCTTATATGGGGCCTGGAGTGGAGGTCTACCCCCAGGTCTGGAGTGTGCTCCCTGTGTGCTGTTAAGGGAAATTGTGCTTGGTGCAGAGAGCTGCATCTCACTGTGTGTATCCATTTTTGTTCCAAGAGAACTTCCCCACCAGTGTCAGTGGAGAGGATTGAGGCTCCTTGATTAATGGCCCACGCAAGAGATGTCACAAAGGGTAACACCTCCTTTAGTATTGCCAGGTCTACAATCAAGAAAGTAGTTATACCTAGGAAGAAGGTGATGAAGAAAGGGATTATAGGTTCCAGCCTACCCTCAATAAAAGCAAGGAGGTCTGTGGTTCTGGGTTACTAAATCAAAAAAAAGAAACATTTTATGAATGGAGCAAGCCTCCTACACCCCCTGCTTATTATAAATACCAATTCTGAGATCACAAAACAATAATCCCACTCCTCACTGTATAGCTATGCCCTCAAGCAAATGTCAGCATTGACAATGTACCAGATAATCTCTTTCTCCATCACCTTTATCCTGGGTACAACTCCCCTTCTTAAAAGTTCATTATATCAAACATACAACAAAACACATCTCAGTAGTGGCCTCCTCCTACATGTCTGGAAATGAATAGCAGCTTGAGAGAAAGATAAACTTTTTACTTTATGATATGAGTTTCAAGAATATGGTTGATTGATGTACTCCTATTAAGGACATTTTCAACATTCAGTTAATTCCAGGCTCTGTGAATCAAAGCATCATTATTAACTACAACAGGCAAAGAGCCAAACAGCATGAGACCAGCATAAGCTGCACTGTGGTCATAACTGCACCCCCCCCCCCCCAGTACAAGTTTGCAGATTATATTTCCTTAGTGTACAAGCACATTGAGTAGCACTAAGAAGGCATGTGAGTGGAAGTATGTCCTAGTTTCTAGACTGGATACAGTTCTCCACAAAAGGACAGAAGTGCAATACTCAAATTTTAGGAAATAAGGACATGTACTGAAATAGTTGTCTCAATCTCCATTCACAACATCAGCACAGGTATCACAGTGGAATGACTCTCAGGAAAGTTACAGACAGCAAGTGTTGACATACTGACTCTGCAAGAGATATGCCAGAACAAGTTATATGACTGTTGGTCAAAGCCTGGTTCTGTTCATGCATCCATACCCACATAAAAGATAAGGCACCAAAACACAAAAATGCATGCTTTTATGAAAAAGTAATACCATTAAATGTGGGAGGGGGATGTGTCCCATGTTCCCCTACCTTATATGTTATCACCTCTCTCCTAGGTTACTATAAGTTAATGAAGGTTAAATTGCCAGCAACAGTAATCTGTATTAAAAATGATATTTAACGTAAGAGTGCAGTCATTGAATATAGAGGTTTAAAGACACATGGCTCAGTGAGTCTCACTTTAGCCATCACTTATGCTGCTACCAGGTACCATCTACTTTTGTGCCTGACATCTTCTCATGGCTGGTGGTCTTCATCTCAATGTACTATGTGTGGTTCAGATGTTCAAAGTGCACCCCTAGGGCTGCTGGTCCCACATTCCTAATTGGATTGTCCATTAATCCAGACAGCCCATGACTGGGGCATTAATTATAAATACTTCAAGTGACTGTGGGCTTTGGTAGTCTGTGACCTTCCCATATTGTTTTATATTATAACTGACATTTGCAGCCCAAGTGCACTCCTTGTATTACAGTCCAAAGGCTAGTAAAAGCACCCACAACCAATCAGCACACAATGATTTGGCATTATCCAACAAGCAACCGGTCAATGATCTGAATGGGAAGTAACATACAGCAACTCAAAACATATCACTGATGGCCAGTGTTTTGGCAGGTATGTTGATTTGTGAGGCAAGTAACTGCTTGCAATCATGTACCACCCTTGGAAGGGGATGAGCTCCTTCAGCCAAAAGTTGGTGGGTGATATATGTAGAATACCTACAGCAATGTACTTGGTATCGATGGGTGTCCTCTTTTATGAAGAATGTCATGTTCCAAGACATAAAAAAGAGAGTAAAAAAATGAATTGCCTTATTACTATGATGTGATTCTACTTCGGCTTTACATCACTGACTAGTCACTTACTGCAAGGAGGAGGTCCCAGACTTTTTTTTAATCATCTTGGTAGGAAACTTAGATGGACATTAAAAAAAAAAACAAGAAGGAAAATGTAAAGTAAGAAAAAAAAACAACCACTGCATTGAAATGTTAGACTTTCTACTAGATGCTGACGTTAAACAACCTACATAAACCACAGAGTTACTCTTAGGACAATTATATGCCACAAGTAGAACAACCTGAGTCTGAAAAAGCATAACTTCATTTGGAAGCTAATCATTGACAGATTGCTAGGTCAGATGTTATCAGCTTTTACACATACGTTCAAAAATAAAGATTTAGTAATGCATTGCAAGTGGGTGCATACAGACAGCAAAAGGAAAGGTCATTTCAGCTTTGGGTGACCTGCAGCTACAGAAAGCTAGCAGGTTATTGATAATTCCATTCTTATCAGGACTTGACTGAACCTTGACCTAATGCAAAACTGACAGAGAAGCAATCTCTTCTGTTGAGTTCTTTTCTTGAATGAGCAGCTATAGGTGAAATGTTAACCAAGCAGCTGGACTAAGTCAGCAGGACAAAAACGGAGACTGCTTGCAAGCGCAAAGACATTTTCCTCTACAGTATAATGAAGACATTGTTTTTATTTCCTTAGATATGGCTGGGTTCCTACAAAATGCTTGGCTGTGAAGTATAATCATGGATGCGTTAGGACTGCTCTCGCTGAGATACGTCAGACTTTCTGTGCCTCTTACTATCCTGCTTCTTCTTATCTACTTTCTCAGTGTTCAACTGCGTAAGTAAATTGAGGAGTTTTATTACAATTTAAAATTTACAAATTCACCGTAGCTGTAATCGGAAATTAGTAGTAGTTCTTTGTGTTACATGATGTTGAATCTGTAGTCTTGAATGTAACTGAAATCTGGAAGTATTTGAATGATTTTGTTACGCTCATTGTGATCATGCTGTGTTGCATTACTTACGTATTTAATTATTATTCTGATCCTGTCCACTGCTTTGAAGCAGCCCAGCCCTGCTCTAGGAGCGTGAATGTTTTGGGCCTTTAAGTGTAGTAAGAACAACAGGTGAATGAAAAGAATCTATAGACACGTGTGCTCAAACCTTAAGAGTGACTATAAAAGAATGCAAAGCAAAATGAGGAGCAACCAAAATGTTGTCTTTCATAGTGATACTGACTAGCTTTTAAATATGCAAGTAGCTGATAAAGTTAAAGTTTAAAATTCGCAACTCAAATATATATATATATATATATATATATATATATATATATATATATATGTATATGGATTCCTATTACAAGAATGAAAGTTCACTACTTCGAATTTGTAATAGGAAGCCTCACTTCTGAGAAAGCTCACTTTAACGAAAGTGAACTTTTGTGTAAGTGCACTTCACTGAAAACACCGCAGCACAGTGGAGGACATAAAAAACAAGCTATGTCCTCCACAATGGTGCAATAGACACAGACCTTAGGGTTAGGGCATGGGTTAGGGTAAGGGGATAGTTAGTAAAGCTATCCCCTTACCCTAACCCATGCCCTAACCCTAAGGTTCGTGACTATCGCACCATAGTGGAGGACATTGCTATGTCCTTCACTGCATTGCAGTCGTCACGGACCTTAGGGTTAGGGCACGGGTCATGGTAAGGGGATAGCCCTGCTATCCCCTTACCATGACCCGTTCCCTAACCCTAAGGTCCATGAGTACTGTATGGAAGTTCAGTACAACACCCGTTCGTTGTACTGAACTTCTTGTAAGTGCACGTTCGATTAAGTGCACTTTAGATGCAGTGAGCATTCCATGCACTATTTCGAATTAGTGAAAATTCAATCTAGTGCATGGAACCCACACACACACACACACACACACATATATATATATATATATATATATATATATATATATATATATATATATATTGAATTCACAGAGGCACACATATATGCACATATATTGGTTTATTTTAAAGGTCATAGAACTACATATGTGCACTTACCACTTAGTGATGATCATTTCTACCAAGGTCTTACAAGTAGATGGGTATGCAGTTTGCAATGTTCATAATGGGCATGGCAGTGCATAGCCTCAGCAGTGCTAAAAGTGCCAATAAGACTAAATTGCATGTACACTAGAGAACACCTTTGTATGTTAAATTATTACTTCCATACCATGACATCCCAACCATTAGTAAGCATGTATTTTAAATAATGCCAAAAATATCATCTGAACCAGTGTAGAGGTTGGGAGAGAATCATGGGAAGTGTTTTGTTACCCAGTCTATTGGTCTCTGCAGCCATAGTCCAAGTAGCACAAAGGTATATTTTTAAACAGTAGTATTATAGAACAGTAGTGCATGTCAGGTAAGGCATTTAGCTTAGTATTCTTTTCTCAGATTGCATACTTGATGATGTAACAGACCTGCAGAACCCCCTAAGAAAGGACTCTGGTAGCTGTCTCAGTGTCATGTCTGCACTCCTGCCCCACTCAAATGAAGTAGCAACTCACCTCTCCATAATAGCCCAGAAACAAGTAATCATTGGTAATAGTCAGCCTATGCAAGCTTTGATTGTCTTCAGTGCTTTCACAATGTCAAACGAGATCACAGTGGCTAATAACCATGCTACACTGTGATTTTACATCCCATTTAAGGTCGTAGTGTATAGCACAGTACACAGTTGGATGCTTACTGTTACTATCAGGTATAGCAGGCAACTGGAAGAAACCATTATCAGTTGCTCTAAGGAGATTACTTTGGGTCTGGATATCAGTATATGCTGCATTTTCCATCAAGCAAAAATAAACAAGTATAAGGGAGTTCTATTAATTAGCACTAAAATGATTTGCAGCAATATACTTGTTAATTTATTGTATCACAATCCTGTTGGCCTGAAATTATCTAAAACCTACTCAGGATGGATTTCGGTATGTTTTAGGCACAATCTATCATAGCCCATACAACTCATATGTACTGGAAGAGAACTTTAAAGGTTTTTAATACAAACTAAATATAGTACAAAATAGAGTGAGAGTCATTAAAATGCTTTCTCTCTGATATATTACTGCTTTTCCAAGCAGTGCTACACAACTTATGTAATGCATCTTTAGCAGTTAAAAATATTAACAGTTTTATGCAAATGTGTTTGTTCCTATAATTTCAATAAAAATATTTAAAAATATATCTGCTCAAGTAGACAAAGTCCTGACTTTCTGAGACCTCAGAGGAGATTATTATAAGTAAACTGATGCAGAAATAAAGCGCACCCCCACAATAAATACTTGTCTTTAGTCCATATCTCTGTGCAATTACTCAAAAAATGATATTCATTGAAACAGGCTTTGATGTCAACGATATCCATTTAAAATTAATGTTTTCAAGCCATCATACTTGATCTAGATTTCAATATCCCTACTTAAATCAGTTTTATTTGACAATAACTGAAATGATTGCGGAAAACTCTGCCTAGCACCTACCAAACTGAATTATTCCTCACTCATTAGTCCCAGCTCAGTAACTTTGATAAAACATTTGCTCAGCAATAATCATTTAGTATTTACAAAGTGAATTACAAGGAAGCTTAACTTTTATGTAAGGTACTCATTCATTCACTCATTTGTTTATTCATTCATTCATTATTTTTTAACACATACTTACTATTCAGATTAGAGAAAAGAGGGAGTCACAGTGCACATCCTGGCAATCAACAGGTATGAGGCAGAAACCCAAGATAGGATGCTAGATTTTTTCCCACCCTAAGGTGCACAATACACATACACACACACACACACACACACACACACACACACACACACACACACACACACACACACACACACACACCAGTGTTATCTAGTAATGTAATATTTCCTGCAAATAGAAAAGTAAACTTTTTTCATTTCAGAATCTCATACCTCTCAATTGTCCAGATTTTTTGCTTTATACTTTTGGTATGTTACTCATAAAAACTGTAGTTTTCTGGCAAATCACTGAAGATTGAAGTCACTGAATAATGACATAGATTTGAGTTTCTGACTTCATATCCTTCAGAAAATGCAAGCTAATACAAAGCCTGTTACTCTATCAATGTTCTAAGCTTGTAAGAGCAATATTTAAAATCTGCCCTTTGTCCTCCTATCACTTCTGGTTTTGCCCAGATATCTTGCACTAAGAGGTTGAAAGGTATGGTTTATGTGCATGTAAAGCATACCCATCCATTGTCAACCCCTTTTTTCCCATTTTGCACATAACGTCAGGGTGTCACTTCAACAGTGACAATCATCACGAGCCAAGGTTTACACCACTGGGTGGCCAGCCCTGCCACAGTAGTTCATAAGTACCACTCACACGCACTCACACCTATGGAAAATTTAGTGTCCAATCCACATACTGCATGTCTTTGGAATGTGGGAGGAAATTGGAGCACCCAGAAGAAACCCACACGACCACAGGGAGGACATGCAGACATATTGTTTTATTTATTCTTTTGATAAATGAATTGCTGATATGGAGAGAAGGATACTTTTTCAACCATGTGGCATGAAAGGTAATCCATTCAGAGATTACAGTCAAAATTAAATACTTAATATAATAATAATAATAATAATAATGAGAAGAAGAAGAAGAAGAAGAAGAAGATAAGCAGCACCATCAATAGGTGTTTGAAAGCATAAATATAACCTAAGTGCATTTAATATCAAACAAATTTAGAAAACAGGACAAATACACTATACTCATTCACTCTATCAAGCTTATACTACAAATGCTTGACAAACATTGCTCATAACAGGGAACTTAAGTACATGCAACCATGATAGTCAATGCACTCACAAGCAAAGTAATCACAATTAAAAAGTTAATGAAAAACATTTTTGAAGGAAGGGAAAAGCATAACTGCACCATAGCCCTTTACCTTACTATTTTCACTCCAAGGTTGTTATACCACAGAGAAGGATAAATCAAAGACAACTATAGAGACACATGGCTCACTCTTTCTTTTTTTTTTTTTTTTTTTTTTTTTTGCAGGCTGCAGTCTTGGAGAAAGTAAACACAGTGCATTTCAAGTCCTACATTACTACCCTGGTATAAAACGAGAAACACTCTGCTATGAAATAAGTAACAGCACATACGCAAGTGTCACTTACAGTAATCATGCTTGAACAAGTCTGATAAATGGAAACATGAGTTATGCAGATTCTATAAGCAAAAACATAAGTGCACCAGAAATTTCTGTCTCAGACAGCTTCAGGAAAGTTTGAGGTATAATTCTTGGAGTCAGTATGAATCTTCTGAAAAAAAAAAAATCAGTGCTATCTAGATAAGCCCTAAAAAGTTGCTTCTTGTAGAGACAAGCCCATCTTATGTTGGGATTGCAAACACACACTTCTGCTTGTTTCAAATTGTTTCTCAGATCATCACATTTCAGAAATATAAAATATTTCTGTTCTGCCATGAACTTGGAGAGAAATTGTTACTTAGAATAATACATTCCTTTTAACATTTTGCTGATTGCTTTTAAGAAAACATGAATCAGAGGGTTTTTGTTATCCTAACTTAGTCTCACTTCAGAAAAGAACTTGGTATTCATATAGCACTCCAGTATGTACTACTTAGTAAGAAATGCCACGAGAAGATATAGTTGTTGTTGTCTTTCAGCTTTTCCCAGTTAGGGGTCGCCACAGCGGAACTCCGGTCTGCTAATGGTTGGCAGTAGATTTTCATGAACGTCGAGGTGCCAGCTCGACGTTCAACCTTCAAAGAAGGCACACCCATTTACGCATGTCTTTCAAACGTCCACCCAACCGCGGAGAGGACATGAACAGAAGGTATAGTGCTGTTCTTTTATTTATAAGCTACATGTACTATTTATCTGGTTATTTAATTGACCAAGTATATTTCACCGAAGCCTGTTACTTTCATTAGAGGAGACGCAAGACAGGATTTATACTGGGAGGAAATGCTGACTAAGCTGCTAATATGTTTTTTTCTGGTTTATATAAATCAAAAGAAATACAGAATCCAAACTACTTTATGCTTTTTCTTTGCTTTTCCTTTCTTATCCCAATCCTGAACAAACAGCAGCTGCCTCTAAGGCAGGTAAACCACCATCTATAATGGAAAGTACTCTAATGTATTGTCAATAATTCAGTTTATCTTTCTGTTCTATCTTCTAAATGAAGGACAGGTACTTCAAGAGCCAAACAACAAGATACCCTTTGTAACAGTAAATGTTCAGGAATCAGAGAGATTGATGGCAGATGGCAAATACAGAGTGAGTGGGAACATTAACTGAAAGCTAATTTCAGAGAACATAAGTTTACTCTTTTTCCTTTACTGTATAGTTGTTCTTGGTCCTCTGCAAAAAAAAAAAAAAAAACTTCCTTTCTGATTACTAAAAATGGCTTTCAAATATTTTTCTGTTGACTTTGGCTTTGCATTAAGTGGCGTTCATGAGTTTGCATGAATCTAAACATTCTAATCTTACAAATAATATGCCATAGATAAGCCCATCCCCCGGATTTGCGAAAGCTTGCACGGAGTGCAAGAAGAGTGTTGGAGCTCACGCCGGCAATATGTCTGCCAGGAATCCATAATAATCCAGGAATAGCCGGCAGGGGCGTGCATGAGAGCTGCTAAAGCTACTCTTGCACAGACAGTGTCATGGTATGCAAATTACCTCATTTGCTGGTGAATGCCATGCGAATTAGGTAAATTTGTGATCCAGGAAACAATAACCTGTCCGTGGAAGATTAGTGTTAGCTGCAGAAATGTATTCCATTGGTAACAGAGTACATTTCTGCAAATAGCTAAGTGGAGCTATGACAGCTCCAAATAAAGAATGCATACAGTTGAGGAACCATGTCAATGGCCAAATATAAGACCATTGGCATTTTAAAATGTTTAAAAATATAAAAAAAAATTAACTTTCTTTTCCCCCCGGTCTCCGATGTTTAAACATAGCACAGCACCAAGCAAACATGCAGAGCTTATAAAAACAAGAAAATAATTAAAAAAAGCCACAAATAGGCATTTTCACTAAAAAGCTTATTCTGCTATGCAGGTGAATGGCAGGCTGAAGACAACATGGCCACTGACTAGTGGTTGCTAAGAGGGGGGAGCTCAGTGTGAGAGATGTAACCATGCATTACTAGGCAATCCCATGCAAATGAGGATAAGGATAGTGAATCCCAGTTTTCCCCAGCATGTAGGGCATGTCCCAAGAGTGTAAGAGTAGGAGTAAGTGAGTAGAAGAGTAGAATATAGGTGACATCATGAGGGTGTGTGTCAGACAGGGTGTAAGCTAATTGGAGCACAGTGGCTTGTGTTTGCCCTGAGTTGCTCAGGATTGCAAGAGGCGTGCCTAAAGTGGTCCTATATGAAAACCTCAAACCCAAGGTGCACACTGTTAAAAGATAGGAAACTCCTTGCAAACATGCACACAGCATGTGTGCTCGTGTGTACGCAAGTTTGCGTGGAAAAGAAGTAGTTGGAAGTTAACCAAGGAGAACTAGCAGAGCTGCCAGGTGAAATATATCCAAATCAGCCAATTACACAGGCAGCAGACTAGCCCAGCCCAGCACTTTAAACTCTGCAAACACCATTGTCCCCTGTTTTTCCCAAGAACTCTGCAACACTGCAGTATACAAAGAGGGGAAAGCATAAAAAGCTTAAGTCAGACAAAATGTTAGGGGCTGCTCTTGCTATCATAAACCAACATGTGCAAGGTGCTGAGGGTGGTGATGTTGTGAATGCTGCTGAGCAACCCACAGTGAGGAGACGAAGAATAGTGTACAGACCCAGGGTAACCTACCAGGGGCTACATGAGCTGGAGATAGTGGAGCACTATAGGGTGGACAGAGACCTCCTACAACAAATTGTTGAGCTGTGCCGGCCACGCCTCACACACAGAACCAACAGAGGGGAACCCATCCCAATGGATATGAAGGTATGTGTTGGCCTAAGTATACGAGCTACAGGTACCTTCCAAAGACCAACTGGTGATATGATGGGGATTTCACAGGCATCAGCATCCAGGGTACTCCACCATTTCCTGGATGCCATGTCAGCACATGTCGGTGACCACATATATTTCCCCAATTCCCATGAGGCATTGGCCAGCAATATGCGTCTTTTCCACCAAATAACAGAATACCCTGAGGTAGTGGGTGCAATAGACTGCATGCACATACACATCAAAGCACCACCCGGTGAGCGGGGTAGGGTCTACATCAACCGCAAGGGCTTCCCCTCCATCAACTGCCAGGTTGTGTGCGATGCCCTGGGCATAATAATGAATGTGTGTGCTGGCTGCCCTGGAAGCTATCACGATTCCCACATCTGGCATCTGACACAGCTGTACCAGAGATTTGCCAATGGGGACATCCCTGATGGTCACCTAGTGGGGGATGCTGGATATGCACTGGAGCCGTGGCTGATAACACCTATCAGAAATGCACACACACCTGAACAAGAACTCCATAATGAGGCACACGGACAAACAAGAAACATAATTGAGCATGTGTTTGGGATGCTCAAGTCATGGTTCCGGTGCCTGGACACATCTGGTGGAGCCTTGCAGTACTCACCAATTACATATACCCAAATTGTTATGGTATGTGCCATACTACACGATATGATCTTGTGGAAACAGCTGCAGCAGGAACAGCATGGGGCAGGGCCAAACAGCCCCCCACCAATGCCAAGGCCTGCACAGGCACAGAGTGACTCGGAGGAGGAACAACCTGAGCCTGTCCCAGTAGGCAGAAGGAGGCATGGCCAGTATGCCCTGGCCTTGGCAAAGAGGCAATGCATAGCACATACACTGACTCAGTAGGAACTCTGGAAATGAAACCTCTCTCTGACTTGCACATACAGTAAAAGGTATGCCTAACTTGACACTACCTGTTTTCAAACATGTATAGGGAGTGTACTATGTGCATCCAACATAGGCAGCCCTGCAGCACCACCTGAGGCATGAGTGCCCTATTTTAAGCAATATAAAGCACTGCTAAGCACATTTTACCAGTATTAAGCATATTTAAATACAATTGCACGTAGCTGTGCACCGTGCTAACCAGTGCAACGTTGGGCATAGTTGGGCAACGTTGGGCAAAGTCGAGCAAAGTTGGGTAAACACGCTCACACCTGCTTTACTCTTCCTTAACCAGTCAGGTTTGCCCAGCAGGAAAATACAAAGCAGTGACAGGGCTCAAACTCAGGATACTGTGCACTATAGTCACAGTACTGAACCACTAAGCCATGACAACATTTCACTGGCACAGACACAGCTTAAGTCAGTCACACATACCAGTTGGGGGGGTAACATACCTAACAGTCACAGCCAGCAGGACAATTGTAGACAAACGCAAACACAAACAAATGCTGTATTATGCCCTCTGAAGAGGCATATGGGTAACCTCCCCTCAGGCCTATGCAGACAGATAACAGCAGGCCAGGCAGTGTGATGTGGGTTGGGTAGGGAAGTCACAAACTAATATGCGTGTAATTGGAAGCTAAGGTCTGTAGTACAGTGGCATGCCTCAAGCCAGTACGATAGGCAACAGTACAGACTGAAATGGAGTACCTGACATAGCAGTGCAGGCCTAGCTAATGAGTATAAGTGTCAGGTGTACCCCTCATTCTATGTACATCCAGAGTAACAATCAGGTGTGCCCCCCCCCCCGTTAGAAATGTACAAATAATAGCTGCCCACCATGTATGTAGAAATGTTGATAAGTCTATGAAAATTGACTCATGGAAGCCCTGCAGGCACAGCATGCTTCCGGTTGATGTACAACACAAAGGTGAGCCCTGAAGTAAAAAGCAACTTGATTTTTCACACACATATAATATATATGCCCATAGTGGGCATGCTCACACACTTGAACAAATTTAGCAAACTTCAGTCAGCAACATACTGAAAGGTCATTCTGGGCATGCTCACACACTTAAACAAACAAAGCAAATGTCAGTCAACAACATACTGAAAGGTCATACTGGGCATGCTCACACACTTAAGCCATGTCTGAGTACAGCAGTGGGCCACACATATCTGGCAGTTGCAATTCTTGCTCCAGATACATGTCACTATTCACCAATCCTGCCTTGCGAACACAGTGATATGAAAACATACACATATAATATATTGGACCCCTGTCATAATCAAACTATGTAATACAAGTACTTAAGTTGTTCAAAAAAAGTTAAAATACAAAGAAGATCAATAAATCCGATCAGTATCATCAAGAAACAATGAGCACTCCTAACATTATCCAAGCCAAGCTCTGCCAAAAATATTGCCAAAGATTCCATAGAGAACCATGAAGCTTTCTTTAGCTATGTCATAAATATCAATGTAAACTCATATATGTTCTGAGTTAGTGCAAAGTGTAAACGAATACATGTACACGACTGACATTGCCAACATCTTGTCAGACAGGTTCATACATATTTACCCCCCTCTCACTGACGAAAGGGCCCATTACCATACCTGGAGATTGTGGAAACCCAGAAATCACATATACAATGGTTAAACAGCTCTATCCAAACCTAAATATACGGCGTCTATGGGATGACTTGGTGTCCCTGGCTGTGTCATATGTGAACTCAAAAACAAACAGACCCTGCACCTGAACAGTCTCTTGAGACTCACCCTCTGTACAGGATATGAAACTGTTGAATGGGTTACAGCAACATTTGGCACACTCCACAAGTGTTGGTGCACAACAGACCATGGGAACTATTGTCTTATAAGCCTAATAAGCCTGATCTGCAAGGCCATGGAGTCCATCATTAAGGAACTCATAAACAGAGCTATTGGGAGCCTACAAACACCCAACCCTACCCATTTTGGTTTGGTCAGGGGCAGATCATGGTCCCAAAACCTGCTAGACATTTTGCAAGGCAGTTACCCAGGACATACATCAATGAAATGAGCTCCACACGGCCTACATAGACCTTGAAAAGCCCTTTTCCAACATCCCACACACATGTCGTATCCACAAAATCAACAACCTGTGCATAAACATGTATGTCATCTGATGGAAAGATAGATCCCACAAGGTAAGAATTGTGGTCTCCCTGTTGGACTGTAAGCTGGTAACCACTGCTGTCCCCCATGGCTCAGTCCTGGGATCCCTCCTGTCTGGTGTATACTATTCAGAAGTACAGTCAAACACATGAGGGTTATGGTTATCAAAGTTTGTGGATGACTGCAAAAAGGTTGTCATAATTGATATGTGGGACAACAGAGATATCCTTAAAAAGGGTTTCAGTCAGACAGATGTGGTGTCAAAATGATGGCCTCGAGCTACAGTCATACAAATACCACATAGGTGCCAACACCCTAAATATGGAGGTAATAATAAGGGATCTATGGACACATGTGGATAGTCATCTCTACTTTCAGAAACACATTCACAAAGTGGTTAGAAAGTCATGCTATGTGTTCCCACAAATTGCCAAAGTTTTTGCATGTAGGTCAAAGGAGGTTCCCTCTACTCATCAGTCATCAGACCCATCAGAGAGTACCACAACACGCTTGCGATGAATCTGTTGAGGCTCCTTCGGCAGCTTGGAAAGACCACTGAAGTACCTCAACAAGAGGATTACTGGCCTCAAACAGTTGCCCCATGCAACAATACTGAAGTAACTCAATCTGTACTTTGTTGCATACCATCTACTCAGGCCATATCTGCCCAACAGACAGGTCCATGTCCAATGCAGAACCAATGTACATGCTCTATCTGAAGTAAACCCAGGCTCACTGTGCCACATGCTCTAGGGATATAATCATCACAACAATAAATAGAACATGTTGGAGGGATACATTACTAACTCACAGACTTCCCTTGCTTTGGAACAGGCTCCCAACCTACATTAAGCTGAGTCTCTCACTGACACTCTTCCAGAGGAGCCTTGATGAGTGTATGTGAAACTGAACTGTCACACCATGGATCACTTCATCAGCTCTACTACACAGAGGCATAGGGAACTAACCCCAGGTGTGGTGATAGCTGCACACTCTGGACATACTAATATATGCCTTCAGGCAGATAGCCTATTACATACCTATGTACCTATATATGTAGGAGGAACACAGTATAATAAGCCAAAGATGGATAGGCAGAGATGTGTGTAAGAGGGTGACCATGACAGGGAGCCATCTAGGACTGTCCCAACCAGCGCACACATCCCAATGGCACAAAAGACATGAGGTGCACATTTCACCCACTGTACATAATCACCACCAGTATCTGTAAGCATTATGGTGTATGTGGTGCATGTGCCTGCTGTACAACATGACTGCACAATGAAGTACACATCTACTATCTGTAGACATGTATCTGTCACATAGGTTCATAGGTATGTAGTAGACTATCTTCATGAAGGCATATATTAGCCTAGGCAAGTTGTGCAGCTTTCACTACCCCATTGGTTAGTCTCCTAAGCCCTAGTTCTAATAGTTAGTACCCTAAGCCCCTTTCTAGTGGGGCTGCTGATGTGATCCCTGGTGTGAATTGTCTGTTTCCAATCCACTCATCAAGGTTCCTATTGGAGTGTCAGTGAGGGGCTCTGTCTGATGTACATTGGGACTCTGTTCCACAGTAAGGCAAGTCTCTGGGATGGTACTCTAAACCACCAGCATGTTGTCTTCATTGTTGTGATGAGGTTCATATCCCTGGAGTGTGTAGTGCGACTCCATTTTGTTTTCCTTAGATGGAGCATGTTCAACAGTTATGTGTTAGACATGGCTTTGTATGTTAGGCAGAGTTTGCCTCTGAGTGGGAGGTATGCAACAGAGAACAGATTTAGTTTTTCCAGTTGTGTTGCATAACACAACTGTTTGAGGCCAGTAATCCTCTTGGTAAGGTACCTCTGTGGTCTCTCCAGCTGCTGGATATGCCTAGTCGAGTACATCCAAAATGGTGCATTGTACTCAATGATGGGTCTGATGACTTAAGAGTAGAGAGCTACTACTACCTCTTTTGATCCTGATGCAAACCCTTTGTTGATTAGGTGAGCCACATAGGATTTCCTAATCACTTTGGCAACATGGTTGTCAAAGGAAAGATGACTATCTACTTGTGTCCCCAGATCCCTTATTACCTTGTCAGTTTTTAGGGGTTAACACCTATGTGGTAGTTTGTGGGTACTTTGTTTTCCCCAAAGGGGATCACTATGCATTCTTTCGCATTGAGCTTGAGGCCATGATTCTGACACTACACATCTGTCTCACAGAGTCCCTTCTGGGGAATATTTGTGTCATCCGGGGAATCTATTATGGCAAACACTTTACAGTTCCCAGCAAACTTAGTCAACCACAACCCTCCTGTGTTGGCATGTACTTCTGAGAAGTATATACCAAACAGGAGGGGCCCCAGGACTGAACCCTGGGGGACAACAGTTGTTACCAGTTTAGAGTCTGACATAGCCAGCGACTCTTAATTTGTGGGATCGATCTGTGAGATAGTTTGCAAACCATCTTGTGATGTATAGATTTATGCCCAGGTTGGTGAGTTCATCTATGATACCTGACTGGGGATTGGTGTCAAAGGCCTTAGTGAGGTATAGGTAGGCTGTGTGGAGCTCCTTTCAATCATCTGTAGCCTGGGTAACTGTCTCAAAGAAATCCACCCAGTTCAGAAGGCATGATCTGCATTTGACAAATCCAAACTGAGTGTGCTCAACTGTGTGAAGGTTCCCAGTGTCTTTATTGTTGACTTCCATTATGAGTGGCTCCTTTGCCTTGCAGATGAGACTCGTCAGGCTCATAGAGCAGGAATGCCAAGGGTCTGTTGTGGCCCCACCCCTGCGGAGTGGGAAGAACATTGCTGTGCAACATTCTATGGGTACATATCCTGTATAGAGGATGTTGAGAGAGGTGTAGGTATCCTTGATGAATATGGATACATCCCCACCCTATGTGCTATGATTCAGGTTCTGATGCTGGAAGGTATGGAATGAGTAGCATCCTGGTAGTGCTGGTGTGCTCTCTGGAGCCTTGAACTAGGTTTCTGTTACTGCACAGATGTCAATATTCTCCATACTGAGAAGTGCCTGGAGTGTGTGCATTTGGAGGCTGAGACTTCTGTCAATGAGTAGCATTTAGCTCACTTTGTGGTTATTTGTGCTGGTTATGGGGTTTGGTTTGTCTTGAGTGACCAGTGTTCCACACCTCAAGTCAATGCCTCATTGGTCCGATCTGACCATAAGCTAATTACCCTAGATATCCACATTCTGCCCCCAGCCCCCCATTAAGGAAACCATGGTAAAAATATTCTCCAAAGCCAACTTCATGCTTCTTAAGACAGAAGTGGTGAACTTCACGACACCCATGCAGATGGACAATACAGTTATGACTACTGAATCCTACACAATTGCACTTTATAAGTACTTACATGAGTGCATGGATCGTGCTATCCCAAATAGAACCAAGATGCTATCCTCCAAAAAAAGAAGCCAATCTGGTTGTCCCCTGCCATAAACAAACTGTACAACAGAAGGAAGAAACTGCTGCAAAAGAGAGCAAAATCCCATGAGTGTAGTAGCTCCCTGGTCAGCCTCAGTAAGAAGCTGTGATCCCTGATAAAATCCTCCAAAGCTAGTTACGAAAACAAAATCACCACTGATTAAAAAGACAACCACAAAGCATTCTATAGCTATGTCAAGAATCTCAATGGCAACACTCAGATCTGCTCTGAGTTACAGTACAATGGCACTAAATATACAGACCCAACTGATATTGCCAACATCCTGGCAGATAGGTTCCGTGCTAACTTTACCCCCCTCTCACCCATTAAAGAGCCCATCTCTATACTGGAAGAATGCAAAGTTCCTGTAATCACGGCTGCAGAGGTAAAAACCACACTCAACAAAGCCAAGAACACAGCAACCATGGGACCAGACCACATCCCAGGCTGTGTTCTACATGAACTACAGAACGAACTGGCACCCCACCTAAGTACCATGTTCAATCATAGCCTCACCTCAGGCTTTGTGCCTGCTGAATGGCGCACAGTGACGGTTATCACACTCCACAAGGGGGGAGCCACCACAGACCCTGGGAACTAATGCCCCAGTAGCCTGATGAGCCTGGTCTGCAAAGCCATGGAATGTATCATCATGGAACTTATAAACAAAGACATTGGTAATCTCCAAACTCTGGGCCCCACCCAGTTCAGGTTTGTAAAAGGTAGATCATGTCTCCTAAACCTGATAGACTTCTTTGAAGCAGTCACCAAAGCTGTAGACAAGGGTAAGGTGGTTCACACAGCCTATCTAGATCTTGACAAGGCTTTCGACACCATCCCCCACTCTGGAATTATAGATAAACTCACTAAACTAGGTATAAATCCCTATGTCACAAGATGGGCTGCCAACTGTCTCACTGACAGAACCTACACTGTGAAAGTAGCAGACTCCAAATCTGACTTCAGACCAGTGACAAGTGGAATACCACAGGGTTCAGTCCTGGGTCTTCTCCTGTTTGATATCTACCTCTCTGAAGTACAGACTAACACAGAAGGTCTTTGGCTAACAAAGTTCGCAGATGACTGCAAACTAGGAGCCATAATCGAAACTCCTAACAATGTAGACATCATACAAAAGGGCCTCACTGAGACAGATGCCTGGTGTCAAAGCCATGGCCTCAAGCTCAATGCCAAAAAGTGCATTGTCATCCCCTTTGGTAAAAACTCTGTACCCATGAACTACAACATAGGCGGTACTATACTTAACACTGAAAGTGTGATAAGAGACCTTGGGACACAGGTGGACAGTAGTCTCTCCTTTGATAATCACATCACCACAGCAGTCAGGAAATCCTTCTACATGGCACACCTCATCACAAAAGGTTTCTCATCCAGAAAAAAAAGAGGTCATTGTTCCCCTCTACTCATCACTCATTACACCCATTATAGTGTATACCGCCCCTTTTGGTATGTACCTCACAAGACATCTACAACAACTGGAAAGGCTGCAGAAATACCTCACAAAGAGGATTACTGGCCTCAAACAGATGCCTTACACAGACCGTCTCAAAAAAATCTTGCTTTATTCCGTCACATATCGCCTAATCAGAGGTGACCTATGCCTAACATACAAAGGTATGTCAAACCCAGAGCTGTTGGACATGCTCCACTTAAAGAAATCCTAATCCCTCCAAGCTACACGCTCTAGGGACCTAAACCATGTGACCACAATAGACAGAACATGCCGGAGGGATAGATTCTTGTCCCAGAGACTTCCCATACTCCGGAATAAACTACTTATATATATCAAATAAAGCTCCTCATTAGCACTCTTCAAGAAAACTCTTGATGATTGGATGGGAAATAGGAAATTCACCCCAGGGATCACCTCTGTAGCTCTGCTCGACAGTGGCACAGGAAATTAATTTTCTTGGGTGGCAAAAGCCAGGGTACCTTTTTAGGCTGGGCTTGTATTGTTCCCAGGGCCGATAGCCTAGTACCTACCTATGAACCTATGAACCTTTGAGCCTTGCTTAAAAAAGTTAATATGGGGACAGCAAGAGCCTTGGCCAGTATTCAGAAGCATAGTGGTGACAGGTGCAAACCATATCTATCGAAGCAACGAGGCAAGTCTATCATGTCATCCCAGGCAGACAGAGACCGGATACCCTTTGAATGACACCAGAAGCTCAGCCAATTGTTGAAGTTTTTCATCTTTCTGTTACATTGCAGTATCATGTAGATGAAGGTAAGATGCTACTCAAGGTCAGGGTCATACCAGCCTGGGCTACATGATCATACAGCTACTATATATCTCTTGTCATGTTGTCCTGGGAGGTATGTCTCAGATCATTCACACTGACATGTACAAAGACCGCGTCATATATGTACCTGTTCTGGAGTGATCTAAGTGCTTGTGTTAATTGACGGATCATAGCACCTGACAGACAACTGACAGTAACCTTCCCCTTGTCCAGCCTAGTGAGTGGAACATCTGTGTGCCTGACTATGGAGTCACCTATTATTAGTGTTTTGGGTATGTTGTTTTACCTTAGGGCCTGTTGTGACGCACACTGCTTTGGTGTATTATGTGTTTTTGGTGTGTGCTTGGAGGTGCATGTTGCTTGCTTGTCTGCTTAGGAGGACACTCTCTCTTTTTCAGATTAATATTTGTATTCTCCGAGTATGGTAATGTGTATTTATGCGTGTGTTTTGCTGGTGCTTATATTGTAGGTCTATGTGAGACTGTTGGTGTTGTGCTTGTATGATCCTACTCCTCTTGACTGTATTGTCCAGTATTGGGTTGACAGAGCTTAGCCACCGGTTTGACCCTGTGTGTGCCAGCATGTGGTGCATCAACCCATATATGATATGGTCATGGCCTAGGCATATAATACACTCACAATACACCTAGTATGATAAGCCTGCTGAGGTTAGCAAATGTGAAAAAAACCTTTGGGCAAACTGTCAGCGAGTAATGTCTGTATTGTGCCCTGTAACTCCATATTGCTTGCTAAAGTGTAAAGAAGTACTTAGTTTGGATTAAGAACCCCGCACTTGCCAACTGTGTATGTGTGTGACTGTCTCTCCCTGGGGAGAGAGCAACCTTTTTGGAAACTACTCACACCCCTTAAAAGTGATATAGTCATCTTTGTCAAGTCTGATGATGTCACCATCCTACAAATACACCTGTGGGAAAATGAAATCCCAGTAATGTGTATAGTGCGTTGGCAAATGCATACTGCTGTAATATCATAATATAGTTTGGTAGGGGTTTGAATACTGCACTTGCCAAGTGTGTGTGTGTGTGTGTGCCCACTCTGCGGAGTGAGCAACCTTTTTGGAGGCTACTTACACCCCTTAAAAGTGATATACTCATCTTTGTCAAGTCTGATGATGTCACCATCCTACAAATATACCTGCGGGAAAGTGAAATCACAGTAATGTGTATAGCGTGCCGTGTAAATGCATACTGCTATAGTATCCTAATGGGGTTAGGTAGGAAATTAAATCTTGAACTTGCTGAGTGTGTGTGTCTCCCTGGGGAGGGAGCAACCATTTTGGAGACTACTCACACTCCTTAAAAGTGATATACTCATCTTTGTCAAGTCTGATGATGTCACCATCCTACAAATACACCTGTAGGAAGATTGAATCCCAGTAATGGGTATAGTGCATCATGTAAATGCGTACTGTTGCATTATCATAATGTAGCTAAGTAGGGGTTTGAATCCCGCATTTGCCAACTGTGTGTGTGTGTCTCCCTGGGAGGCAGCAGTCTTTTCGGAGACTACAAACACCCCTTAAAAGTGATATACTCATCTTTGTCAAGTCAGATGATGTCACCATCCTACAAATACACCTGTGGGAAAGGGAAATCCCAGTAATGTGTATAACGTGTTGTGTGAATGTGTACTGCTGTAGTATCAAAATGTAGTTAGGTAGGAGTTTGAATCCTGCGCTTGCCAACTGTGTGTGTGTGTGTGTGTGTGTGTGTGTGTGTCTCCCGGGGGAGAAAGCAACTGTCTTGGAAACTACTCACACCCCTTAAAAGTGACATACTCATCTTTGTCAAGTCTGATGATGTCACCATCCTACAGATATACCTGTGGGACGATGAAATCTCAGTAATGTGTATAGTGTATTGTGTAAATGCATGCTGCTTTAGTATAATAATGCAATTAGGTAGGAGTTTGAATCCTGCACTTTTCAACTGTGTGTGTGTTCCAGTTGTGTGAGTGTGTGACACCATTGGTCAATGTGGAGTGGGTTTTGATTTTTCTAGTGTATGACATATCACAATGACAACTGTATGTGCATAACACGTTAGGTAGTTTTGGGGCAAAGCCATATACATACATGTGACCTCAATTATTTCATAGGTGGGTACGTTATCTTTGCCAGATCATGCTGATGCTTTCCAGACCTTAGGTCACTTCTGTATGCTTGTGACAAGCTTAGCCACTGCAGTGATCCCTGGGCTACATCTTCTGTTGCACATCCACTCATCACAGTTTCTATTGAAGAGTGTGAGTGAGGGTTTATGCTTGAGGTATATTTGAATCCTGTTCCAAAGCAAGCAAAGTCTGGCAAAGATGACTAATCATTATAGGTGTGCAATAACCTTTGTGGATCTACATGCAAACCCTTTATTGCTTATGTGCTCCACAGAGGGATTTCCAAAGCCCTTTGGTAATGTGATTATCAAAGGAGAGATGACTAAACACATGGCTCTGTGTATACATTAGTACCTATTCCACATTTTGGGGGCTACTACCTATGTGGTACTCTGGGGATACTTTGTTTTCTAAAAGTGTATAACTATGCTTTCTTTGGCTTATAGCTTTACAGCATGATTTTGACACCAGGTATCTGTCTCTATGACATCCTTTTGGAGGATGTGTGTGTCATCTGGAGAATAATGTATAGCCCACAGTATGCATTTTCATTAAACGTGGGCAGACATATCCCTACTGTGTTTGCTTGTACCTAAGAAAGCTATATGCCAAACAGGAGTGGTCCCAGGACTGAGTGCAGGTGAATACCACTTGTTACTGGCATAGAATTGTACATGGAGGCTGCAAATGTTACTGTGTGTCCTACATCTGCGTGTCAGTTGTCAATCCATCATCTAACATCTAACAATCGTTTATGGTCAGTCTGTTGAGGTTATGTATAATACCAGAATGTGGGATGGGTATGAATTGCTGGTGAGCTGTAGCTTGGCTGTGTGGACCTCCCCTCCCTCACCTATAGGCTTGTTAACTGGCTTGAAGTTTACTAGGTGTAGGAGCCATGATCTGGCCTTTAGAAAACCTAAGTGGGTATGGTGCAGTGTTTGCAGGTTCATAATGTCTCTGTTAATGAGTTCCATAATGCTGTGCTCCATAGCCTTCCAGATAACGTTTGTCTGGCTTATAGGGTGAGAGTTTCTAGGATCTGTTGTAGCTCTACTCTTAATCAATTTATGTTAACATTTGAACTGGGTGTAACGAGGCTGGACAGGATTAGGAATATGTATATTAGAAGGTCAGCCCAGGTTTGAAGGTTAGTAGACCAAGCCAGATAGGTAGAATTATGTTGGTTTGCACATGTGCTGAGGAGGGATGCAGAGTATATTGTGAAATAGATGCTAAGGATGAAGCTGCCAGGTAACAGGAAAAGAGAAATGCCTAAGATGAGGTTTATGGCTGTGGTGAGAGAGGACATGCAGGAGGATGGTGTGACAGCGCAAGATGCAGAGGGCAGGAAGAAATGGAAACAGATGATCTACTGTGGTGACCCCTAATGGGAGCATCCGAAAGGAGAAGAAGAAGAAGTTGTAGCTCAGCCCATGTGGACTGTGAACACCATTACCGTGTGTCATTCCACAAGTATGTAACCTGTATAGATGCTGCATCTGAACAGAGTGTTTAGATGAGTGGTGACTTCATATGTCAGCTTGTGTATGACACAGCCAGGGACACTGTCCAGTCCCATTGCCACTGTGGTTTGGACTTTGGTAAAGAGATGTTTTAACTAGAGTGTCTGTGAATCATCAGGTTTTACATTCTTCAGGTGTGGAAATGTGGCCCTTGTGTAACAACAGGGTGGTGAAATCCGCATTCAAACTGTCTGACAAGAAATTGGTAATGTCAGTCAGATAACTGTACTTTGTGACCATTTACATTAACTGTGACCCGATCTGAGATTTCCCCTGTAGATTATAAAAAACACTAAAGAAAGCTTTGGTGTTGTCTTTGGAATCCTTGCCAGTTTGTATTTTGAAGCTTGCCTTGTATGATTAACGAGGGCTTGTATTTGCCCAATGATACTGACCAGAGAGGTCATCCCTTCTTGGTATGTAACTCTTTTTTGGTACAACTTCACACCTTCTAGTATATATTTAGTTTATGGCAGGGGTCCATGAGACTAATGCACTTTTACTGTATAAGTGAGAATTTCTTGTGTTTGTTCATAGGTTCATAGGTTCATAGGTTCATACTAGGCTATCTGCCCGAGGGCATTTATAAGCCTAGCCCATAGTTTTGTGGCTTACGCCTCCCCTTTAGGTTGGAGAAACTATGCCCATTATTTAGCTGTGCCTCTGTCAAGCCAGTGACACTGAGGTAACCCCTGGGGTGTATCTGCGATCTCCCATCCATTGGTCAAGATTTCTCTTAAACAAGGCCAGCGAGGTGCTTTGCCTCACATAAACCGGGATTTTGTTCCACAGCATAGGGAGTCTTTGGGTGATGAATCTATCCCTCCAGCACGTCCTATTAATAACCGTGTCTAGGTTTAAGTCTCCCGCCCTTGTGGCTCTGAGGGATCTAGATTTTTTGAGATGAAGCATGTTCATCAGGTCTGGGTTTGACATTGCCTTGTATGTCAGGCATAGGTCCCCTCTGAGCAAGCTGCGCAACTGAATATAACTGGAGTTCTTTCAGTCGGGCAGCATAAGACAGATTTTTGAGACCCTTTATCCTTTTGGTGAGGAACTTTGTGGCCTCTCCAGCTGCTGCAAGTGTCGGGTCAGGTACATTCCGAATTGGGCATTGTACTCAATCATTGGTCTGATGAGTGATGAGTATAGGGGACTATGACTTCCCTTGATCTGGATGTGAATCCCTTCATGATAAGGTGGGCAATGTAGAAGGTCTTCCTAACTACTTTAGCAATATGACTGTCGAATGAAAGGCTACTGTCAACCTGGGTTCCTAGGTCCCTAATAACTTCTTCTGTGTTCAGGGATTGCCACCTATTTGGTAGCTAGGGGTGACCTTATTTTCCCGAAGGGTATGACTATGCATTTCTTGGCATTTAACTTAAGGCCATGGCTCTGGCACCAGTTATCCGTTTCTGTGAGACCCTTCTGGAGGATATCTGTGTCTGATGTGTTTTCAACTACGGCACCCAGTTTGCAGTCATCTGCAAACTTTGTCAGCCATAACCCTCCTGTGTTTGCTTGTACTTCAGAAAAGTAGATGCCAAACAAGAGTGGGCCAGGACTGAGCCCTGTGGGACACCACTTGTGACAGGCTTTGAGTCTGACATGGCACCAGCAACCCTGACCCTGTGTGTTCTGTCGCTCAGCCAGTTTGCAACCCATCTTGTAATGTATGGGTTTACATTTAAGTTGATGAGTTTTTCAATGATACCGAGTGGGGTATTGTATCGAAAGCCTTCGCCAGGTCTAGGTAGGCTGTATGGACTGCCTTTCCCTCATCAATGGCCTTGGTGACTGTTTCGAAAAAGTCGACCAAGTTTAGAAGGCATGATCTGCCTTTGACAAAGCCAAACTGGGTTGAATCCAAAGTCTGCAAATTCCCTATGTCTTTATTTATGAGATCCATTATGATCCTCTCCATGGCTTTGCAGATAAGGCTTGTCAAGCTAATGGGGTGGTAATTTCCAGGGTCGGTGGAAGCGCCGCCTTTGTGGAGTGGGACCACAGTCGCTGTGCGCCATTCCCTGGGTACGTATCCCGGCGAGACTAAGATTAAACAGCTGTCCTAACTGTGGATTTAATTCCTCGTTGAGTTCATGGAGCACACAGCCGGGGACACCATCAGGTCCCATGGATGCTGTGTTCTTTGCCTTGGTGAGAGCAGTTCTCACCTGGGCGTTAGAGATGTTTGGGGGCTACAATCATTTGGTATAGATATCTCTCCTTTAGGGGAGGGAGAAGTTTGCACTGAACCTGTCAGCCAGTATGTTGGCAATGTCTGTAGGATCAGTAATCTTCACATCATTATGAACTAATTCTGAGCATATCTGGGAGTTTCCTCCTAGGTTTCTGACATAGCTAAAGAATGCCTTATGGTTGTCTTTAGAGTCCTTAGCTATTTTTCCCTCAAAATTAGCTTTGGATGATTTTATGAGAGCTCTCAGCTTTTTACTTATAGTGATCAGCGGTGTCTTACCTTTTAAGGATTTTGCTCTATCTTGTAGTAGCTTTCTCCTTTTGTTGTAGAGTTTGTTTATGGCTGGGGTCCACCAAACTGGATGCTTGCCTTTGGTACAAAGAGTCTTTGTTTTGCTTGGGATTGCCTGATCCATGCAGCCCTGCAGGTGCTGGTAGAAGGCATTTGTCAGTGATTCTGCGGTTTGAGTAATGTTAACCGCTGGCTCAGGGGCCTTAAAGGAGACCACACTAGTCTTTAGGAGTGTGAAGTCGGCTTTCGAGAAATTCTTTACTGTGGTCTTTTTCATTTCGGGTGGGGGTGGGATGAGGACCTCCAGCGAGATTAGTTTGTGATTAGATCTCACCAGTGAGGGGTATACTTCTGGCACTGAACATTGTGCTCCCATGTTTGTGATGATGAGATCAAGTATGTTCTCTCCTCTTGTGGGGATGGTGACTAGTTG
The DNA here is from genome assembly GCF_019279795.1 of Protopterus annectens. Taxonomy (NCBI): domain Eukaryota; kingdom Metazoa; phylum Chordata; order Ceratodontiformes; family Protopteridae; genus Protopterus; species Protopterus annectens. Next base: position 478,762,888 of record NC_056739.1, read on the forward strand.
TTCCATGGCATTTGAGTTTATGAATTCCAGGAACTTTTGGGCTAGAGTGTTTGGGCTTGAGTAGTGTTCCCAGTCTATATTTGGGTAGTTGAAGTCACCTAGTATGATGGTGTTTGGAGATATATTTATCCCCTCCAGTGTTTTCAGGAAGGCCATATGAGGTTCCTGAGGGTTGACATCGTGCTGTGGGTGATACTGTTGTTGCTATCTGTCATTGGTTTGCATTACTAAGGTTAACACTGTCCCAGCTGCATAATCATGTCTCACCCCAACGTCTATCAATGATAGCATGGTCCATGCAACCCTGTAGGTGAACAGTGTGCATTACTAAATGATTATGCAGCTGGGACAGTGTTAACCTTAGTAATGCAAACCAATGACAGATAGCAACAACAGCATCACCCACAGCACGATGTCAACCCGTGTCATACACACACATGCGTACTCAAGTTCCAAAATGTGTGTGGTACAATGCATGCTGGCCACCAATAGAAACTATGGAGTGTTAACACTGGCCAATACAGGGCATGTCACCCTGCCCATGTGTCCAATATGCATGTACATGCAGACAGTGCACCTCCACCATGTTCACAAATGGATACCTGCAAACCTGTGTTGCACTCACCCCACACTTACTGTCCACTGTATAACGCATGCTGACGCAACTTCACACATCAGCCAAGTGGCACATGGGCAAACAAAACACAATTGAAATAAATACTGGTGAATACAATACAGCATTGCTAATTGCAGCTTTAATGCATCATACCTGCTCAGCTACACCTTCAAGGATATCATTACACTTTATTGCTGACAACATGCTACACATCCAACCATCGCTATACTTTATTAAATTCACCCTGTGCATCAGCACCATGTTAGCCTGTTCCTGCATCAATGTTACATATGACAGGAGGTGGCACAGGTTTCATCATATTTACAGGGTGTGTTGTTGGTTTGCCAGAGGCATACACTGAGCCATACAATTGACATGTGTGTGTGAGTGTGTGTGTGAGTGCCATGAGTACTGTTATGGGCCAATGTTGATGTCATGTGTGTTGGTATGTGTTTGCCCTAGATTTCTGGTTTATGTGTGTGTGTCTGCATGCACACAGTTCACCACGTGGCTGCCATATACGGGGATTTGTGAGACAGCTACAGACTATACCTGGCAGGCATTACAGATCACCGTCTCCGGCCATGGATATGGAACCTGTGCCTGGCAGGGGTGCTACCGACAGTATCAGGTACTAATCCAGATTGGGTACTATCCAAAGAGGTTGACAAATGTCCACTGGATCCAAGTCCCTGCTGGGACTGGCCAGAGCCACTTGGATGTGGTCTGCTAGGATGGTCTGTGGACAGCCCCCCCAACATTGCTAGGGCTGGTACTGGCACTACGGGAGTGGCTGTGACTTGCTGGATGTCCATGGTGACCTCCAGCCAGTGATGTTGACATCTCAACTGTCCCACACTGTCCTGACACATGGACATGACATTGTGGAAGACATCCAATGTCTCACCCCAACGTCTATCAATGACCTCAGTGTAGTTACATATGGCACCTGCTAGGTCATGGATACTGTCATTTACAGAGGTGTAAAGAGACCTCTGTGCTCTTAGTCCCTGTCTGGTCTACCACTCCATTCATGTCTGTGCCTCCATGACAGCCTGGAACATGCATGTGGTAGAAAGAGGTGTGGCACATCTGCCAGGGGCATGATGACCAGCAGTGTTCTGATGAGAATGCCTGAGCATCTGCCTATGGCTTCTGTGCCCAGACACATGCACCATAGATACCACACTGTCCTGGCCAGTGCCAACCATGCACTGTCCAACAGCTAAGGGCAGTGGTGATGATGGATGTACAGGCAGTATGACTGTGTGCATGGATGGGGTGGAGACTTGTGTACTGTCAATTGGTGGCCCAGCAACAGACCCTGACAAATCTGCCTGTGCCTCAACACACCTATCCTCATGATCACTGTCTGTTTCAGTGACATCAGGTTCCCTGCTGTACTGAACCAGCCCCACCTCACCAGCTGTGAGAGGAAAACAGGAAACACACTTTAAGACCTGAACATGACTTCAGACCACATGCACACATGCACACACAAAACTAAACTCCTCCCGAAAGCAGATACACACAACACCAGCAATCACAGAACTTACACAATAGCAGGTGATGGTGGAGAACAGTATCACAAGCAAAACAGTCATATCACACCTGTCAGCATGCAGGACATGTGTTGCTCAACAGCATGCAGTGCAAGTGTAGTCAATCCTTGTTACTAACAGTATACATGGCTTTGATGCATGTGTTTTGTTATTAGGTGATGGCTCTCCCCCTGGAACACAATGCATACATGGACACAACATTGCTGTGCAGGTATTCATAACCCTGTGAGGTACTGTGCACCATAACTCACAGGTGTACATACCATTGCTAGATGTGTATCTGTGTGTCAGATAGGTATCCAATGCTGATTACAGCCTCTGTGTCTTTAGCAAATAATTGTGGACACGTGTTAATTGTGGACACGTTTTTAGCACATGCATGATGAGTATTCACACAACATCATCAGTGCTGTATGGATAACTGATAAAATACTGTTCCGCCACATACCCAATGTACAGTACATATGGTGAGTGTAGATCATATTGTGGACATGCCAGTCTCATTCATGACATGGCATGCTAAAACATGACTGCATATTTAAACACTACACATACCCAATATGTGTCATATGACCTAGCCACTCAATAGCATCACAAGACATATATGTGTCAGTTGTGCAAATGGTGATTGGTATGCATACTGTTTGGAGGTGCATATGGGTGCACACACGCATCATTATGGTGTGTAGCAATGACAGCTATGTGAAGTACTGTGGTTACAATAACTGGATAGGGTATAGTACCATAGGCCATCATCATGAGGCATCAGGTGGCCACTCAAGGCTACAAATGTGTCACAAACCAGCACAAATTATGCTGTGCTGGAACTGTACTACCTTGGCTAAATTCGCCATTTCACAAGCAGTTGTTGCGAGATTTTGTAAGGAAGCCAATAAGGAGCATTCCCTGCCATGAATGTGTAGTGTGTTGCAGAGTGTTTAAATGCGCCATGATATTCCACTACCCCTCAGGTATATTCTGTGTAATGTGTGGATGAGATTTTGAATACTGGAGTGTGTCATTACAGATGGTTTGGGAATTCTTTATGTGTAGCTTGTTAAAATGCTCTGTGTATGACATAGATGTGTATGTTATGTGCATGTTGAGTATCAACTGTGTCTATCCAATGGTCATTACAGTCTAGCCACATTTCTTTGAGAGTGTCTGGGTATTGCATGTGTTTGAGGCTGCTAATCACATTAGTGAGATGTGCGTGCTCTTACACCAAACATGCACAGCATGCATTATGGGTAGGTGTGTTACATGTGTACATGGCCTAAACCTTAACTATGACATGCACTTTTTATTTCCAATAATAAATGTAGAATGCACTCACTAGCATCTGTCCACTGCCTTGACATCACCCCAGAGGTACCTACATAGAGAAGAGACAGTTTGTCAGTGGCCACAACTGTGGCATTGCTACTGTGTGTTTGCAATCTTACAGTACAACAACAGTTTACATTCACAGGGCTACAGCGTATGTTCCAAATGATCAGTATTGCACAACAGGTTCCACATCTTTGAACGACACACTCCACGTCTCACATATGCATGATTTACCAATACAGATAACAGTACTCTACAGATATGCCATGTTACCTGCATGCTCCATGTGTGCTTGCTGGATGGCTCCAACTCCATCATGGTGTATGTCTGCTGCTGTTGTTGTTGGGCAGGTGCCACCAGGTTCATGAGCAGCTCCTCCACTCTGGTGAGGGGGGGTGTATGCTAATACCACCCCCTGTTGCAAGCTGTTCCATAAGCACATTAGTGGCACACTGACGGACATGTCGGAGAAGATCATTGCAGTGGTGGCGTACCTGCTCATAGGTGCGGTTATGCAAGCCTACCTCATTTACCCTGCAGACAAGATCTTGCCACATTGCAGTACACTCCTGCTGGTCCTGGCTGGTTCTGGAAAATAGCACACAGTAGTGCTGAACCATGATGCTAGTGATGATATCATCTTCAGCCCTACTGTAACTTGGGTTCCTGTGGTGGGCCATGATCCCTGGAAGACATAAATACAAAACTATTTCTGAGCAAGTCATATGGCACATTTAACATTATACAGTACTGCTATATATATATATATATATATATATATATATATATATATATATATATATATATATATATATATACTTACATACATAATACAATATGTTGTACCTGAGCACAGATTACAATAATTATTCACACACATACATCTACATGTTGGAGTACATTTTCTGTAGTGTTGTATGATTGTACTGGATGTTATGTTTGTGAATACATAAATTATATGTGAGATGGCTTAGTAGCAAATCACGTATGCTGTGATGTGAATGCTTGTGGGTTTTTTCCTAGTAAATGCTTTTTATTTTGTTACTAGCCAAAACAAAGGTCAGGGGCTACAGATGGAATAAAGCACATTTCAGCATTTGCAAGTGGGTTTTCAGAAGGGTGAGCAGAGCTTATGGAAGTTTAGCAACCTATAAGCTAACCAAGAGTGAAACACTGTAACTGCCACTTATCAATGTCACCTCACAACTGCTTGAAAGTGCCTTGCTCACTCTCTATCCAATGAACCATGTTCTGCACAGCAACAAAATAAAATCACTACATAAGACTATACAAGAGTACCTGGCACACAGTATGCAACACGATGCACCACCTAGTCACAGCAGATATACATCAAGCTGATGTGTAAAGAAATATAGCATCCATCACAATCAGTGTAAGGTCCAGTAAATGTATTAATATTATACCACACAACCTGTTAATGCCAAACCCGTGGCCAAAATATGTGCAGAATTGGGAATATAGGTCACATACTGCTGTAGTACACTATGAATGTTGCTAGATACACAGTTAAATGTATTACCGCACATATGTCAAAGGACATGTTACAGACATACCCAAACACATGTCAGACATAATTACAGGACACAAAGGTATGGTAACCCAGATAAGCTTTCAGTGTGTACTATACAGTACTGTGTGTCAGTACTTACACAACCTTAATCTTGAGAAATGTAATCTGTGATGAATACAGGGACCACACAAAACAGTGGATGCAAGCAATGTGAACATACACCATACTTTGCTGTACAGGCCCAGAGTTTCAATTAATACTACAGTACACACAGGATTTGCATTCAACATCGGTACCAATCAATAATCATAGATGTAGTTCTTTAGCCTCCAGTGACACACCCTAGTTAAAACCAAGGGACTTAATCACACTGTATGCAATAGCACTTGTTCTGCCTAGCAACAGAATACACAGCTTTTGCTAGGATCAAAGCAAGGACCCAAAATACCATAACATAAACAGTTTCCCAGAAAGCTATCCCAGAGATGCATATCTTTGACGTATTCACAAACATATTGACCATCACAGTCAGTCAACAGTACAGAGAATCTATTGCAACAAGTAGATGTAGGTGTGTATGAGTATATATATATATATATATATATATATATATATATATATATATATATATATATATACATCCATTTGTCTACACACACACACACACACACACACACAAACACATATATATATATATATATATATATATATATATATATAGAGGCACATATACATTTCACCTTTCATAGTGAGAATATCAATTATACAAAGGATGTAAGGTGTACAGTAATGTAATAACATTGCACAGTCTTGGGATAAATGCATTGAAGGTGTTCACAGCCCGGGTAGCTTTAGCAGGTCTTACTGACTTCAACATTGCAAACTGAACGAACCACCCACAGTGTTTAACCACCACATGTCATATACCAGCACTGTATGCTGTCTTGTTTGTCACACACTAAAACCTACATACAAATATGCGCATACTAACCTTCACCAACATATATATCTCCCCCCTTCGCAAACAGTTGCAATATGTCCCATGCTCTATGCACATATACAGATGTGAATATATATGACACATATATATTTCGCTGTATGTGTGTGGCATACACACACATGGTCCACACTGTTGTAAGTCCCTGGACCTCACAGCTGAACTGTTGGGCCTTGCTGCAACACAAACAGGTGTCACATATGAACACAGACTAACATTAGGGGGTATATATGACAACAGATGCTAGATAAGCATACTAGACTGCTGCAGCAGTTGCCAATGCTAAGCTACACTTTAATATGACTATCATGCATATGTTGTTCTGTTACACCCATGTTTATATAATGTCAGCGCTAATCCCCCCAACAGCCATTGACCACACTACTGTACAGAACACAGATAACATGGATCAGATCTTTGACATTTAATGCTAAGCTACACATTTCACAAGTATGTCCCACTGCCCACAGGTACACACAGTATTGTCCATAGCAGTAGTTAAGCAGAACATCTGTGCAGAAAGAAGTACTGCTGCCACATATGAATGTTTCTCATTATGTAGGCTATTCTTCAATAACATCTACTACATGCCAGTAAATACATATGTGTCACATACCTTTCCTTTGTATAATTTGGTAATATTTTTTTTTCCTTCTCTCTCTCTCTCTCTCTCTCTCTCTCTCTCTCTCTCTCTCTCTCTCTCTCTCTTTCAGTCTCTGCAACAGAGTGATTGAGTTTGTTGGCAGAGATTGCAGCCTACTTTTGTAGGAATTGCACATGAGCATGTGATGGCCTCTGCACCAATTAGTGCACACCATTTGCTAATTGCATACAGCCTGCTGTGTAGTAATTGAAGTAATCACTGTCATAGCAACCCAGTACTATAAATTGCTGAGTCATGTATGATTGGCCCTTTCAGCTTTCCAAGATGGAGATCATCCTTGTTTGGTGTGGACATCATTGTTTAAGACAGAAAGTTGGTATAGTTCTTATTTCAGAGGCCAGGGGTGTAGCCAGAGATTAACATTTTGTACTCAGACCTAATGTTGCTGCTTCCACTACCCACTTGTCAGTGTAGAAATGTACTCACCCCTCAAAATTCTACCCCAAGATACATGGAAAGATGTACTTTCTTTTCAACTGTTACAATTAACTGCTATACAAAGCTAATTATAGAGATGTATTCCTTTGGCACAAGAATTGTTTGTGAACTGCTATACTGTGAATATTCATTTACACAGTTCTAAACAGTTTGTGCTTTTTTAGTGTTGACATTAGCACAAGCTGCTCAGAAAAAAACTGGATACATCTCAGTACAGTAGTATGCTTACCTACATCCTTGGTAGACCCTGCACACACAGGTATATTCTACATTTGGATAGGGTTGCAGAAGTACAGAGAGTGTAAGTAGTATTGTGTGGATTTTATCTTGCTGGACTTACAGGGTTGCTGTGTATATGTTAGTTTATCAAGGCATGTAGTCTGCCTGCGTAACTCCCAACTGTGGACCTATCCACATGATAGCCAGAGAATAGCCTGTTATTTTTTGTCTGTGCACCACACAGGTCTTTTCAGCAATAGAGCAATGGCATTCTTACAGTAGGTTGCTACCAGTACATGGCTACATCCATTTGTATTTCAGTGTTTTATTCCTACATAAGGGTATGTTTCCAAAACTCCTTCCAAAGTTATTTGCACAGTGTGTAACAGCAGAAAGGCTAATATGCCTCTGTGTTTCTGCCTCTGCTAAATCTCTCAACCAATCAGGTACATATTTGAACAGAATCAGGGAAAAGTCAAGAAAAACTCAGGGACAATCAGGGACACCTTTAAAATATTAGTGCCATTAAGTTGAAACATTGAGAGAATCAGAGCATATGAATTAATACACCTTTTGTGAAGTAAAAGAAGTGTCTAACTATTAATTATTGTCATTATTCATTAAGTGTAATTCACCACCTTTCTGCCCAAAGTCAGTAGTTTTAGGAGGGATTCAGAGGGACAGAGCTAAAATTTGGTTCAAAATCAGGGACGTCCCTGAAAATTAGGGACAGTTGAGAGGTATGGCCTCTGCCCTAAACAGATATGCCAGTGTTTGTCCTGCTGTGATACTGTGTGAGGTTGTAAGGTGATGGTGTAACATTATTTCCTGATAGAATGGCTGCTTCTCTTATCACAGTCATGTAATGGAATCCCACAACAACTGTTGGTCACCATCCACAGAACAAGTTGTGTGGTATGGTATTCTGAATTTTCCTTTACATTCACTCATTCTGATGCATGATATAATTATTTAAGCACCAACATGATGTATATCTACTGTGGCTTAGTGGTACTTCATGTTGTGTAGTGTGTGCAAGGTCCAGGGTTTAAGACTTAGAGAGGTATTTTATTTTGTTTCTGAGCAGAACAAGGGCCCTCACATACAGAGTGACTAAGGCACTTCTAAGCAGTTGTAAGTGGGTTTGCGCAATGCTGCACATTGCTTAGCCAAGCGCAAACAAGAGCAAACTTGTGCAAACCCACTAACTACTGCTTAATAGTGCTTACTCCTGCTCACCCCCACGCTAATTTCTTTAAAAAAAAAGAAAACTGGGGAGATAGGAAAGTGGTGAAAAAGGGGAACAACGAGGGAAAGACAGTATGGAAAATAGCTCGGGATGTGCAGGACGGGTGTAGTGAAGGTCCATAGCTGCCCAATTCTTCAACAGCAACAGCTGTGAATATGCAATGAATTTGGAGGTAGCTATGAACCCTTCAACCTGTAAGACAGGGGTGAGGATAACAAAGTATGTTGTAATGACAATTAAATAACATTTCATGTGTCCAGTGGACATATGTGCAAAATGGGCAGCTGTGTATGGGGCATCATTTTTTTTTTGGGAGCAGATTGCCCTTTTTTTTCAGATGAGAGTGGAATGTGGGGTAGGGAAGTAGGTATATTTGGGGAGGTAGGTTGGGGAGGTAAACAAACAAGACAAACAAGACGCATACAGCGGCAGTATATGCCACATGTGGAGGGTGAATACCTTTGACGGGGAGGGATGTTTGGAAATTGCAAGCCCATGAGCCCCCAGATGGAAACAGTGGGACTGAGGTCCCTACCGATGGGCAGTCACCACTGCACCTTCACAGCCCAGAAGGTGGCTGTGCTCGGGGCTGTGTAGGAGGGGCAGGCTGACTGGTGAGTTGCGCCACTCAGACCTCAAGCTGGCATAGAGGTTCTACAACAGAATGTTCAATTTCTCTATACACCACAGCCAGGACCCTACAAAGGGTGGTAAGTGCCTCTCCACCCATGCTTGCATGAGGGGGGCTGAGCCCCATCTCCTGCAGTGCTTCCACCCTAAGGTGGCATAGGGCCAACGGAGGAGGAGGTCCCAGGCCGGGCACCGGATCTGCTGGTGCCAGGTGCCATGGCCAGCTGAGGTGGGACAGGTGGGCCCACTGGGACCAGCCTTCCCATACGAACTATGTTTTGGAGAGTTTAATAAAGATATGGGTTAGTAACAGTCAACATCATTGCCAATTAGTTATAGCAGCATGCAGAAGTATTCCCATTAACCCAACACACCAGATTTTCAACAGTTGAAAAGCAAGCATGACACATGCATATATAGAACAATATTGGACATTACAACAGCATGCAAGTTTAATTGATGGCAACAGGCCACAAATATTGTGGTATTTGAACAGGGCACATGCATAGAAATAAATGCAAATATTTATAAACCAATAGGACATATGTCCCAACAAATACTGATTAAGGTGTGGAATTGCATTTTTTATGCACATACAATAGGGTGGAAAAAGATAGCTCAATTAACAACTTATATATCCTTCTAGTTTTCACTACATTCCTATTAACTGTAGTTATATGTCCCTTACATGTATTATTACACTACCCAATGTCCTTATATTGTGCAATTGGATTTTGCTAAATCATTATATACATGAGCTGTATCTTACATACAAACTGTTCAAGATGCAGATGTTACTTCAACATATTTTGAGAGTTGCTCACACACACTAATGCTAAGATGGTACACTGACAGCTCTACTTTCATATAATTATCTAGATATGTTCAGATGAAAGTATCAGTTATATGTTAACAGCTCCCTGCATTTCTTGCAGCACACTGACATTTCTGAGGAACACAATACCAAGCTACTCATGTGCCAGATTAACCTGTACATGCTGGCCATGAACCAACAGTTGAGAGCTGTACATATGCATACAAGCTACTGGCGCTCCCTTCATCCACGTTATATGGGCCTACCCATGTGTGGGTTGACACTGCTTAATACAACACTACTATTTGTAGAATGCAACAGTACAACAACATATCAAAGAAAATGACACAGACGCACTCCATGAATCATACATTTATTAAAGGATTATTACACCTTTATTTATTGGGTTGTGAAGTAAATGCAGTGATATTGAGACATACCTATCCATAGTATAGACAAGCATAGCAATTAACTCCTTAATACAATGGCTACTTACTCAGTACTGGGGCATTAGGCATTGTACAGGATTCCTGGATCCACTGGTCCAGTTCATCCCCCCTACATCGCTTCAGGTCAGAATAATGGTGCCTGACCTGCTCACCAGTCCAAGCAACACCAGTGGCACTGGTGAGATCATGAGCAAGACTGTTTCCAAGCCTCCATTTTATATTGGGTACCCTGGTACTGGCCTCGCAGGAGTTTTTCCTCATGTTTGTGGATGAGGAGCCAAACCATAATTTTGGACTCCTGGATGCCCCAGCATTGCACTCTAAATCGAGTGCCTTCACCAACACCAGCCATGCTGACTGCAGAAGGAAGCTACAACCAGTTATAGCAAGTATTCCTGCCTGTGGAGTTAAATATGCCTCATTTCCCGCACTTATTTGTGATTGGCCAGTTTTGGAAAAACTCAGCTGTAGGCATGCCTGCTTAGCTGATGTTGGCAATGTTTAAAATTCCTTTGATAGATATGTGTCTGTTGAAAGTGCATGTTTGTTAAATACTGTCATGGCTTAGTGGTTAAGTACTGTGAATATAGTGCACCATATCCTGAGTTTGAGCCCTATCACTGCTTTTTATTTTCCTGCTGGGCAGACCTGACTGGTTAAGGAACAGTAAAGCAGGTGTGAGCATGTTTACTTGACTTTGCTCAACTTTGCCTGACTTTGCCTGACTTTGCCCGACTTTGCCTGACTTTGCCCAACGTTGCTCAACGTTGCTCGATGTTGCTCAGCGTTGCTCAGCATTGCTCAACGTTGCCCGACATTGCCCGACGTTGAGCTGGTTATCACGGTGCATAGCTACACACAATTGTATTTAAATATGCCCAATACTGGTAAAATGTGCTTAGCGGTGCTTTATATTGCTTAAAATAGGGTACTCATGCCTCAGAATTAACATTTCACCTTCATATATATATATATATATATATATATATAATTTGTTCACTACTACATTTAACATTTCAATGCTTTTTACAAAACTTATACATAAAAAATGTCAGGAAATATTTTTGTATACAGATTTCCCACAGAAAATGGAACATGTAGTAGTGGGACTCGAACTGGGAATGTTTCCTCTTTGTGTGAAGACTCTAACCACTATGCTATTGCCATGGTGCTTAATTTGCATATGTTTTTCTTATTATCCTCTTCTGGTGTCTAAGCTGCTAACTTTAGCTAAGCAATGGGCAAACTAGCACAAACCCACCAACTACAGGCAGCTATATCGGAAGAAAAAAAATATTTTTATTTTTTATTTTGTAAGTTGTTTAACATATGGGGGAGTGTAGTGTTACATTGTACACATGTAAGTGGACTCACTCATGTAACTGGAAGTTGCAGCATTTCTTCATTGCAGGGGCGTGGATTTTTGAACTGCTCGGCAGTCTGACACACCCCTACACTCATCCACGCTCCGTGTAAGCTTTAGAGTAGAGGCAGCGCACCCTCATTAATTTGCATGGTGTGCCGCGATCATACTCTTACACTGGTGCTTCCATGTAAGACTGTCTAGTTTTACACAGAAGATTAGTAAATCCATTTGCTTGTCTTTTACCATGCTTGCATATTAGACTTTTTTTGAAGAACAGCTGATTTAAATACAAAAAAGGAGCATGCTAAATGATTTTATACATATCCTGTGTTACCCTTATAACAGCAATCATAATTATTAACATTTTACATTTGACTTTATCTAAGCCAGAGCATTGTGTTAAAGAAGTTGGCCATTCATTTATATCATGCTGGTAGCCTACGATAAATATTAAGAACTGTAAGACTTTACCAGTCATAGAAAAAGAAGAAAATATCCTCTTATGAGTGCTACCGTATACTATAAACTCCCTATCACTAGGAACAGTTAATGCTTTCTATCCTTACCTAGAGCAAACAATCTAATTAACATCCAGAAAGGAAAACTTAAACCAACTTTGAAGTCTTAGGAATATTAAAGTGACCATCAAGGAATAATGTCTTGATTACTGATGTACAAGCTCTGTCAGTAGTGCAATATTTTAATTCTTTTTTTATAATACCTCTAGGATCACAGGAGGTTTTTAGGCTAACAGCCCTACAGCCTTTTCAAGTTTAGCCATTCATGCCCCAATTTTCCCAGTTATCAATGTCTATGGGTTAGAATGACTTTGGTATATGCCTGTGCCTTAGGACATGTACAAACTGCCCTGTCCTTAAGAGCTGGTGAAATGTTAAACAGAAAGGAGATTAAGATGTAGGCTATATGAACATTTAAGGAACATTAGGTTAGGCAATGAGACGAATGCTCTCACTAAACACTGTAAGGAGTATGAGGGGCATGATTTTAAATTTACGATACTTGATGTTTTAGACATAGACCCAAGGGATGGCCTCTGGACCCTACAACTGGAGAAACAAGAGGCACTATGGCAGATTAAAACTAATGCGATAAACTGGCCGGGTATCAATTATGCTCTATTCTTAGCCTGTTTCTTGAAGTTAAAAGCATTAAATAGATAAATGAATTGGTGTACATTTTTTACATGTATTTATATAACTTTACATTTTATATGTACATATGTATATGTTTATTAATAGCGTTTTTACCTATGCTATTTTGACAAGGGTATGATATTTGAGGATTGGTGTGTTATTTGCTATATATTTTAGTGTATTTTTTTATCATGACATGGGTTCATACCTCTCAACTGTACAGATTTCTGCAGAATGTCCAGATTTTTGCCTCATATTTTTGGTCCATTTTTCATAAATTTGCGGTTTTCTGACAAATTATTAGCAAAGATTCAAGTTAAAAATAATGGCAGACATTTTAGTTTCAGACTAATACCCTTCAGAAAATCCATGCTAATGCAAAACATGTTATGCTATACACTTCCTAAGTTTGTAAGAACAATATTTAAAAATTGTCCCTATTTTTGGGCCTTTGTCCCACTTTTCCATATGGCTTTGTCCAGATTTCTTGCTCTAAGAGGTTGAGAGGTATGCATGGGTTCTGTGGTTGAACTGTACTGTGACTGTTGAATATTTATGAACTTTATGAATATTCATTACATGATTTTATTCTATTGGTTCAATGTTAATTGGGGGTGGATCTGTTTGTTTAAATTGAGTTCAGTAACAGTTTTCTAATTTCCTTGAAAAAGTCTCTGATTCACCAAAGATGAAAGCACTTGGAATACTGTTTATACCTTTTGGATTTTTATGTGACTACACCTTTCGTGTGTTTTATTGAATAAATTCCTGGATAATCTGTGAGTCGGCTTTTGTACCTGAACCCACTGCTGCTGTTTTTGTCATTGCCTAAAAAGGCACTATATGGGGTGGATAATGCTTTTGACAATATCTGAAAGCCTAGTGGGGACAGGTGCAGACCATTTTTAGCAAAGCAGTGTGACTTGTTGATTATGTCCTTCCAAGATGGGGAATACTGGACCCCTTAGAGTGACACTGGTAACTAAGCCAATTGTTAAAGTCAGTCATCTTCTGTTTATATTGTGGTATCATCCTTGGAGAAGGAAGAATGCTGCTCAGTGCTAGGCTAATACCTGCCTAGGGTATATAATCCAAAAGCTCTATCACATCTCTCTACTTAATACTTCTCAGGTCATTAACACCAACATGGACTATGAGAGAGTCATGCTGATAAGTGCGGTTCAATGTCCTGAGTGCATGTGGAAAGCATCCCTAAACTACCGGGCTATAACTCATTCCACACCTTTCAGTCCCAGAACTTGGAACAAAGCTCCAAAGGCGGTGGTGTTTCCATTTTCATGAAGGATGTGCACACCTCCAGACTAGTAGCCCAACATAACTCATCTGAGATACTTCAGGTGCAGCTAACATTGGGTAAGACAGCAATTCAGGTCGTAGCCTGCTATAGATCCCCAACCATGTCCCAAGACTCACATTTCACGTTCCTAAGCACCCTGGAGAGTACTAGAGTCCAACCTAAGACTCTCATACTGGGTAACTTCAACTACCCCTCCATTAACTGGGAAAACTACTCATGTACCAATACTCTTGCCCAGCATTTCCTAGAATTCATTAAATCCAATGCCCTGGACCAGGTCATTCTTATCCCCACTAGAGGTAGCAACATCCTTGACCTGGTCATTACTAACATGGGTGACTGTTGTTCTACACCAATATTCAACTCCTCCCTGGTTAGATCCGACCACAAACTAATCACCTTGGAAATCCACATCCTTCCCACCCCCCACTCCCGCAAAGGTAACCACCATGACAAACTTCTCAAAAGCTAACTTTGGGGCCCTAAAAACAGGGGTGGCTAACTTCACGGCACCCATGCAAATGGAGATCAGTTGCATAACCACCAAATCATACACTAATGCACTTGTACGAACACGTACACAAATGCATGGATCTCACCATTCCCAGCAGAACCAAGATGCTCTCCTCCAAAAAAGGAAGCCAATCTGGTGGTCCCCTGCTATAAACAAACTCTACAACAGAAGGAGGAAACTGATGTGGAATAAGGTGAAGTCCCAAGACTGGAAATATTCCCTTATCATTCTCAACAAAAAGTTGAGATCCCTCATCAAATCCTCTAAAGCTAGCTATGAAAACAGAATTGCAGCAGATAGTAAAGAAAACCACAAGGCCTTCTGTAGTTATGTAAAGAATCTCCATGGCAATACCCAGATTTCCTCTGAGCTACTGCACAATGGTACCTCCTATACCAAGCCAACAGATATTGCCAATATACTGGCTGACAGATTCAGTGCCAACTTTACCCCCCCCCCAAGGGACCAGTCACAATACCAGTAGATTGCCAGGCACCCAGTATTACTGTTGCACACATAGCACTGTCCAAAGCCAAGAATACAGCTTCTATGGGACTGACAATATCCCTGGCTGTGTTCTACATGAACTACAGAGTGAACTGGCACCTCATTTGTGTGCCCTGTTCAATCATAGCCTCACCTCAGGCTTTGTCCCTTCCAAATAGCGCACTGCTACAGTCATCCCTCTCCTCAAAGGAGGAGCGACTACAGACCCTGGGAACTATCGCCCCATTAGCCTGACGAGTCTGATATGCAAAGCTATGGAACACATCATCATGGACCTAATAAACAAGGATATAGGGAATCTCCAAACTCTGGATCCCACACAGTTTGGTTTTGTGAAGGGTAGATCATGCCTGCTCAACTTGGTCAACTTCTTTGAGTCAGTTACCAGAGCTGTGGATGAAGGCAAGGTGGTTCATGCAGCCTACCTTGATCTGGCCAAAGCCTTTGATATCATTCCCCACTCAGGAGTCATAGAAAAACTCATTAAGCTAGGCATCAACCCCTATATCACTAGGTGGGTTGCAAACTGGCTCACAGGTAAAACTCACAGTGTGAAAGTAGCTGACTCCAAGTCAGACTGCCAACCAGTCATGAGTGGAGTCCCATAAGGTTCAGTCATGGGTCCTCTCCTGTTTGGTATCTACTTCTCTGAAGTCCAGGCCAACATGAAGGGACTCTGCCTGACAAAGTTCGCAGACGATTTCAAGTTGGGAGCTATTGTTAACTCCCAGAGTGATCTTGACATCCTACAGAAAGACCTCACTGAGACCAACAACTGGTGTCAGAACCATGGCCTTAAGCTCAATGCCAAAACATGTGTCTTTATCCTCTTTGGGAAAAACCTGGCTCCCATGAATTACCACATCAATGGTAGTTGACTGAACACACAGGCGTTATAAGAGATATGGGAACACAGGCTGACAGCAACCTCTCTTTTGACCACTGCATTGGCACTGTGGTCAGAAAGTCCTTCTATGTGGCACATCTCATTACTAAGAGTTTTACATCCAGGAAGAAAGAGGTCATTGTCTCCCTCTACTCTTCCCTCATTAGGCCAATCATTGAGTACAATGCCCCATTTGGCATGTACCTCACTAAACACCTGCAACAACTGGAGAGGCCACAAAAGTATCTCACAAAGAGAATCCTAGGCTTTAAATATTTGTCCTATATGGACAGACTAAAAAATCTCCAACTATTCTCTGTCTCATATCACCTAATTAGAGGAGATCTCTGCTTGACTTACAAAACCATGTCTGACCCAGCTCTGTTAAAAATGCTGCATCTAAAGAAATCCCAATCCCTCTGCACCACACACTCCAGAGTCCTCAACCTCATTACCCAATCAACAGAACATGCTGGAGAGACAGGTTCATAACCCAGAGATTGGCCATGCTATGGAATAGACTTCCCATACATGTCAACCAGAGCACCTCACTGGCCCTCTTCAAGAGAAATCTTGATGAGTTGATGGGAAATAGAAAATTCACCCCAGGGATCACTCCAGTGGCTTTACTTGACAGAGGCACTGGGAACTAAGGTCAGGTGGCACAATGCCAGGGTAATCCTATGGGCAAGGCTTGTAAAGGCCCCAGGGCCATTAGCCTAGTACACACCTATGAACCTATGATATGACAGATCCTTGCCCCTGATAGGTAACTGACAGTGACTGTCTCCTTGCTCAGCCTAGTAAGAAGAGTATCAGTGTGTCTCACAATAGCCTCTCCAATGACCAATATATTGGGTTGTGTGGCAGATTTCCTTAAGGGCTTAGAGGTTGTTAGATAGTGATATGTGGTTGTGCGTGTCCTGGGGAGTGTTGTCTTTATGAAGTGTTTATTATAGAAAGAAAATAAGCTATTGTAAACATTTTTTATTAACATCATGCATTATATATGTGTGTTTTCTGTTTTTATTCTTAGTTGTTGCATTGTAGCTAAGGTATTCTCAAATTAGAGCTCGGCTATTTTATAAAATACCTGTCTCCTGCCATAATGTATTCAAAGCCTCTTGAAGTAAAGCTCACAAAAATGTTAAAATGTAAACCTTTAGGTTACAAAAGTTTTCCTTTTCCATACATTGTTTGCAAATCTTGTCCTTGGAAACATTGTCTTCAAATACCTGAATTGTGTCTGAGGTGGGGAGAAGGAAAGCCTTTCCCCTTAATCAGTGTACAATAAATAAACAAACAAGTCAGGCTTGCTTAGAAATAGAGGGATTACGTTTTTCATTGGAGACAGTATCATTCTCTGTACTTGTTTGATAACATTTTTCTCTAAACAAAGCCAAATGGCTCCGTATGGAACAAAGATCCAACCATCCTACTCAGAATACAACTCTGTAAAATACCACAACACAGCAGCTCCCCATCCCCTACCACTACCAGCAAAACTCCAGGAAAAAATTTCCTCTTACAACCTTCCACATAATTCTCAATTTACTTCATCTCTTTCTACCCCAGGATCAAACCACCACTCCAGTAGACATGCCTTTTATATCCTTTATCAATCCTTCTTCCCTTCCTCAGAGATTCCCACAGCCTTCCCATCTTCAGAAAGGATCTGAAATCAGACCTACAGCAACAGCCCAAATGCTCTTGCTCCCCTCCAGGAGCCGTCACATAAACTGGCTCCTTCTACCTTCCTCATCTTCACATATCTCTGTGCCATCACTTTATATCAGTCTTATACTGGAATGCTTTCCACTATTTTTACACCATACTCCTGTAGAAACTACCTGAGTGGAGGCAAAGTTCAATTTTTTATTCTTGCCTCAATGCATAATACTACATTACAAATGTAAATTGTATCTCAAAGGATTATTAAATTCTTATGTGATTATTTTTTACCCAGGCTTTACCTACATATTGTCATGAGTGATCAGTGCAGTACCCAGGTTAACAAACAAAAATAAATAAATAAATAATAAATTTATCAGTTAATCAATGTAGAATGGAAGCTATATTCAGAACTGATAAAACACTTAGGTATTTTATACTACATTGACTACTTTCAGGATCCTCTGATGTAGAAAGGTCCTGTTCCTCAAATTCTGCTAGTGATCAAGTGACTTGGTCTGTAGGCACTACTCCTTTGGGTTTTAAGTAGCCAAATGCATTACTGTTATGGGGAATGTACAAACAAATAATCTGGGAGTAGGGGTAGTGGGTATGAAATAATTAGGTTTCCCTTTCACCATGTTTGTATAATCATAAAATTAACAAATGTAAGTAGCTGGGAGATACAAGAGATCATGTCCACTGCAAAAGTGAATAATTTCTTCATCTTTGTTTTAAAAGTAAGTATAAACATGTGGTAACAGCTCCCAACTAGTCGAAACAATGTATAAACCAAGAACCAAATGACCAGTCCACACCAGAGCTGGAATAAGAATCCTAATTACAAATGTTTAAAATGATAGATGTTTGAAATTCATTTAACGGTTCTAAAGAAGTTCTAATACATTAAAGGATGAAAGCGCTTAACCAATCTATCATTTTAGGCATTTGTAATAAAGATTCTTATTCCTCAGGTCTGATGTGGACTGGTCATTTGGTTCTTGGTTAAAAGTAAGTATGTTAGATACTTTTTAATCCTAACATTCTTCTTGGTCTATATGGCTACTTAACAAGAGAGTCTTTTAATGTGTGTGATTAGTTGTTCAACAGGTTCTGTTAAACAGGAACTCAAACTGTATTTTCATCTTTAAGGTATGATAGACCTGAATGATTTTCAAGTTCAAACAGAAGTTCTTGACTTTGTGGTAACTTGTTTTATCTGGGCAATGGCATGTTTTCATTTTGACACTGGAAATGTTTTAATTTCACATGTACCACCAAATTATGACAGTGAGAGATGAATGGGCCCCTCTTTAGTTTCACTCTCATGTTGTGGGAATCCCCAGAGAAAATGTTTTCACATGCAAAATGCGGATATCAGTTTTCCAATAAGAAAAAAAAATCATACTTCAAAGCATTCTTCTTTCAGATGAGATATTAAACCGAGGCCTAATTGCTTGAGTTAGTGGCAGGTCAAGTAGATGAAAAATTTCCCATGGCACCTACCAAAAAGAGTGGGGGAAGTTCCCTGATTGCCTGGGCAAATTTCTCATAATAGTATAGATATCACCTTTGGACTTTCCTGAAAAGAGGCTACTAGCCTAGTGGGACTAAGCCAGTCCACAAAAAGCACAACTAATTAAAAAAATGCTAAAAGGAGCACAAATGATAATAGTATTGTAAAACAGAGTTTTTGTAATTTTATTGCCTGGCTGGTCATATTTATTTTTATTTCACATGTTTTTCATACACAAATTAAAAAAATACTAAAACGTTGCCTCTAGTTACTGAGAAACTATACACAAATGAATCTCTTGCTTAATAACTCAATTTCCACAATAAGTAGTTTAAAGTAAAAAAAAAAAAACAGTTTAGCTTAATGGAGAAAATGCTATTCATTCTTTAAAAAATATAATGTCCTTAAATAACTTAAATGAGCAAGATAGCTCTTATTTATTTGTTTTCTTTTAAGTGTGTTTATCCTGCTGGGCACAGCTCATTTTTAGTGAAGACATAGAAAGGTAGGCAAAGAAAAGGTTATCTTGGACAAAACAATATACAATATGTAGTGTCAGGAGAAAATAGTGCAAAAAACATGACAATGTGCTAGTAATTGGTCAACAGTTGAAAGATATGTAGAAACGGTCAGCAGAATGTCAAACCAAAATTGATCGAGTACACTACAGTGAAAGGATAGTGTAGACCAATAATTTAGGTTCGATATTGTGCAGGGAGGTCGTGGTTCAGTAAGGAACAGGGAATTAGCCCATTCCCTCACTGTAGTGCAATCCCGGAGTTGGTATATTTAATGTGCAGGGTATGTGTGGGGGGGTGGGCACAGCCCCCACATGGGGGGTGCAAGGGGGCATAGCCCCCCTGCAAAATATGACAATTAATGTACCGTTGACTGTTGAGTGTAACGATACTTTAATGTGCATAGCATAGGTAAGTGACATCACCTACAGCTATGTCAAACTCATCAACAGGGATTTTTGGTATCTCATTTCCAATGTTCTGCCTTTCAGCCATTTCAGAATTCAGGATTTAACATCAATGTTGTGAGCATTCGACCAACCCATTTTCCAGATTATGATAGTAAACCATATATATCTACATATCTATCTATATACATATATATATATATATATATATATATATATATATATATATATATAGGGTCTATATCAGAACATCAAAGTATTAAAACTTTGAATGTTCTGATATCAAACACTATTCAGCAAAAGCTAAGAATAGCAAAGCTGCAGAACAGCGAATTCTTTCTTCGGGAAAGAATTTGGTTGGCCGTTTCTGTGGCTTCGCTATTCTTAGCACTGTGGTGGAAAGTTATGGGTTGGATTCAGGTAAGTGTGCGATTGTACATTAGGGTTAGGGGTGGGTTAAGTGAGTTAGGGTTAGGACACAGGTTAGGTGTGTGTGCGATAGTGACAGACTTTAGGGTTAGGGGGTTAGGGGTGGTTTAGGTGAGTTAGGGTTAGGGCACCAGTGAGGTGAGTGTGCGATAGTGACGGACCTTAGGGTTAGGGTTTGGGTTAAGGTAAGTAGGTAGATAGTAGTGTATGTTTAGTTTACTGTAGCGTTAGATGTAGGAATTTAAGTTTATGTGTGTGGTTGCTGTTTGTTTGATGTGCTTGTGTTGTGTGTATGTGTTTCGGACCAGCGAATCTTTTTCCATGGGAAAAAATTCACTGTTCTGAATGTTCAATATTTTCATGTTTAGATGTTTTGGAGCCGATTAAATAGCATTCGCTATTTTCATCTTTCAATAACTTGGCTTCCCATGTTACTGACAGACTCTGTTGGGGTGGCTTAGGCTGCCCACCATGGGTTCCCTTATATCCATGTGCAGCACTGGGTATCCCTTTCTTGTGCAGTGATGCCTTGCTTGCTAAGTAGAGATCCCCTTTTTGCCCAAGTTCATCTGCAATGTTGCATTCCCTATCTGCCAACCAGATTCTCATGTCCTCAGGCAAAGTGCTAAGGGCTTGTTTCTTCACAGAAAGGTCTGCCAGCCCTTCAAAAGTAGTGACCTAACACCTACTCACCCACCTATGAAAATAAGTGCTTAACTTAGCAATATAATCACACATACTTTCATCTATGTTGCATCTATGCTCACAAAACTTTTTTCTATAAGCTTCAGGTATTAACTGAAAGCATTCGAATAGACAATTTTTAAGTGTATTATAATTTAAGTTGTCAGTATCAGACAATTTAGAAATAGCACTTACAGCTTTACTATGGAGTAAGGGGATCAGGAACCATACCCCAAGCCCTTGGTCAACATTATACCTTTTGCATACCCTTTCAAACATATGAATAAAACTATCAAAAGTATCACCCTCTGTATATTGTGGAAGAAATTTACTGAGACTTATTCCTTCTAGGGTTCAGTTATTCCCTTCTCCATAACCTCCATGGCCCTTTTGAAGGGTCAGCATCTCCTTTTCGTGTTGCCTCTGCCTCTTATTTTATTCAGCTTCCAGACATCTCACTATCTCTTTTTTTCAGCCTCCAAATGCCACATTCGTTCTGCTGATTCTATCCATCTGTCTCTCCTTTTCTTCAGCCTCCAAATGCCGCAGTCTCTCTGCTGATTCTAGTTCCAAACATTTGGCCTTCAGTTCAAGCCTGTTTAATTCCAGATGGATTTTTAAGTAATCTGAGGACAAGTTGAACTGTTCATTTTCTAAGAGCTGTACATCTCCAAGGCCATTCTGGCTGCCTTACTGATTGCTGGTCTTTGATGCAGCTGTGATTCAGGCTGCAATAATTTCCCCTTTAGTCAGGTTTGCATGCACCAGTCCTTTGGCTTAGCACATCTCAGCCAACTTGCTCCTTGTCAGCTTGCCATAATCCTTCGCTGACATCCTTACTTGCTCTCCCTGACTAAATAAGCTAACAAAAAAAAATAAAACTATTATATGAAACTTTGAATGTCTACCCTGTGGCTGCTTGAGAGTACAAACACCTTCTTTAGTGACAACTGCTTACAGGCTACAGAAGTTTGATATCCACACCACTGTTCACCAATATGTGATGTGGTAATCCCACCACTGCCAACCAATATGTGATGTGGATATCCCACCACTGCCAACCAATATGTGATAACCCACCACCTCTGGGGCAGTAATGAAGAAGCCTCAGTCCTCATCACTGGCACCAGTAGGGGGAATTCACTGGGAGTTTAACAGGTATACACACAGTATTGTCAGATGCAGCTCTCTGCATCAAGCACAATCAAGCACAATTTCCCTAAGAGCACACTGTAAACACAGTCAGTATGGGGCTGATTCTCCCTCTTTCTGCAGATCCCCAGTAAGACTCCCCACTGACACAGCTATAGAGTTGAGATCTCAGCTGAGAGTCCAAGCCAAAACCTCTAGCACCCTCTCTGTCTAACCAGTGCTTCATGTCCTTGCCCAAGTAGATAACACACGCACACTCTTTGAGGTTTGATTTAAACACACACACACACACACACACACACACACACACACACACACACACTTGGGAAAAGCTGGCATAGGTTTATTAGCTATTCCCCCTTCTGCTCAGACTATATGGTAGTTATGACTGCCACCAGATACTCCTCCCAGCTATGTTAAGGCTCTTCTGAGGGTACCCATTATACTGAGTGAAAGTAACATTAATACAAATGGTAGTTTGACCAAGAGCAAAGCTATTAGGAGTGGCCCACACAGTGTCACCAAATAAATATGAAAATAATCTCAAAACTTAAATATCTCTACAAAGATCAGCCACAATGAAAGGTTTAAATATATTTAATAATAAATAGTAAAAGAACAAGAAAATACTAAGTATATATTCACAGTGATATCAGAGTTTAAAATCACAGGAAATATTTAAAATAACTTTGAAGGACAGGATCAGACAAATAAAGAAAAAAAATATCTAAACTAAGCTTCACTATATTCCTGACTGAATCTAAGAGAGTTATTATTCCCTACTCACTTAATAGATCAAGGCAGAAGATGTGATGATTGGTCCTCCTTGTTGTCAGGCCTAAGACAGAATACAGAATGCGCTGTCCCACTAAGAGACTTCTACAAAATAATATCTAAAATATTACTTCTGGGATAGTTTGCATAATGACATCACTCCTGACCATCTGACTTTTATTTCCCATGCAAACCCCCATTGCCAGCAGCTGGCAGGATTTAGCACCTACCTGCAAAAATACACACAAAAACATACTCAGAGGCTCTAAATAAAAATCTGCCCAAGCAGCAGAGACCTCCAAAGCAGACATCCAAGCAACTGCTACCCCACAACAATACCCATGTAGCACATAGTTCACAAAGTCAGTGTGCCATACAGTCACAGCCCTTAAGGCTAAACAACACACCTAATTCACTTGTAATAGGTGACTCTATTGTCAGACACACTGATGTCCCACTCACCAGGCTGAACAAGGAGAAGGTCACTGTAAGCTGCCTGTCAGGTGCCAGGATCCACCACATAACACAAGCACTCAGGTCACTCCAAAGCAAGTACAAATATGACTCTGTCATTGTCCATGCTGGTGTGAATGACCTGAGACATACCTCCCTGGACTACATGAAAAGAGACATAGAGGAGCTTTCTGATCATGTAGCCCAGGCCGGTATGACCCTGACCTTGAGTAGCATCTTACCCTCACCAAGAATGATGCCACAGTATAAAGATAAAATGATCAATTTTAACAATTGGCTAAAGTATTGGTGTCATTCAAAGGGGATCCAGTGTCTGTCAGACTGGGATGACATGCTCGACAAGCCACGTTGCTTTGCTAGGGACTGGCTTGCACCCGTCACCCCTGGGCTTTCGAATATTGGCTAAGGCTCTTGCCACCCCATAGTGCCTTTTTTAGGCAAGGCTCAAAAGTCAAACCAACCTCCATAGACAACACAAGGAAAAAGAAACTAAGGGTAATGCTGCTCAATGCCAGAAGTCTAAACCTCAAGATGCACGCACTCAAGGCTCTCCTCAGTATGGAGAATATTGATATCTGTGCAGTAACAGAAACCTGGTTCAAGGCTCTTGAGAGCACCCCAGCACTATCAGGTTATACCTCATACCATGCTTTTCAGCCCCAAAACTCGGACCGAACCACAAAAGGAGGGGGATTATCCATATTCATCAAAGATACCTACACCATCAGGTTAGTGGCACTGCACGAAGCATCGGAGACCATCCATGTGCAACTAACAGTGGGCAAAACTGCCTTTCAGTTTGTACCCTGCTACAGACCACCCTCCCAAACTCAGGAACCCCACTCAGCTTTCCTGAGAACACTGGAGAATATGAAGGTCTCCCCAAACACCATCATATTGGGTGACTTCAACTACCCAAACATAAACTGGGAGCACTACTCAAGCCCCAACACCCTCGCCCAATGGTTCCTAGAATTTATAAACTCAAATGCAATGGAACAACTGGTCACCACTCCCACAAGAGGGGAAAACATATTGGACCTGATCATCACCAACATGGGGACTCTATGTTCCATACCAGAGGTATACCCCTCATTGGTAAGATCTGACCATAAATTAATCTCATTGGACATCCATATCCCATCCCCACCCCCAGCCAAGGAAACCACGGTGAAGAACTTCTCAAAAGCAAACTTCACACTTCTCAAAACCAAGGTGGAATACTTCAAAGCCCCCGGGCCAGTGGAAAATATGGCCCAAACTGCAGAATCCTTTACAAATGCATTCTATGGACACCTACAGGAATGCATGGATAGTGTTATCCCAAATAAAACCAAGACTCACTCCTCCAAAGACAGGAGACCTGTCTGGTGGACCCCAGCCATAAATAAGCTATACAACAGAAGGAGGAAGCTGCTACATGATAGAGCAAAATCCCAAAAGGGGAAGGCATCTCTGATCAGTACTAGCAAGAAACTACGATCCCTCATAAAATTATCTAAGGCCAGCTTCGAAAGAAAAATTGCACAAGATGCTAAAGATAATCATAAGGCCTTCTTTAGTTATGTCAGGAACCTGGGTGGCAACTCCCAGATATGCTCTGAGTTAGTGCAAAATGACAAAAAATACACTGAACCCACAGACATTGCCAACATCCTGGCAGACAGGTTCAGTGCAAACTCCCCCCCCCTTCCCCCCAAAAGAACAAATGTCTATCCCAACAGAGTGTAGCCTCCCTGACATCACAGATGCACAGGTGAGAGCTGCCCTCTCCAAAGCAAAAACACAGCATCAATGGGACCGGACAGTGTCCCGGGCTGCGTCTTACATGAGCTCCAAGAAGGACTGAACCCTCACATAAAGTCACTGTTCAGTCTCAGCCTTACTACAGGATATGTACCCAAGGAATTGCGTACAGCAACAGTGGTCCCGCTCCACAAAGTTGGTGCCACAATGGACCCCGGAAACTATCGCCCTATAAGCCTGACTAGCCTGGTCTGCAAAGCTATGGAGCGTATCATCATGGAACTCATAAACAAAGACATTGGGAACCTCCAAACACTGGATCCTACCCAATTCGGCTTTGTTAAGGGCAGATCTTGCCTCTTGAACCTGGTCGACTTCTTTGAAACAGTCACCAAGGCCATAGATGAAGGGAAGGTAGTCCACACAGCCTACCTGGACCTCGCAAAAGCTTTTGACACAATACCCCACTTGGGCATCATAAATAAGCTCACCAGCTTAAATATCAATCCCTATGTCACAAGATGGGTTGCAAACTGGCTCAGGGATAGAACCCACATGGTCAGAATTGCAGGTGCCATGTCAGACTCTAAACCAGTTACAAGTGGCATCCCACAAGGCTCAGTCCTGGGACCTCTCTTGTTCGGTATATATTTCTCTGAGGTACAGGCTAACACGGGAGGACTATGGCTGACCAAGTTCGCAGATGACTGCAAACTGGGTGCCATAATCGACTCACTGACTGACACAAGCATCCTCCAAAAGGGTCTCACAGAGATGGATAACTGGTGCCAGAGCCATGGCCTAAAGCTAAATGCCAAAAAGTGCATAGTCATCCCCTTTGGGAAAAACAAAGTGCCCACAAATTACCACATAGGTGGTAATCCATTAAGTACAAAAGAAGTAATTAGGGATTTGGGGACCCAAGTAGATAGCAATCTCTCCTTTGACAATCACGTTGCCACAGTAGTTAGAAAGACCTTCTATTTAGCCCACCTTATCACGAAAGGGTTCACATCTAGATCAAGAGAGGTCATTGTGCCCCTCTACTCATCACTCATCAGGCCCATAATTGAATACAATGCCCCATTTGGGATGTACCTTACCCGACACCTGCAGCAACTGGAAAGACCCCAAAAGTACCTCACCAAGAGGATCAAGGGATTCAAACAGATGCCCTATGCAGTTAGGCTAAAGAAACTCCAGCTCTACTCAGTTGCTTACCGCCTACTCAGAGGAGATCTGTGCCTGACGTATAAAGCCATGTCCAAACCAGAATTAATGGACATGCTCCACCTCAAGAAATCCAAATCCCTTAGAGCTACACGCTCCAGGGACTTAAACCTCAGCACAGAAATAAATAGGACATGCTGGAGGGACAGATTCATATCCCAGAGGCTCCCCTCACTCTGGAACTAAATCCCAATCCATGTTAGGCAGAGCCACTCAATGACCCTCTTCAAGAGAAATCTTGATGAGTGGATGGGAGATCATAGGTTTACCCCTGGGATCTCTTCTGTGTCCCTACTAGACAGAGGCACAGTAAACTAACCTTAAAAGGGCTATCTTCTGTGACCTACAATACAGAGACACAGTCAACTAATCTAAAAGGGTGGCGAAAGCCAAACACACTCTGGCTAGGCTTATAAATGCCCTAGGGCAGATAGCTTAGTATCAACCTATGAACCTATGAACATACAAAGGCTTTTGCTCAGATCTTTGTCAGGTACTGGAAGTCATAAAACAATTGCATATCTCCACACTTCCACAGTAGTAATTAGTTCACCCAAAGACAATACTGAAAGCTTCCTAGTACAGCGTTTGTGTCTCTGGCTGCATTGAAACCTGTGATACAGCATCTTTATGGCCTAGTCTGTGAAGTGACTTAGTTTCAGATATATTTTAAAGTTTGCTGGACTGAGATTAACCTCCTGATTCCCAGTTTCATCTATTAAAATATGTACATTTAAACAGTTACAATAGTGCATGTACATTTCTGTTCTCTCCAGTAGGACACACTGTGAATACATTTCAAACACAAGCACTTTACAAATACCTTTTCAGCACAAATGTCTGTACAAATCAGTTTGATCAACACATGACATACAGTTCTAATACATTTGTAACACCAGCATGTTATATAAATCAGTTGGATATTAACAAATGACAGATAATTGTTTACAAAATTCCAGCTAGCTGTACTGGCAGTGCCTCATTTGGACACAGTATATATATATATATATATATATATATATATATATATATATATATATATATATATCATTATTGAGTCACATCAGTCCTGAGATCATCCCAGTGATATGGCAGAAACCACTAATTTGATAAGGAGCACACCAAAAGATACAAAGGCAAAAATCGGGACATTTTGTGAAATACAGTTCAGGACAATGTATCTACAGTGCAGATTATTGTGAAATTCCATTCCTGGAATTCTGTACTGAAGTTGTTTAAATTATATGTAAGGGTATATGGACTGCCATGTAAAATAAACACTCAGGGGAAGTGTGTATGTTGAATGAATTATAGGAATGAACACAGGGAAAAAGGACAGGTGAAACAATCTAATGTATAGCAGATGAGAGCACATCAATGGAAAACAGTTGCAGCAGCAACACCAATCACATATCAATATATACAGTAGGGACTGCACAGTGGAAATGGGTATTATGTGACTGTCACACAAAGTGACATAACAATGGGGAGGATGTCTGTGTGAGATAAGCATCCTTACATGAACAATGTAGAGGGCATCTAACAGGGATCTGACATACAATTGGGGTAGGGTGCTGTGACACCCCTGCACTCACCCAGTAATCAAGGAGCCTCCATCATCACTACTGGTAACAGTGGGAGATGTACACACTTGGAAGTTGACAAGTACACACACACAGTAAAGTGCAATTTCCCTTAAAAGCACACAGAGATCACAACCAGTCTGGAGCTGGCTTCTCCCTCTTTCTCCAGATCCCCAATAAGACTCTCCACTGCCACAGCTATAGGGTTGAGATCTCAGCTGAGTGGCCAAGCCAAAACCTACAGCACCCTATCTGTACAACCAGTGTTTCATGCCCCTGTCCAAATATCTGATACACACATAACTTTCAGATTTGATTTATATCCAAACACAAACCTGGGAAAGGCTGGCACAGGTTTACTAGCCTTCTGCCCAGACTATAAGGTAGTTCCAGCTGCCACCAGCCAATACTTATCAACTACTTAAGGCCCTTAACAAAGGGTGTCCAATCCTACTGTGTAATGTTGTTATTAATCCAAATGGTAGTCTAACCAAGCAAGGCTATGTAGGAGTGGCCTGTACAGTGCACCAAATATACATGCAAGTACACTAAGAACTTAAATATGTCTCACAGATATCAGCCACAAAGATAGGCTCAAATATATTTAATAATAAATAAAAGAACTGGACAATACTCAGTAAATCAACACAGTAACTTCAGAGTTTAAAATCGCAAGAAGTATTTAAAACAACATTGCAGGACAGTCTCACATAAATACAGAAAACATCTAAACTAATCTTTACTATATCCCTATCTATACCTAAAAGAGTTACTTAGCCCTAGAAACTTACTTCCAGCAAGGCAAGTGCAGATTGTTGCTGAGTGGATGTTCTTGCTTGGTTCAAGACAAAATACAAAATTTCCAGTCTCTCACTAAGAGAATTCTTAAATTAATATCAAATATTACTGCTGGGTTAGCTTAGATGACATCACTTTTTGTCACCTGACTTCCGTTTCCAAGGTAAACCCCCTTTTGTCAGAAACGGAATTTAACATATCTGTGTGAAAAATACATATCTCTTAGATGTTTGCTCAAAACTGTACATCTGCTAAGAAGTCATAAAACAATAAAACATTTCTGCAACTCAAACCTAGTAATTACATCTCTTTCAAGACAATACAAAAAAATTTAGCTCTAGACACTGTGTCTGCTACACTGAAACTGAGAGATAACTTTTATAGCACAATTATAAACCAATTTAATTTCAGCTTTTTTATTGAAGTTTTGCAAGCTAACTCTGTATGTTCTAGTTTCTGCTGTTAAAAATATGTACAATCACACAATTACAATAATTTCTATTCATTTCTGTTCTAAGCCAGCAGGGCATTCTGCGGTTACATTATTGAAGCTTAGTACTGTACAAACTCTGTTCAACACATACTTCTGAATAAATCATATCAATATTCACAAATGACATAGAATTATTTACAAAATTCCAGATATCTGGGCTGGCAGTGTGACAGGTGCATTTTGGGAAGCTGTGAAAACTGATTTGCCTGAATATAAGTGTAATCTCAGCCGAGGTCTCCAGTAAGTCGGATACAGGTAAAAGCTCATGGATAACATAAGAAGAAGGACACACATTCATGGACAATATAAGACTAATACCACCAGTAATCCAATGTCTCTGACATAAAATGTGATTTAGAGTAAGTAGAGAGGGTTCTGCCCAAACACACTTGCACAACTGTTATGACATGTCTGCACTCTGTGAGGATAATATATATATATATATATATATATATATAGAGAGAGAGAGAGAGAGAGCACAATCCACACTATCACAAATGTTACCCATGCCATTAATATTGTCAAACAGCTATGTATGTACTGAGTTCATTACTTGAACTGGTATAATACATCCATCTGGTGTAACACTTTGATGGGGTTTCTGTACCATCAGATAGTAATGTTTATATCATAAAAAGAATACCTAGGTATGGCCAATAAGATGTGTGACAGCTCACTGTGGCAAAGGTGATGCACTTCAGTTACACATCACTGGAAGATGTGTAATGAGCTACATAAAAAAGGGTGCATTGTAGTCAGTTATTGGTGTGATGACGACTGTGAGCTATGGAAGCATTATGGCCTCTGATGTGGATGTCCTTCACATACTCAGTAGTTGTATCACATACAAGGGAGTAGTCATCACTGTGGCCACATGCTGGTGTACATTCCGCATACCATCTACCCCAGGGCACAGGTCACATACCTATTGGTCTGATTATAGTATGTGTTGTCTATATTATACTTGGGCCGTGTGTTTGTTATTCTGATGTAACAAATCCCCCCATCCTTTGTAAAGGAAGTGTTGAAGTGTGTGTATTCAACCATGTCAGGAAGGTGTATGTGCTGAGTCATGTGACAGGTAATCTGTGATGTTGTTCAGCCCATTGATATTGTGTGATAGGCCTGGATGAAGGTAAAACAGTGCATACTGGCTATCCTGATCTGGCCTAGTGTTTGGAGACAATCCCGCATGCAGGTATCATTGAGAAACTCATCCAGCTGGGAATTAACCCTTACATCACTAGATGGGTAACCAACTGGCTTTGTGACAGAACACATGCTGTGGAAGTCTGTGAATCAACCTGTACCAGTAGAACTGACACCAATGGCATACCCCAGGGATCTGTGATTGGCTCTTTATTGTTTGGAGTCTATTTCTCAACAGTTCAGGCTAAAGTATACAGCCACTGGCTTACCACTTTTGCTGATTCTTGCATACTGGGTGCATTTATTGAGTCCACCTATGATGTTAACATATTACAGGAGGGGATAACACAGACAAATGATTGTTGACAAAGCTATAGTCTACAAATAAATGCAAACGCATATCTTTATTTTGTCCTGCAAAGTGGAATTCCCTGCTAATTACAGCATTGACTACAGTCCTGCTATGCTGAAATGCAATGATGCAAGCACTGGGAACACATGTAGATAGCAATTTGAACTTCAACCAGCAAGTGTCCACACTGTTATTGAAAGCCTATGTTGTGCATCTCATAAGTCATGCCATCGTATTCAGATCTGTGGATTATATTAGAGCACTGTACTCGAACCTCATAAGAACACTAATAGAGTATAATGCTCTCTTATGCATGTACCGCACCAGACACATGCAGCAGCTGGACAGACCACAGGTGTTTATCACCAAGAAAACATAGGGCCTACAAACCATGCCATGATGTATGTGGATAGACTGAAAGCCATGTCACTGTAATCTGGATCATACAGGATGAGGTGAATTCTGCTTGGTCTCCAGGCCAGTCTCTGACCCTGCCCTGGTGTGAATAGTGCACATTCATGAATCAGATATAGCTGATGATATCAGCAGTGTTTGGTGAAGAGAATATGATAATAGCAGTGTCCCACATGCTGGTGTGAAAGGCTCTCAATAATGTCAAGCAAGAGCACAAACACACACACAGAGTTGGCGGCAGTGAAAATAGAACCCCTACCTAATTACAAAGACTACAAAGTCTGTAATTAAGGCAAGCTCCACAGCTCAAAACTAACTTGAATTGTCTCACACAACACTTTATAGCTGATGACATCATCAGTGTCTGGTGAGAAGAATATGATAATAACAGTGTCCCACATACTGGTATAAAAGGCTCTCTGTAATGTCAAGCAAGAGCACAAAGACACACACACGTACGCACTTACACACACACACACACACACACACACACACACACACACACACACACACACACACACACAGTTGACTGTAGTAAGAACAGAACCCCTACCTATTGAAGTACACAGACTACAGAACTCAGTACTTTAAGTAAGTGCAATGGCACCAGTCTGACTTTCACAAGACTGCAGGTCAACTTATAGTAGATAACATTAGCAGGGCATGTTTCCAGAGAAGATGATGGGAGGTCTGCATGAAATGGATGTGTAGGCATGTGCAAGTATTAAAACACTGTCAATCCATGGGATTGGAGCAGTAATTGTAGGATACACACTTCTACTCTTCGGGATAAACACACACACACACACACACACACACACACACACACACACACACACACACACACACACACACGTGTGCTCACACACACACACACACACACACACACACACACACACACACACACACACACACACACACACACACACACACACACACACACACACAAACACACAAACACACACACACTTGACTACAGTGAGAACAGAACCGCTACCTAAGTACACAGACTACTGAACTCAGTACTCTACATAGGCCCCATGGCACAAATCTAACTTTTACAGGACTGCAGGTCAGCTTATAGTGGATGACATCTGCAGGGAATGTTGGAGAGAAGATGTTGGGAGGCCTGCACAGGTTCACAGCTACATAGGTTCATAGAAGGTTACTAGCCTAATGGTGCTAGGGTGTTTACAAGCCTAGCCATGTAAAAACCCTTAATGAGCATAGTTAGATGGCTGTTGTTAGCACAGCAATTTTGTGATCAGCACCAATTGGCCCTGTCCATGAGAGACATAGGTGCCATCCCTGGGGTGAATTTATAATCACCCATCCAGTTGTCAAGGTAGGGTCATTGAGGAGCACTGCTTCACATGGAGTAAGAGCATATTACAGAGGAGTGGCAATCACTGGGAGATATAGCTGTCTCCCCAGCATTCTCTGTTTATGTTGCAGATCAGGTTGACATCCCTGGAGCAAGTTATTCTTGTTCCATTTGATTTTAAGATGTTTAGCATTTCCAGTATGGCAGGGTCTGAGACTGCTCTGTAGGCCAGGCATATGTCACCTCTCAGCAACCTGCATGACATGAGTACAATGACAGGTCTTTCAGTCTTTTCATGTTTGTCATGTTTTGGAGGTCCCGGATTCTCCCAGTCATAAACATCTGTGTTTTCTCCAGTTGCTGTAGTGTCTGGTGAGGCACACATAGAAGGAAGCATTGTACTCAGTTAGTGGTCTGATAATGGTAGAGTACAGCAGAGCTATGACTACCTAGTCTTGGATGTGATGACATTATTTATGAGGTGGGCTATGTAGAATGTGTGTCGCACTACTATGGACACATAGTGATTGAATTGTAGATTGCTATCAACATGTGCTCCCATGTCTCACAACACTGTGCTTGAGCTAAGCAGAGTGCTATGTATATCATAATTTGCAGGGGTACTTCATTAACAAAGGGGATAATGAGGCCTTTTTTGCTTTAAGGTTCAGTCCGTGATTTTGGCACCAATCATTTTTCTGTGTCAGCCCCTTTTGTAATATGTTAGCATAGTTGGGGGACACAGTATGTCAATGTCCAGTTGATAGTCATCAGCAAACTTTGTTAACCACAAGCCATCTACCTTTGCCTAGACTTCAGAGAAATCATTTCCAAACAGTTGCGGGCCCAGCACAAATCTTTGTGGTATTCCACTGGTAAGTGGTCTAGTGGTGGAGGTGCAGCCTCCAGCTTTGACAGTGTGCATTCTGTCTGTGAGCCAGTTGGCTGTTCAACTAGCAATGTATGGGTTAATTCCCAGATGGGATAGTTTCTCTATGATACCTGAATGGCGGTTAGTGTTAAAGGCCTTGGACAAATCAACATATCAGTATTTATTTATTTATTTTATTAATTAATTATTTATTGGGAGAGTCTAACTGGATTGCAAGTCCATTTTCAGTGGAAGCCCAGGGAGAAAAGCTCCAAGAGAACAATTTTTTTACAAAACATAGTTTTAAGGACAGACTTTTGACATACAATTTCCATAGAAGAGACTTTGACATACATATTAACTAACAGATAGCATGTCCTGTTATCCCTCATCCAGGTCTTTGGGGTCATTATCAAAGAAGTCCACTAGGTTTAATAAGTAAGATCTACCCAGAACAAAACCAGAATGGGTCAGGTCAAATGTGTTGAAGGTCACCTATGTCTCTGTGGATAAGGTCCATGCTAATCCCTTCCCTATCTTTGCTTTTTAGGCTTATTGTCAATATTTATAGTTCTGCATGTTAATAGATTGATGTGAATTGCATAACACACAACATTTAATGCTAATCTCTGTAGTGTAGGTGATATATGTAAGGGAAAAGTACTGAGACACCAGGGTTGTAGTACTTGGGGAAGGCAACACATGGCTCTATTGTAAATAGTGGCATATTGTTAGATAGGGCTTTCAGTTTGTTATGTTTCCACATGTAATTTCATGTCATAGACAAGAAATGGACAGTGAACAGCAGGAACACATAATAATATTTATATTTCCACAGTGAGGTGAGCAGCTGGTTAAAGTGACAGTTGAAGTGTTTGCTTATGCAAGGTATACTTTCCCAATTTGCGCATAGCTAAGCAGTGTGTAAACGTGAGCTGTATTGCTAAAGTCTGACAGTTAGTACTGAGTCTATGAAAGACAACTGCTGTTTAACTGACTCTGGCAGCAGGTGTAAATGCACTAACACATTTCTTTTGGAGCTCAGATGATAGTGGGTTCAAATCCAGGTGTATGTAAGACTTTTAAATACTTTTAAATAATCAGTGATAATGCAATGACATTAATTATTTATAGTGCATGTGTTGCTGTGTGTTGGCATAGTGCAAACAGTAATAAAACCACTGGTCCAACCATAAAATTCATTTATTCAAAAAAAAAAATAATGAATAACACAGAGCTTTCAAGTCATTAAAACTCTTTATCAGTGTCTGAATATAAAGTACATTCATACTCTATTTAAACTTATAACCAGCTTATCACAACTAAGTACTCTAAGCACATGACTTAAGATCATAAGACAGAATTAATAACACTTTCTAAGAAAAGTTTTTTTTAAGGAGGCAGCTAAAAATCATAAGTAGTAAGTATATATATATATATATATATATATATATATATATATATATATATATATATATAAATACAAAAGACCTAAGTCACAAAAGTTTGTCTTTCTTTTAACAATGGTTTAACACTGTCTTTTATATTAAGTCCTGGTAGCTTATTAGCCCTAAAAACTGCAGTGGTGGTGCTGCGGTAGCATTGTCACCTCACAGTAAGACGTTGTCCTGTTTGATTCTCAGCTAAAGCGTCTTCTGTGTGGAGACATGCGTGAATGGGCATACCTTATTTGAAGGTTGTGCATCAGGGCTGGCAACTTGGCAAGTAAAAAAAATCTACTGCCAATCATTAGCGGACCAGAGTTCCGCTGTGGCAACCCCTAACTGGGAAAGCCGAAAGACGCAACAAAAGTTTATTAGCCCTAAAAAATTAATCCATTTATATGCATTAAGTTCTTTTTTATTAATCAGATCACCCCCATGTTTACCTAAGAATACGTTTTGCAAAAGTCTAAACTTAAAGCTATGCTTATTGCCAAACAATAATATATGTATAGCCAGTGCATTGTTTTCTACTTTTTTTCTAATTTCTATATGAGAGGCTATATGTTCCTTCAATTTCTGATTTGTTTTTCCAGTATAAAAACAACTACATTTATCACAATTAGCAAAATAGATAACATTCTCAGTTATACAAGTTGCAAAGGTCTTAAAGCAAAAAGAGTTTTTTTAAACTGGATGAACAAATTCAGTTTCTAAATGAATATACTTACAGAAGCTGCAATTATAGCATGGTAAGGTAGCTTTCTTATTTATTATAAATGGTCTATCTTGGTAGCAGTCTTTATAACATAAATATTGTTTTAGGTTTCTCTCCCTCTTATAAATAAAATGCGGGAATTCACCTACAATATTCTTCACTGCCAAATCAGATTCCAAAATATTCCAAATTTTCTTTATGATGGATTTTATTTGAGGTGTACGTTTATTGAATTTATTAATATTACCTAATTTTG
Source organism: Protopterus annectens (assembly GCF_019279795.1). Taxonomy (NCBI): domain Eukaryota; kingdom Metazoa; phylum Chordata; order Ceratodontiformes; family Protopteridae; genus Protopterus; species Protopterus annectens. The sequence continues at coordinate 478,799,132 of NC_056739.1, forward strand.
CAGTTGTTTCTTGAGTGTTATTCTGATACATAGTTAGGTCATTACCCAACAAGTAAGGTTTACCTAACCCATGTCTTTGTGAAGTCACTAATGGTTTATACCTATTGATCATTACATTGCCATTGTCTCTTGCAGAAAAATCCTTAGACATAGTATTAAGTTCAGTAACAAAGCCATTTTCAGTGGTGTTTAATCTACTGGCTCATAAAAACTGACCTCTGACAACATTATTATAAATAAGTCTAGGATGCATGCTAGTACTATGTATATATCTAGTAGCCTGGACATTCTAAAAATAGATGTCTGAAAGTTGCCATCAACAATCACTATAATGATGTCCAAAAAGTTAACATTAGTATTAGAATATTTCAATTCAAAATCTAAAAAGTTAGTGGTTCCTCGTAGATGGTCCACAAACATTTATAAGGATTCTACACTCCCTGACCATATTAGGAAAATATCATCAACAAAATGTTTGTAAAATTTGAAACCTTGACATAAATATCTAACTTCACTCTCTGAACTATCATAAATACGGAGTTCTTCCCATCTAGACATCACCATATGAGCATAGCTATTGGCCACAGGTGTGCCCATTGATACACCTGATGTCTGATGGAAATAGTCTTCATTAAACATGAATACATTGTTACTAAGTACCACTTGCAACATCATACAAAGAGTCAAAATCTTATCAGCAAATAACTATGCAGGCACAAAAATTCACTTATAAACTGCACACCTAATTCATTAGGGATAACTGTAAAGAAGGGCTTAATGTCCAACATAGCCAGAATTAATACTCCCATGTTCATATTATTCTTATTAACCATTGACTCAAAGCAGTTAGAAACATATTAGTGTCTTTAATATAGCTACAACTATAAGGTAAGAAGTTATGCAGTTCTCTCTCCAAATACTTGGATAATGGCATAGTAATCCATCTACTTTCCAAGACAGTATGTCTCATGGGGGGGGGGGGTTGCAAGCTTTTAAGCCTCTTAAGTAAGCCATAAATAAAAGGTGTCACAGGATCAGCTGTATACAAAAAAGTATATAGATCTGGTGTAATAGAATCTTCAATTAACAAAGCATACAAACTACACTTAACTCTATAAATAATATGACTTAGATCAGTGTTTGAAATCTTCTTAAAAGTGATAGGGTCCAGTAAAAGCTCATACATTCATTTCAAATAATCATTTACATTCATAACAACAACCCTCCCTCCTTTATCTGCTAGCTTAATAATAACATCCGTCCTAGCACACAAATCAATGAAAACTCTCCTTTCATTAACATCAAAATTATAAAACTTAGCACTGTTGGTTTCAAAGAATATCTTATATATTTCATTTTCACAAATATTATAGAAAACCTTAGTAGTTACTGTGTTATTAGGAATAAAAGTACTAGACCTTTTGATCTGACTTTCAAAATTGCTTACATTATTACCATACATAAGTTTTAATTCAATATTCCTGACAGTCTAAGTTCAGAAATCATATAATTTAAATTACAATCAACAGAAGGTATAAAGGATAGGCCCCTATCTAAAATGCTTAGTTCAGGATAATTTAAAACAACATTAGAAAGATTCAACACAGTGTCATTTAAAACTTTCAGTTCCTTGTTTTACTTCTTGTTAAGGGCCTCACCTGAGTGTGAGTAAAATTGAATGGTCCCATCTGTGTTTGTGTGGTACATCCTAAACTGCGATTTCTTGTTTTGCTCCTTTCTCTGGTCTTTCTTGATCCCTCCAAGGTGCTGATATCTCTGTTGGTAAATTCAGTCAGAAGTTGGCTGTTTCTAAAAAAATGTTAGCGCTACTGCCTTCAAACACTTTTGTTTGTTGGATTTGCAAACTAGAGGTGTTAACTGTCTCTAAGTTATTAACTGTAGCTGTAATAGCAGATACATCATTGTTCATCACAAGCTGAAAGTCATCTAAGTCAACTATGGTATTTCCTACTTGTACTGATTGGACAGTCTACTCTATTTTCATTGATGTATATTCAGTAATAATAGAGCCATTAGTAGGTGTATTATTAACACTGTTCAAATTGCCACTTTCATTCATATTAGAAGAAATATGTTCATTTCTTTTAGGCCATTGGAATACATTGCCATTCTTAAAGTCCTGAACATTTCTAAGAAATTTTCTTTTTTTAATGACTATAAGTTAATTTTCAAAAAGTTCTAACTTCTCAAGCATATGTTGGAATTCTTGAGAGATAGAACTAAACATTGGGGAGCCTGTAATTTATGCTTTAAGCTCTCTGATTTTTCTGTTACTTATGTGTATTGTGTGGGTTTCTATTTTTTTGACCAGCTTGTATGTGTTAAAAATGGGGAAGATAGGAAAGGGATGAAATGGGGAGCAAGCAGGGGGAAGGACGAAGTGAAAGCAATACAGGGAGGTAGGAAAGAACCATGGCTATCCTTTTCTTCAGCTGTAAGAACTGATTATACGTGCAGATTATTAGCTGAATTTGGCCTGTCACCTTCAGAGTGAGGGATGACAACAACATAATCATGTTGTATAGCCAATTGGACTGAATCAAGTGTGTCAAGAAGACTCATGTGAAAAAGAGAGCTATGTAGGGGATGATTATTTTAGGTGGGACAGCTGCCCATTTTTTTTAATCGAGTAAAAGAACTACTGGGTAAGGGATGTAGGTATGTCTGGGTCAGGTACGTTGGGTAGGTGAGAAAGCAAATTCAAACAAACAAGACAAATAAGACGAAGACAGGGATGGTGATGGATATAAAATGTTAGGGGACACTATGATTGGGGTGGGGGAGAGGACAACACAGGCTCATGGACACATCAAGCTTGGAGACAGTGAAAATTGAGTCCTCACCCACTGGACTGTCATCACTGTCCTCTTACTCTACTGGCAGCTGGAGTGCTTGACATCTTCTTCTCCTACAGACCATGAAGAAGAGCAGCCTGTCCATTCAGCATAGGTGTACACCAGTGGTGCAGTGCATGATTCTACCACTTCTGCCACTGCTCCCGAAGGGTACCACTGCACCAGCTTCCAGGGCAGTACTATCTGATGGCACAGGTAGCACAGGAGCAACAGAGGAAGTGCTGCCAGGTTGCCTCCCAGAAATGCTGGGCATTGGTGCTGGAGTCAGTGGAGCAGGGGCAGGCTGATCCATGGGGCTGGCCTACCTCACTGTGCTGTGTAGCATTTAGTGATGTGGTACATATGGATGACATGGAAACATTTTGAAAATAAAAAAAGAGATAAGAGTTGTGGTGAGAGAAAAAAGAGATAAAATTAGTACCATATGTGACATGCAATGCATTAACACAATTATGCACTCTTTTATCTAAAGTATTACATTTAAGTATACATCCTAACAGATACACACTATACTACAGATTGCTGAAATTAATCCTTGAAATATGCATATATTGCACATATGCATGTTCCAGTTATACAGATTACAGTTCACAGCAGGGCATTTGTGCCACTAGTACAGAGTTTTTAATTTAATGTAAATATTATTGAAGAAATAACAGTATTGTATAGTTGAGAATTGTGTTACTTGAACCCACATCGACTGACTCCAGTCTAATATTGGACTCTTACTATTGGTTTGTGCTACAGACTAATGCATGCATACTTGCTTTTACAGCTGGAATATGCTTGCTCAATTTGATACAACTGTATAAAAGACCAAAAAAGGCTATCTTTAGCTTTTAAAGCTACAATAACAATTCTCTTCTGCTACATACATACCAATTGCTTCCCTTTATTTATTATTTATTTATTTATTTACATTTGTTGACTGGGAAAGTCTGACTGGACACAGGTCCTTTTTCAGTGGAGGCCTGGGGAGAAAATCTCCACAATAAAAACAACAATTAATTACAAGTTACAAGAAGTATAGGTAGGTTTTGTTTAACAATAGTAGTAAACAGTTATCATTCAAAATGAAATTATTTAGTTAAATGGTACAACACTTATATCATTGGTGTCATAAAGACTAACAAGTATTTTAATAGCTGAGCTAGCAGCTATTACCCTTGAATAACAGTGGCTAAGATTACAGCTGAGAGATATAGGTTTACAAGCAATGTATTTGGCTGCAATCTGAGGTAGTTGGGGGGGGGTGAAAGAAAGGGATTAGAGAGGTTGGGGTAAATATGTTAGAGAGGTTTGTTACATGGGCATGTCCAGTGCTCTTTTAAATGAGATTTTAGAGCAGCTTTGAAGTTAGTGTGTGATGACACAGACGTTATAGTGTGAGGAAGGGTATTCCATAATTTTGCTATGGAGTAGGAGAAGAGAGCTTCTCCAGCAAAGTTCCTGGTTTTAGTTACCTGTAATTGATTTTTGTTGCTGGAGCATAGTGGTCTGGTGGTATGATAGGGTTGGAGTAGATTTTGGAGGGAAGGGACTTTTAGAGGATGATATAGTAGTTTGTGGGTGAGTGAGAGTTGGTACCATTGAAGGAGGTGAGGGAGTTCTAGCCAGCCTAGTTCAGTAAGTGAGGTGCAGTGGTGGCTACGGTAGTTTGCGCCAGTGGCAAACCTTGCTATTTTGTTGTAGCAAGCTTTGAGTTTACCTAACTCACTTTGCTTAGGTTGGCAAATATTGGAGAGGCGTAGAGTAGGGTGAAGATAAGTTGGCTATTTGCAACTGAAATCTTGGCTGTTTTGGTGAGGAATTGCTTATTTCTGTATAAAGCTAAACATTTTTTGTGTCCTTTTTTTATGGTTAATAAGATGTGGATGTCAAACTTGAGGTTATTGTCAATTTCAACTCCAAGTAGTTTGGTGCGGTCTGTTGGGGGGATAATGGTTTTATTATTGGCTTTAATATTAAATTGGTGGGTGTTTAGATTGTGTTTGGTGGATTGGAAGATGAGGAGTTTTGTTTTGTTTGGGTTAAGTATTAATTGCACATCTGAAAGCCAAGTTTCAACTGAGGAAAATGCTTCCTGTATGGTCTTTTGAAGTTCAGGTAGGGAGTGGGCTGAGCAGATGATGGCGGAATCATTTGCGTACTGTATGAGAGTGGCTTGTTTGGTAGCAGAGACTAGATTACTAGTGAATATGGAGAAGAGTAAGGGTCCAAGGATGGATCCTTGGGGAACACCTATTGAGACAGGGAGTTGTGGGGATATATCATTATGCCAAACAACGGATTGATGGCGGTCAGTCAGGTAGCTCTGAAACCAGTTTGTGACAGACTGAGAGAAGGATAGAGTATTGAGGACAGTGATGAGTTGTTTATGAGAGACCATTTTGAATGCTTTAAATAGGTCTAAGAAAGTTGCAGAGCTGAAATAACCATTGTTTTTATGTTGAAGGATTGTATTAGTGAAAGCAAGTAAGGCAGTGGTTTTGCTGTGGTATGGTCGGAAACCATGCTGTGTGTTAGATAGAAGGTTACTAGCAAGGAGGTAGCCTAGAACCTGAGAGTGAATGCATCTCTCAAGTATTTTTGATAGAGGAGACAGCATTGCTATGGGCCAGTAGTTGGTGAATTTTGTGGAGGGCCCACCTTTGTGAAGGGGAATAATGTGGGATATTTTCCATTGTGAATATTGTGATATTTTCCTTTGTCTCTCCAATTGAGCAGTATGAGCTTGCTGATTGAATTCACATTCACTAGGAGCTGGGGAAAGAAAGAAAAGAACAGAAGAGCATTATGTATATCAGTCTTGCCAAAATTTAGCTTTCTAAGTCTTACAAGTACTCTCTTATTATCATACTTACACAGCTGTGGGATGTCCACAGTCTAAAATTCATGCAACCAGTGGTTGACAGTATCCCTTTTTCTCCTGCATAGGTCATTGAAATTATGCCTACATTGCTCTCCTGTGTGTGGGATGCCAGTGGCAATGGATACAGCCTGAGACAAACAATTCCACACCTCAGATTTGTACTGGAAGCCAGAATAGTCCCCATGAAGAAGCCTTTGGCTGTGGTTCTTTAGCAGGACTCCAGTAAATATCTTGGACTCCTGGACATCTCACCTCTGTGTCCTAAATTTGGCACCTTCTTCATCAATGTCAGCCATGTCTACCAGCCAAAATAGAGCAATGGAAACTGATACTTTCCTGCCAGTTCTAGTTGTCACATGTACTTGTAGTGTTCAAACCCAGTTGATGATGCTAACCACATTTGTGTGACATTAAGCAGAGCACAGCAGTGCCAAGCAGGGAGGAATTAAATAATTGAAACTGGAAGGTTAATCTAATGTTTGGCCTTAGTTTAAGGGGTGTCCTCTGATGTAGCCTAGATATATATATTGGAAATTGGAAGGTAACTGTTAGGTGAGTTAAGTTTACAAACATGCACTGGAGGCATAAATGTAATGACCTGACACATTTTTCTGACTTTATACATTGAGTAAAATTGATTTTTTACACTGTGGGATTCAAGTCTAGGCATAAATGACAAAACATTTTCTTCCACAGCGGTGATTTTCTGTCTTTGCCACAGAAGAAGTGCTGCTCAAACATAGTCAGGAATCATTCATGACAAACATGCACATTGATCAATTCATCAGTGTCAGATCTTTATCTTGAAGGCAATTCGTTTGTTTACTGTAAAAATGTGATCACTGTAAGTAACTTCAGAAACCAGTCACTGTTTGCATGTTTGTTATGAAATATGATGAAGTTTATATGATAGCTTTGTTAGACACTGATAATTTATATAGATTTAATGTGAGTGCTCCATTCATATTTGCCTAGACAGATGCAGACTTCTTTGAAGAAAATGACTGTATTTTGCCTAAGCTGATTGATAAACTGTGAATGGTTTACAGAGGGCATAGACTGTTCTGCAGATAATGATTGATTACTGGTTCCTGAAGCCACTTATAAAGATTACATATTTGTAGAAAAGGAATAGGCCATTTCTAAGTTAATGATTGGATACCGATGAATGGATTAATAAATATGATTTGCTAAAATCTACCCCCCAAAAAGGCATGGACTATTTTATAGATAATGATTGGACATTGACTTTTGAGGTGGTCTAATGGAGTTTTGCCCATAATAGGCATATACTGTTTTAATGAATGTGATTAGTCAATAGTTTTTTAAAAATACATGGACTCATTCTATGATTTTATGGATCTGAAGAACCATTCTTTAGTAACACAAAAGCACTTATCCTTATACTTTTATTTCATTTTTATTAAAGTTTATGATTCTGAATGTGGTAGTTGGTCTCTATTTTTACTTTTTCACAATACGATTCTGACACAGAATCTTAGGTACAGGAAATCATAGGATCATAGGACGTTACTAGCCTATCAACTTGGAGGTCATTTCAAGCCTAGCTATTTCATCCCAATGTAATACCAATGTTCAGGAGGATTGTGGGTGCTATCCCCGGTAAGCATTTACGGTGTCCTATTCAGTCGTCTAGGTTCCTTTTGAACAGTGTCATAGAGGTGCTCTGCTTCACATGAACTGACAGTCTATTCCAAAGACACAGCAGTCACTGGGCGACAATTCTGTCCCTCCAGCATGTCCTATTCAAATCTCAGGCCATATTTAATTCCCTGGAATGGGTGGTTCTAGTATCATTTGATTTATGGATATGCAGCAAATTCATTAGGTTTGGGTCAGAGATTGCTCTGGAAGCCAGGCATAAGTCTCCCCCCTAAGAAGTCTATACAATACTGAGTATAGTAACAGGGACTTTAGTCGGTCTGTGTGAGGCATGTGCTGGAGTCCTTTGATCTTCTTAGTTAGAAACCTCTGAGGTCTCTTCAATGGCTGCAGGTGCTTTGTATGGTACATGCCAAAAGGGGAGTTATACTCAATTACAGGCCTGATTAGTCACGAGCATAGAAGGGTTATAACCTCCTTTGCTCTACAGGTGATGCCTTTGCTAATCAAATGTGCTATGGAGAAAGCCCTCCTTAGTACAGTAGACACATGGTGGTCAAAGTGAAGGTCACAGTCTACTTGTGATCCCAGATCTCTTACCACTTCGAAGGTACATAGGGTATTGTTGTTAATTTGATAGTGTGAAGGGACATTGTTTTACCTAAGGGAATGATGATGCATTTCTTTGCATTTAGTTAGAGACCATGACTAAGATACCAGTTGTTGGTCGGTGTAAGACCCAACTGAAGTATACTGAGATCATTTGTGGATTTGATAATTCCGCCCAGTTTGCAGTCATCTGCAAAGTTGGTCAGCCACAGCCCCTTAGTTTTGGCTTGAACTTCTGAGAAGTATATATCAAATAGTAGAGAGCCCAGCACTAACCCTAGTGGCACCTCGCTGGTGACAGGTCTGATGGTTGATGTAGTCACTCACTTTGATAGTGTGTGTCCAGTTTGTGAGGCAGTTGGCAACCCATCTTACAACAAAGGGATTTGCATTCAGTTTTATAAGTTTATTGGTAAAGCCTGAGTGTGGGGTTGTGTCAAGGGCCTTGGCCAAGTCAAGGTATGCTGTGTGCACAGATTTGCCCTCGTCAATGGCCCTGGTCACATTTTTGAAGAAATCCACCAGGTTTAACAGGCAGGATCTGCCATTAACAAAGCTGAATTAGGTAAGATCATGGGTTTGGAGGTCACCTATGTCTTTATTTATGAGGTCCATGATGACACATTCCATGGCCTTACAGATTAGACTGGTCAGACTTATGAGTTTATAATTCTCCATGTTTGTTGCTAAGTCACCTTTGTGGAGGGTACAACTGTTGCTATTCTCCATTCTGCAGGACCATAGCCTGTGGTTAGGCTGTGATTGAGTAACTTACATTATACTTTACAAGTTTCTACACCTGGTAACTGATAGTCTGAGGAAAACTTATCTTCAGACTGTCTAGCTGAACAGTTGTCTTTTTCTGACACTATTGGCAAAATGAAGGAGTTATTTAAGTGAGGATAAAAGGAAATGTCAGAGACCAAGATAAGATATTGAGAATTGTCACAAGTCGATTCTCCTCAACCAGTGGCCATGCTTCCTGCCTCAGCAGCATTTGAAGATTCCTTCAGTGCAGCCGACAGTTCTAATGACAGTCAGCCACTGGCCTCTAGGAAATCTGATAAAGTTTATAAAGTTCTGCAATAACACAAATGGCTTAAGAAATTCCAGGACAGATCCTGTAATTATTTCACTTTCAAAACCAGCTTCTTCCAAATACCTTATGGCAACTAACCATATTCCAGCAGGTAAAGATGGAAAAGGCAGATTCCTGAATCAGTAGCATGGAGGTTTTAAAAAGAAAGGAGGGCTTTCAGAGGCCCTAGACCAATATAAAAAAAAGCATAATGACTATACATTCCATTGCTCTTTCTCTTCCCCACCCTTGCAACCCAGTAAAGTTTTTCCAAAGTCTTAGCCCCTATTTTAAGGGATTTCACCAGCAAACTTTCAGTTGAACCTCGTCATTTCCTCCTGCCCTGGATCAAACGTTATTTCTGGGAGTAACAGAGCCTCTTCCACAAAATCAAATAGAAAACAACTTTTACTCAAGGATTTTTCTGGTGCCAAAGAAAGAAAGAACATGGAGACTTGTAACCCTTTGCATCAAAATTCCAAAATTCAAAATGCTTTCTGTACAGCCTCTGTTTCTTTTCATTCCTCCTTCCAGTTTCCTAGTAAATCTAAGCTTAAAAGTTCTTTTTAATTATCTATTGTACTTATCATCACACTCCCATTCTCAAAGATATCAGGAGATTTTTTAGGATTTATATATTATTTATTAATTATTTGTTCACAGGGTAAGTGAACTGGTCTTTTGACCCTTTCCTTTACAGCCACAAGTTGAGCTCAAAGTGCAGAAAATACATCACTGTCTTTCAATGAACAATACTATATACAACATGAGTACACAGTTGGAAATATAAAATGACCACAAACTAAATAAATCCCGAAGGCAAACACTGCAAGCAGAAATAACACCAAGCGTAAATCCAAATACTCTTTAATTTAGCGCTTTCATCAAGTATAAGACTTCTTCACAGTGAACCAAATCAGTACAACACAACTTAAATAGTCCCCCTAGCCAATCATCTAAAACAAACATTACATCATTTCCTCGTTACTCACTAACAATAGTCATTCCTAATAATATGTGTATATATATATATATATATATATATATATATATATATATATATATATATATATAAAATGTTAGCAATAAAATCATTGTAAATATAAATGTTGATATAGAAGGTGTTTCTACCACCATTCATAACATAAACATAGATTTTTAATCTCATCATAGGGCACATAGAAATTCTATCGTTAAGCCCTGGAGCTTGGTAAGCATTTAATTTAATTTGCCACTTCAGTTCCATAAATTCTAAAATGTCCTTCACTGGTCCACCCTGTGGCCCCAAATCAACCTGTTCTACTATAAAAAATTTGAAAGCATGGTTAGGATAGCAACTAATATGTTTAGAAAGTGCATTTTTTTTCATTTTTATATTTAACGTCATAGAGATGTTGGTAAATCCTTAGTCTAAGTGCTTTCATAGTTTTTCACACATAATAACTCTCACAAGAGTCACATACTGCTACGTAGACCACCCCTTTGCTATAACAATAATATTTTTTTCACAGTTTTTAAATATCCATAATTTTTTTATCCTAATACTCATAGTATCCATAATATAGGGGCATTGAGGACATATTCCACACTTAAAACTGCCACCCTGCTGAAAGTTTTTATTTTTCCTTTCTAAAAGTCCTTTAGATGAAATATCCTTTTTATACACAACTATAGGTTTAATTCCTATTTTTTCCTGTATCGCTAGATCAGCATTGAATATTCTCCAGTATTTATTAATGATGTTCTTGAGCTCATAAAAATTAGAAGTAAAAGTAAGTGTTAATGCACATCCAAAACCCAGGGGCCTACATTCTCTATCAATCCCTTCATTCATGTGCTCCTGTGCTAAAAGAGAGAAAAAATGGCCACTTGTCCTTTTATTCTTGACCTCATTAGCAATATCATTAACAAAAACTTCAGGGTATCCTCTCCTTAAAAACATATCTTTCATTGTTCCACATTCCCTGTTAAATTACTCAGGGTCAGAGACCATCCTAGCCAATATCACATATTGACCTTTTACAAGGGCTTTTTTTGGTGCAATGTGTGACAGCTCATAAAATGCAATAAAGAATTAGAGTAAGTCGACTTCCTAAATAACTGGGAGGTGAAACATTTCCTTTCATAATCTTTCCTGATGGTAACATCTAAATAATTCACATAACCCAATTCTTTGTTAATGGTAAATCTCAAAATAGTAGTTGTACCATTAATAAATGTGAAAAGCCTGTTCAGGTCATTTTCACTACCTTTTCAGAACAGGACAATATCATCTAGGTACCGCCCATACAGTACCCATGAAGTCCTAAACTCAGAATTAAATACATACAAGTCCTCCCACTGCGCTAACACAATATTAGCGAAAATTGGAGCACAGCATGCACCTATTGCAACTCCTTGTCTTTTCTTGCCTGCTTCTTTTCATTCCTCCTTCCATTTTCCTAGTAAATCTAAGCTTAAAAGTTGTTTTTAATTATCTGTTGTACTTATCATCACATTCCCATTCTCAAAGAATTCAGGAGATTTTTAGGATTTATATATTATTTATTAACTATTTGTTCACAGAGTAAGTGGACTGGTCTTTTGACTCTTTCCTTTACAGTCACAAGTTGAGCTCAAAGTGCAGAAAATACATCACTGTCTTTCAATCAACAATACTATATACAACATGAGTACACAGTAAAATTCACAGCATAATATGACTGAATGCAAACAGGGTAACATTAAAATATCCAATTAGAGTGTATAGAGAAAAAATATATATATAAAATGCAAGCTAAGATGTTAGTAAATACAGTGCAATTATAATGTATAAACTCCTGTATACATGTGAAATATTTGAGTATAAGATACCATATTAAAAGGCTAAATAAAGTTTATTAAATGTATTTGTTATTAGCAATATAGGACTGGGAGTTACCCATGTCTGTTTCATATTTTCAGTTTTCTGTTTTATCCTTTGGGTTGTCAATAGTTCCAATAGTGTTTATTAAGTATCTAGCTCCTGTAATTGCCTATTGAAGGTTACATGGTTTATACATGTGCCCTTGTTTAGATGACTGCCTTATCTTTGCAGATTCTTTTCTGGGCCATCAATAATCTTGTCTTTTGTCAAGAACCTATTTCTCAATCTGGGTTTTTAAGTGAACCTAGAAAAAAATCATCTCTAATTCCATCTTGTAACTCAGTGTGTTTCAAGGTTTCCTCCTAGATACATCCATCATGATTTTTTTCTTCCTCAGAACAAAGTGACATCTTTAAGAAGCAGTTCCTGATATTTTTGAGTCAAACTCATACAAAAACAATGCACTTTCTTAGGATTTTAGGAATCAAGGGCTCTACAATCCTCAAGATTCCTCTAATTATACTTTATATGAGAAAAAAATCAGTAGGTTCCCAAATAATTTTGGACCCAACACCAGCACCCCCTTTCAGATTTGGGTGTTGGGCCTTTTTTAAGAGAGGTTAATTGGTGGATATATCAGTTAATCCTCATTCCCTTCTTTTTTCCCCTCCTAACCCTACTCAGCCTATAACCACAGATGCTTTAGATTTTGCATGGGGAGCTGTATCCAAAGCAGTGAAAGAGAGTTCAGGGTCTGTGTAGCCAAAAAACAGTTATGATGACATTAATAAACTCTTGCCAGATCACTAAACTATCTCTGGAGTACAGGGCCTCCATCAATCAACCCAGACAACGATACAGCCATGTGTTAGATTAATAAGCAAATGAAACTAAATTTTATCGCCTTTGTAAATTAGCTATGATTTCCTCGAAAATAGCAGCTCAACACAATCTATACCTACAGGCTATGTACATTCAGTCAGAGCAGAATTTTGTGGCAGATAAGCTGAGCTGGACCAAGTCAGATCCTCACAAATGGAAGTTACATATCAGGGTCTTCTGGAAAATCATCCACCAGGGGGAAACTCCTCAAGCACATCTGTTTGCCTCCTTTCACAATAGACAGTTAAAGAAGTTCTGCTCCAGGACATCTTGCAAAAAGGCCTGGAAAACAGATGCTTTCTATTGCCAATAGGCAGGAATGTCTTTGTATGCTTTTCTACCCATTCTTCTAACAACCAGAGTTATTTTAAAGAGCCATAAAGGCTCTCAAAACTTATACTGGAAATTACTTTTTAACACAGGCAACAGTGGTTTTACCTTCTTTTGAAATTTTCCAAGGGCAAGTACCAAATGTTTCCTCAATGGATGGAATTCCATAAATCATTGGCTCTTTAATACACCCCAATATGTGAACTCTTCAATTGTGTGCAACATTTATTAAAGGGGGCTTAAAAACTGCTGCTAGAAAATCATATATGGCTAAGTAGAAGATATTTACTAGTTTTGTTTTTTTTTCTCATAGTTGAAACAAGTGTCTTTTAAGGCTCATTAACTTTTGGTTCTTCAATATTTATGTGAGTTATCCTCTGACCTTTCTTACTTTCCATTAAGATTAATCTCTCAACCATTTCTACATGTCTGCCTACAAATCCCTGCCTATTTTCTTTATCTCAAGTGAAGCAGTTTCTGGAAGGGGTTTTACATGTTCGTCTACCTAGAAAACAGGTGACTCCTCTATGGGATCCTTAACTTTGCTCTGGAGAAACTTATGCTTTTTCCTTTTGAACCAGATCACAAGACTGATTTGAAGTTCATATCATGGAAAACAGTGCTACTCAGTGTTCTGAATTCTGCAAGAAGAGCTGAGTTGCAAACGTTGATGATGACCCAGCCCTATCTCATATTTCACAAAGATGGGGTTTATTTTAGAAGCAATCCTATTTTTATCCCTAAAGTGGTAAAGTTTACTTTGAATCAATTTGTTCATCTCTCTGTTTTCTTTCTAGCATAAAAAATAATGGAGAGAAAATTCTGCCTACTTCAAATGACCATATACAGGTTCTATATTGACAGGACAAAAGACTTTAGAAATTCTAATCAGTTATTCATTTATTATGACGGTAAGGAAAAAGATACAATCAATATCTAAACAGATTATTTCCAATGGTTGTCTCATCCCATTAAATGTTGTTGTTTATGTTATGGCAAGACACTCCTAAGCAAAGTCAAAGCCCATTCTATTGGGGCTACAGCTGTTTCTACTGCTTTTTTGGAAAGGGGTGGGCTCTAGATATTTTCTAGAGGCAGCAACTTGGTCTTCTCCTCATATATTTATCAAGCCCTACAAGAATTATTATTTCTCTATGGCCAAGGCAGGGTTTGCTATAACCCTTCTCCAGCAGCTCCTAAATTCTCATTTTTCTTCTTCCTCCTCCTCACGTTCTTTCTAAGCTTTGGTATTCATCCAATTTTGATTAGGCCAATGCAACAGTGAGCTAATGGTGAACATAGTTCAGTTTTGTAAGTTAAAGTATCATAACAATAAATGTTTGAATAGACACTCCTTCCTTCCCCCTTGTCTTTTTGTTTTTTTGTTTTTTTTTTGGGTCAGGGTGAGGACCCCTGTCTTTCCCTGTTTTCCTGCTACATTTTTCTTAGCAGGGCTCTAGCATCCTTAATGTATGAGGGAAGAAACCTCTATTTTTGGCAACTGTATTGCTGTATGTCTGCTTTTATACTGACTTGCACTCAAGCTCTAATGGTTTTAAGGGAGTGTGGAAGGCATCCTAAGGATTTGGAAGCTGGACGGACTGCTGATCCATATCAAGATATGTCCCATAACTTAGGCTACTGCAGCAATGATCTCTTCAAATGTCAACTGTTATTGTAAGTTAACTTGCACAACTAACTATACTTTCTACCTGTGTCTGCATGGGTTTGCCCAGGTATACCACATTCCTCCCAGGTCCACAAAATATGTTAGTTGATTTGTGGTGCTAAACTGACCATACAAATTATATTTAACTCTGCCCTTGTGGTCTAAGTCATGACTGAAAAGGGTCTGAGATTGATCAATTCACCTACTTGGTTAACACATGAACAAAAGCAAAATGTAAACTGTGAAGATGCTAGTGAAGCAATATTATGATGATCTTCAGAATGCTGTATTTGCAAATCCTGAATCACAGTAAATCAACATTTCATAAGGTAACTATTTTCAAAGGTATGTGCCATAAAAACTCATATTTTATGTAGTGAAACACTGGCAGTATCACAGGCCTTGCTGAGTATAAGTGAAATTTTAACAAATCCATGCATTCCTACATGCAGTCAGTTTGGTGTGACATGACATGACATGACATGACATGACATGATATGATATGACTAGCTAATAGATGTCCAGTCCTCACTGGTATTGCCCACTTTCTGGTGGGAAGGCTGGAGGGTTAGATATTCAAAGGACATGCAGTATACAAATGACAGGGCTTCCTGATGTCTACATTAGAGAGAAAAGCCCTGCACACAGTCTTAAAATGCAGTCCTTTCCAAAACAGTTTGCAACAATCATTTGTGGTTGCAATTGTTATTAGTCAGTTAAGGGTCTGTCAGACTAAGTATACTATACCCCCTAAATCTGAGGTACAGAAGCATGTTGAAAACTCACCACCTCACATTTTAAAATCTGCATTGTATAGAAATCCTGTTATACCTGAAATAAATATGTTAGAACTTCGAGTTTCCATGAACCCCACAGAATTGTACCACAACTCCCATATCTGCCCTTCATTCCCCTTTGTCACCTGCATCATTATTATAATAAACTAAGTTTTAAAGTAAAATAAAGTTGATAGATGTTGGTGATTTCTTCATCATATTACTTTTTATTTTATCACATTCCTGTATTTTATAACCTTCTCTGGATATGTTTCTTTCATATTTTGACTATGAGGATCCCAAATTTCATTCTTGCTTAGTGGGAAATGCAAGTATGGATACTTTGCCTGAACAACATAATTTGTTCTGAAGATGTCCTGTTAAATAAAAGAATGAAAGCATCAAGTCACAATACCGTGAGGTATGCTACATTTTTGTAGTCTATATTTGGAGATTTTCAATATTATTTTAGTATTTTTTTTTTAATTTTCATTTATCTGTTTGCTTAAACTTTTGGATAATTTCATATAATAGTTTTGTTCTACAGTGTTTGTTTACATGTCTTTACTAGTAAAATAAAATAAAAAATAAAGCAAGTAAAACTCAAATAGCAGTGTTAAAAAGCAAATAAACAACATTTTTAAGAATGGTGCAAAATGAGCAATCTGTACAAAGCTGGTAGAAATGAATTAGAACAGGAAACACACTGTGATAGTAAGACAGTATGAGTCAATGCAATGAGTATAATAATTGGGAGTTTGTGTCGTGAAATATCAAACACTTCAAAGAGTGCACAAAAAGAGTGATCTTTTTAGAGTGAATCTAAAAAGATTAAATAAAAGAAAAAATATTGCAGGAGGCCAAACAGACATGTCTATCCCAACTATAAGATCATACCACTGCAAGGTAAGAGCAAATTTCTAGACCCCTCTGTAATGCGATATCAGATGGAAAGCAGCAGGCTGGCTGAAAAATACTGAAAAAAGAGGATGAGACATATGAAGTGTTTGCATCACGTGATTTCAGCGTTAACAACATGTCTGCAATGGTCTAGCACTGTTCATACATGTGACTTGACTGGTTGCTATTTTAAACGGAAGTTGGTTACAGCTGTTTTTATTCTGAAGAAGTCTTGGGGTGAATGCCTGATGAAAGCGCTCAATTCAATAAACAGTTTGTGGTTGGAAGACCAGTTACTTGCTTTTTTTCTTCTTAGTTTGTGTATGGCTGTTTCAGTAAGTCTTACAACAGCATGCATCCCCCTCACATCCACAGAAATATTATCAAGAATCAAGCCATACGACATTCACGCCTCATTAGCAATGATTCTGTGTTTTCTGGGGCTATTGTAGGAATGGAGAGGGACTTTTTAGATAGAGGTTATCATAAGAGGGATCTCACAGGTTTATATGAAGTTGAACGCAATGGTGTAGGCCTACCATACATTAATAGGAGCACTCCCTCATGCAAGCAACGAGATAAGAGAGTACAAGTAAAGAAAAGGATAGCTATTTCATATACCAATAACAATAGCTATGTTATGAATATTATTAAGAAACATTGGGATATCTTACAACTGGATGAGAATATTAGAAACTTAGTAGGGGATAATCCTGCCTTTAGTTATAAGAATGCTAAGTCACTTAAGAGATTACTTTGCTACGATAAGAATAAGAGGGATATGTGTTCTCCGAAAGGAAGGGAACATATGCCTGTCGTAATTGTAATCATTGTGGTTTTATTATGAACTCGAATGTATTTATACACCCAGACACTGGCATTAGATACGAGTTCAGCCATTATGCTGACTGTAAATCAAGGAATGTTGTTTATCTTGGTCAGTGTAAGAAATGCCAATGTTTTTATGTAGGTATGACCAACAGAACACTCAGGGAATGGATAAGGGAACATATATAAGCTATAAATAGGGAGAATGAAACTAATGTTCTGGCTAATCATATTCTGCAACATGATAGTACACATGTTTTTAGTTTTATGGTATTAGAACACATATACACTACAAAAAGGTTAGGATGTATACGGAATGGCACTGACAAAGAGGAAGCCAGATGGATTATTAAATTAGCAGCGGACAGAGGACATGGTCTCAATGATAAATTTTCACTGAGACCTTTTTTAATAGATAGACCACTTAGACGCTAGTGTAAAATTTTTAGTAATAATTTTTATCATTTGTAATGTTTGCATTTATTCCATCTAGTCATTTTTGAATGTTTTTTATATATATATATATATATATATATATATATATATATATATATATATATATATATAATATGATGCATATGTTTTTATATATTTGTTTTATATATATATATATATATATATATATATATATATATATTATATGAATGTATATTTTTTGTAACTTTTTATTAACATGTGCTTGGCAGAACTGGGAGTATTAGTTTTGTGTTTTTAATATATACATACTTTTAGCAGAATTATTTTGCTTTTAGGTACACCAATGAGCTTGCATGTTATTGCTAAGTATTTGGTATTGCAATCCTATAGGTGCCTTTAATGCTATATAAGCACTATTAAATATGTATATTGTTATTATGTCTGATGAAGTGTCCAGAGAGACGTGAAAGCGCTTACTATCTGAAAATAAATACATTTTCTTAGAATATTTCATCTGGTTTGCTTCGATTGTCTTGGTGTATCTACCTCGTGTTTTTTGGATTGTGTTCTTCTCTGTGAGGTGATACTTTATCCTGGGACATTGTTTTTTGGTTTTTGCAAGTCTTACAACAGTGTTGACATTATGTGGCACTGCATATAATCTGTTTAATCAAAACCCAAGTGAGAAATATATAACATCACAGATGAAGTAGGGATGTAAAACAGTCATGCTGTACATCTACAAACAAGTTATGCTCACTAAATAACAGTGCCTGTAATTTTGAAATAATATTCGGAGTGATGCACGTATGACTGTGAAATATTAAACATCTAGTGTTACCAACATAATCAAATTGTATGAAGTATCATGTATAACTGAATTACAATATTGAAAATATATACTGAAAATGTAAAAAACATAAACATAGTGTTGTTTTTAAAATACTGTTACAATTTCCTTTCAACCCTTAACGTAAGAGCTGTGCCCAATAAGTTACAGTCAGTTAATTCACAGCTAACTGCACATGTTAGTTGAAGGTAATTTCAGATCCCATTTGTGGCCAGTGCTGCTTATAGTGTTATTGTTGAACCTGAATCATGTAATTTATCTAATACTTCAAGACTGCAGCCTTACAGAGAAAAAGAGACACAATTTTGTTTTTCATTGACTGTATTTTCACTGACTTGTTATAACATCAGTCTGACAGTTCCACCTTAGATCAATAATATTAAACAATCCCATAATTCATTTTTAAGCAATTTCTAGCAACTTGCTAGCTTCAGTGTTAGTTATGAATATGATTTTTTTTATATTCACCATTACACGAGTCAGTTTTCTTACTGTTTGTCATGTGTCCTGTGGGTAGTCATCTAATAGTGCAGAGTAGTGAATTTATGTGTGTGGGTATTCTGCTGTGCAGGAATATGTGCAAGGATGAAGAAGAGGGACACTTAACAATACTATCCTGAAGACCAATCCATATTCAAAACATGTTAGTTGATTTGCGGTGCTAAACTGACCATACAAATTATATTTAACTTTGCCCTTGTGGTCTAAGTCATGACTGAAAAGGGTCTGAGATTGATCAATTCACCTACTTGGTTAACACATGAACAAAAGCAAAATGTAAACTGTGAGGATGCTAGTGAAGCAATATTATGATGAGCTTCAGAATGCTGTATTTGCAAATCCTGAATCACAGTAAATCAACATTTCATAAGGTAACTATTTTCAAAGGTATGTGCCATAAAAACTCATATTTTATGTAGTGAAATACTGGCAGTATCACAGGCCTTGCTGAGTATAAGTGAAATTTTAACAAATCCATGCATTCCTACATGCAGTCAGTTTGGTGTGACATGACATGATATGATATGACTAGATAGCAGATGTCCAGTCCTCATAATAACTGAATTACAATATTGAAAATATATATTGAAAATGTAAAAAACATAAATATAGTGTTTTTAAAATACTGTTACAATTTCCTTTCAACCCTTAACGTAAGAGCTGTGCCCAGTAAGTTACAGTCAGTTAATTCACACCTAACTGCACATGTTTGTTGAAGGTAATTTCAGATCCCATTTGTGGCCAGTGATGCTTATAGTGTTATGGGTGAACCTGAATCATGTAATTTATATAATACTTCAAGACTGCAGCCTTACAGAGAAAAAGAGACACACTTTTGTTTTTCATTGACTGCTTTTTCACTGACTTGGTATAACATTAGTCTGGCAGTTCTACCTTACAGCAATAATACTAAACAATCTCATAATTCATTTTAAGTAATTTCTAGTAACTTGCTAGCTTCAGTGTTAGTTATGAATATGAATTTTTTTATATTGACCATTACACGAGTCACAGTTTTCTTACTGTTTGTCATGTGTCCTGTGGGTAGTCATCTAATAGTGCAGAGTAGTGAATTTATGTGTGTGGGTATTCTGCTGTGCAGGAATATGTGCAAGGATGAAGAAGAGGGACACTTAACAGTACTATCCTGAAGACCAATCCATATTCAAAATTAAACAGAGGCTTTTCATATTCAAGAGACCTGAAAGACAGTAACAGTTACAAGCAGTAACATCACTCCATTTATAGAAGCAACATGGAAAAAACAATGTACTTATAGTTGTTATAACTTACGTATGAGGCATGCCCAACACCAGGATAAACTGTCCCCGGGATTCATGATGCTTGCGCCAGGTGCAGGCGTAGCATCGGCATTCCAACACCAAACATGGCCGCTGAGCGATCCAGGTACGAGCTGTTCCCATGTGCACTACTTGCGTACGCTACGCCCACACAGCTCCCGGGCCCTGTATGCTAATTACCCCATATGCAGCAGTGTAGCATGCAAATGAAGGTATGTAGCAATCCAGGAAGTGGTGCTTGCATATTGTAAGCATGCAGAAATGTAAACTGTAAAAAATGGTTTACATTTTTGCAAACATAAAATCGGAGTCATGACAGCTGACCAAACACATGTATTATATTGTTAATATATGCCAATGGCTAAATATATAGCCATTGGCATAAAAAAATGTACAAAATATAAAATTAACATTTAATATTTATAGTCTCACTATCGCGACGTGGAAGCGCAGGGCAGCGGCATGCAAAGGGGATCACAAGGAAAATAGAAAAATATAGAATAAAACCACAATGTAACACATATCATGATTTCCCCATAACAGTCAATGGCAGGCATGCTACACCACACTATGGCGCAAGGGTTGCTAAGGGGCTGTGACAGTGTTATGCATGGTAGCTAGGAATTAGTAGTCAATGCCATGCAAATGAGAGGAGTAATAGTGAATCACAGATTCTCTGCTGGTGTAAGGATGCACCTCACAGCATAGCGTTATAACACCGAGGTGTGCCCTTGAGATAAAGATGACATCAAGAGAGAGGTGTGTTACCTTTGCTGTAAGCACATTGGAGCATTGCCAAACTGGTTTGCCCATAGCTAAGCAAAGCTGCAGGATAGGGGTGTGTTGAACTTGCCATAGCTTTGCTTAGCTGAGAGTACACAAGGTAACCGAGTATGCATGTGAACGGACATGAAAATGCGCTTAAACCCGGTAAATGGATTTGCGTGGTGCGTACTGGAGCTGAAAAAGGAAGGATATAGGAAAAAAATAAGGAAATGCTGCAACAGGGAAACTGGAGTACAAATGACTAATTAACACCTAGGAGCCTGCAGTGGGCCATTGACAACAGCTAACAAGGCTGCAAGTAGCTACCTGCAGAACAGGAAAGGGGAGGGGCTGTACTGCAAAGAAAACAGTAAAGTGTCAAAGTAGAACAAAGCCGATTTGCAGTATATCAGCTACAAGACACATTTTGCCATGACTGGGTAGGGAAAGTACAAAACAAGAAAGATGGCAGGTGGATGCATGCCTGAGAATGGGAGGGGATCCAGATTTAAAAGTGAATTAAAGGGCAACAGATTAATCAAGGCAGGCAAGCATAACTCCACAGTAAAGGCCCCACACTTGCTGTGCTCACTGTAAAACCCATAATTAAGATATTCTGCAGCTGGAATAGCTCATACACACCCAATGACATCAGCAGCATCCATAGCACAATAGTATAAAGTGTGAAAGCACCTCACATACACTTGTGTATTCCCATACACTCTGCACCAGTGGTGTATATAGACGGGGAACTTTTAGTATGTACATGTTAGGGGCTGCCATAGCTTTGATCCACCAGCATGTGTTGGAGACTGAAGGTGGTGTAGAGGATGATGCACACGACCACCTCAGGCACCAGAGGAGGAGGAGAGTGGTCAGAACCAGGGTAGCCTACCAGGGGCTACATGATCTGGAGATAGTAGAGCATTACAGGGTGGACAGGGACACTCTACAGCAACTTGTGAAACTGTGCCGGCCACACCTCAAAGCCAGAACAAACAGAGGGGAACCCATCCCACTGGATACTACGAAGGTATGTGTAAGCCTGAGAATACTAGCTACAGGTACCTTTCAAAGACCAGCTGGGGATATCATGGGGATCTCACAGTCATCAGCATCCAGGGTACTACACCAGTTCCTGGATGCCATGTAACACTTGCCAATGAGCACATATACTTCCCCCGAATGCAGAAGGAGTTGGCCGGCAATATGCATCTCTTCCACCATGTGGCAGAATACCCGGAGGTACTGGGTGCAATAGACTGCACGCACATACACATCAAGTCACTACAGGTGAGCAGGGTAGGCGCTACATAAACCGCAAGGGATACCCCTCCATCAACTGCCAGGTTGTGTGCAATGCCCAGGGCATTATCATGGATGTGTGTGCTGGCAGCCCTGGAAGCTATCACGACTCCCACATCTGGCATGCCTCACAGCTGTATCAGGTATTTGCCAGGAGGGACATCCCAAATGGCCACCTGGTGGGGGATGCTGGCTATGCACTGGAACCGTGGATGATGACTCCCATCAGAAATGCACACACACACATGCAGGAACGCCGTAATGAGGCACACGCACAAACCAGAATCATCATAGAGCGTGTGTTTGGAATGTTGAAATCACGTTTCTGTTGCTTGGACATATCTGGTGGAGCCTTGCAGTACTCTCCAGGCACGTGTGCCCACATCTTCATAGTATGTGCCATGGTACACAATATGATCCTGCGGAAACAGCTGCAGCAGGGACAGAATGATGAAGGCCCTCACAGCCCACCACCATTGCCAAGGGCCCCACAGGCACAGAGGTACTCAGACCATGAACACCCTGAGCCAGCCCCAGTAGGCAGACAGAGGCGTGCCCAGTATGCCCATGCCTTGGCAAGAAGGGAACGTATAGCACACACACTGACAGTGTAGGCACCTAGGGACAGACACCTTTCTCCACCTGCACGCACAATAAAAATGGATGGCAAGACTACCTGTAAATTGTCATGTATAGGCAGTCTACTGTGTGTATCCAACATAGGCAGC
The DNA here is from genome assembly GCF_019279795.1 of Protopterus annectens. Classification (NCBI taxonomy): domain Eukaryota; kingdom Metazoa; phylum Chordata; order Ceratodontiformes; family Protopteridae; genus Protopterus; species Protopterus annectens. Next base: position 478,822,287 of record NC_056739.1, read on the forward strand.
CCTCAACTATTGTACACACAACTGCCATTGGCACAAGGTAAGTCAACACCTGAACAGTAAATTAAGCTATCAGCATTTGCTGATACTGTATGTATAGGTTCATAGGTTCATAGGTAGGTACTTGGCCAACTGCCAGAGGCCATTCATATGCCTAGCCAAAATATGCCAGCTTTTACCACCCCATTGATTTATTAACTGTCCCTCTGTGGAGCAGAGCCAATGGTGGGATCCCTGGGGTGTGTCTACTGTTCCCCATCCACTCTTCAAGGTTTCTCTTGAAGAGTGTTAGTGAGGGGCTCTGTATAATGTAATTAGGGATGTTGTTCCAAAGTATGGAGTTTCTGTGACAGGAATCTGTCCCTCCAGCATCTTCCAGTTATTGTTGTGGCAAGGTTCAGCTCACTACAGTGTGAGGCTCACTGTGACATGGATTCCGATAGGTGGAGCATATCCATTAAGCCTGAGTTCGACATGGCTGTGTTGGCCAGCAGAGATCATCTCTGAGTAAAGCAGGAGTTTATTCAGTCTGGCTGCATAGGACATATCTTTGAGGCCAATAATCCTCTTGGCTAGGTGCATTTGTGGACCTTCCAGCTGTTGGAAGTGTCTTCTGAGGTACATCCCAAAAGGGGTTATTATACCCTATGAGGGGACTGATGAGTGATGAGTAAAGGGGCACTGTAACCCCAGTATGTCTAGATGGTAACCTCTTATTAATCAGGTGGCCTACATAGAAGGATGTCCTAACTACTTTGGAGATATTATTGTCAAAGGAGAGATCACCATCTACCTTAGTCCCCAGATATCCTATTACCTTGTCTGAATTAAAGTGGATGCCACTTATGTATTAATATGTGGGTGCTTAATATTCCACAATGGAATGACCATGCAGTTAGTGGCACTTAGCTGGAGGCCATGACTTTGATACCCTGTGTCGGTCTCTGTGAGGCCCCTTGAGGGATGTCTGTATCAGCTGGACTGTCAATTATGGCTCCCAGTTCACAGTCATTGCCAAACATGGTCTGCCATAGTCCACCTGTGTTTGCCTGTACCTCTGAGAAGTATATGCCAAACTGTAGGGCTCCCAGGACTGAGTCCTGTGGGACACCAGTCGTGACTGGTTAAAAGTTGGACCTGGAGACCGCTAGTCGTACCATGTGGGTTCTGTGTGTAAGCCCGTTGGCGACCCAACCTCTGATGTATGGGTGTATGTACAGACTGGTGTGTTTATCAATAATACCTGAGTGGGGCATGGTGTCAAAAGCCTTGGCGAGGTCCAGGTAGTATGTGTGAACTACCTCTCCCTTCATCTAACATCTTGGTGACTGTATGTAAGACATCAAACAGGTACAGTAGGCATGAACTGCACTCAACCAAGCTGACCTGGGATGGGTCATGTGTTTGGAGGTTACCAATGTCTTTGTTAATGAGTGCCATGAGGATGCACTCCATACCATTGCAGACCAGGCTAGTCTGGCTTATGGGGTGGTAGTTACCATGGTCAGTTGTGATTCCACCTTGGTGGAGTGGAATAACCATTGCCACGTGCCATTGTATGGGTATGTAGCCTGTGGAGAGGCTGAAGTTGAAAAGCTTAATTAGGTGGGGGGTCAGGTTGTCTTGTAGTGTTTGCAAGATGCAGTCTGGGACACCATCTGCCTCCACTGATGCTGTGTTCTGCTGTTAGAGAGGGCCATTTCCACCTGTGTGTCTCTGATGTCTGGGATACTGTACCTTTCGGGTAGTGTTGTGGGCTCTTTAGGGGATGAAGTATGCACTGAATGTATCTGCAAGGATGTTGGCGATATCAGTAGGGTCAGCATATTTTGTGCTATATTTCACCAGCACAGTGCAAATCTGTGTGTCACCACTTAGATCCTTGACATAGCCAAAGAAAGCTTTGTGGTTATCTTTCAAATCCTTGCCTATTTTCCTGCTGATGTTAGCCTTGGATAATTTCATGAGGGACCTACGTATATTACTAATACTGGTCACAGATGTCTGCCCTTCATGGGATTTGCTGTTTGTCTGGAACACTATCCTACTTCTGTTGTATAGCCTGTTTATTGCAGGGGTCCACCAGACTGGTGCCCTTGTCTAGGAGGAATGAGTCTTGGTTTACCAGTGATGGCACGATCCATACATCCTTGTAGGTGCTTATAGATTGCATTTGTAAATCTGTATGTATCTTGAGCAGTGTTTCCCCTTAGCGTTGGGGCTATGAAACCCCCCACCCCTGTCTCTAGTAGTGTGAATTTAGCTGTAGGAAAGGTATACACTGTGGTTTCCGTGGGTGGGGGAGATGCTTGGGTGTGGAAACAGTGAATATTTCATGGTCAGATCTAACCAGTGACCGGTTTACCTCTGCTGTGGTGCACCTGTTGCCCATGTTGGTGATTACCACTTCTAGTATGTTTCCACCCCTCGTTAGGGAGTTTACCACCTGATACAGGGCATATGAGATGATAAATTCCAGGAAGCGCTGGGCCTAGAAGTGAGTACTTGAGTAAGTTTCCCAGTTAATGGTAGGGTAATTGACATCGACCAATGCTAGCATGTGCGGTAGGACTGTTATGTTCTCCACTGTCTCCAGGTAGGTGGAGTGGTGGTCCTGGGTCATGGAGAGTGATCTGTAGCAGGCCACAGTTTACACTGAAGTTGTGGCTGATGTTAGCTGCACATGGATAATCTCAGAAGTATCATGCTGCCCCACTAACCTGGAGTTGTAGGTATCCCTGATGAATATGGATATACCCCCTCCATGTCTGTGTTAGTCCATGTTCTGTGGCTGAAATGTGTGGTATGGGTTGTAGTTTGGTAGTGCTGGTGTGCTCTCAGGAGCCTTAAAACAGGTCTCAGTTACTGCCCAGATGTTGACGTTGTCCATACTGAGGAGTGCTGTGAGTGCATGCATGTTGTGATCACAACCCCTGGTGTTGAGTAGCATAACCCTCATTGATTCTGCTATTGTGCTGTTTACAGAGCTGGTATTCACCTTTGAGACTCTCCTAAAAAAGGCACCATGGGGTGCCAATAGCCTTGGCCAGTATTCCAAAGCATAAGACTGACACACAGGCTGGTATGGTATTGTTGCATGCATGTTTCCCATCTGTGCTTGTTTCTCATCTCTCCTGTAGGTAACCTACTGGTAAGCAATAGAAAGCCTTAAACTTATACAAGTCTTCTAGCTTCCAAGATAGGCTTTCAGAGTGATTAAGTGTCAGTGTTCTGTATGTTCTTGCTGTATTTAACTGTTTCCTGACTACATGGTGATTTCTCACTGTATATTATGATCTGAAAGTCTGTTTATTCACATGTTATGGCTGTGATGACCTGCACTTTAGAGGTTCACAGATAGGTAGTAGGCTATCTGCCCAAGGGCAATTAGAAGCATAGCTACAGTGTGTTGGCTTTCTCCAGACCATTGATGAAGTAACTGAGCCTGTGTCAAGCATAGCAATTCCAGGCAGAGTTGCTGGAAGCTGTTGAAGACTGGGGTGGTGGAGGGTGATAGGAGCACTTAGTGATCTAAAGAGGGCATGTTAATGTGGCAATTCAACACCATTCAATTTCCCCAACAGGTCTTGCAGCTATCAAGCTGGACGGGCTCCCCCACCCCCTGGCTGTGTGGTTCTGGGACACATGATCCCAGGGGTGTATATTCTGTTACCCATTCACACAACAAGGTTTCCCCTGAAGTGTGTCAGTGAGGGGCTATGCCTAATGTAGTTAGGAATGTAATTTATTGTCTCTCATTTCATTTGTTATATGTTTTTATTTCAAGAGTAAGTGAAGCTCAGCGGGTTTGGGGGCCTCCGACCTTTGCTTAGCCTAGCTTACACATAGAAATCATAAAAATAGGAAATAGGCGGAAGCAACGTTTATGTCAATAGTGTAATGGTTACAGCATCTGCATAGTATCATGTGCATTCAAGGTTCAAATCCCAATAAAGTCAGGGATGTTTATCATGTTAAAAAGTATACCTTAATCACAGCTTGCATATATAGGTAGTAATTGTCTGTTTAATAAACATTCAAAACACCCATATAAACCCATGTGTGCTGGAGAGTAAAGTCAACAGAGAATGTAATGTTATGTAAGCACATATTGAGATGTTACTTCACTGAAATGTATATACCCTGAGTAGTTAGTGGATGTGGCCATGTTACAAAGTTTGTTCAACTGTGTTTAACCGCTGCTTTAATGTCACACAAACACTTTTAAACATGCTTACAACTGCTTAAATGAGCCTTATTCTGGAGTAAAAAACATTTTTTAAAGCATAGCAGGTGTTGAATCCTGGACCACGTACACTATAGTCATGGGACTTACCACTAAGACATCTGAGGTATATACATGTTTCAGGGTCTTTAGACTACACCTTATGCCATATGCATTCCACAGTTTGTTTGTCTTTTTGGCTTTTCTCAGTTAGGGGTCGCCACAGCAGAACTCCGGTCCACTAATGATTGGCAGTCGATTTTTTTTTATGGTGCCGAGTTGCCAGCCCAACGCCCAACCTTCAGCGAAGGCATGACCATTCACGCATGTCTTTTGGAGGCCACTCGACCATGGGGGGACATGCGGACTCCACACAGAAGGCACACAAATGAGACAGTCACTTTGTGTACATATGTACAGTACATTGTAATGTACTGTAGCTTGTGAACCAACATATACAAGTCTACATATGTGTAACTGTTACAAATTAATACGTAATATATATATATATATATATATATATATATATATATATATATATATATACATCAATGATATTTGCACATAGATATAAATATATAAATATATATATATATATATATATATATATATATATATATATATATATATATATAGAGTTGCATCAATAGCCATATATATAAACATCTATGAACACACTTAGTGACACAGAAGCAATCCAAAGGAATTGAAGTGTACACAAAACACATGCAGCTCTGATATTATAACTATTAATATTAACCTAATTCACCATAGAAGGGATGGTTATTGTGTATGTGAAGATTGGGGTGGAGGAGGAATGATGGGTAATGAAATCATGCATCAAGGAGAGCCTGGGTCGGATGTTCAATAAGTGAACTGGGGGCTATACATGGAGTATGGGGACAATATAAAAAGGACACAAAACATGAACCTTTCTCATCCATAATACACCCTGTCATGCCACATTGCAGCACCTAATTCCACAAACATATGAACATTAACATGTATCAGACATATGTACACCAACTGACTGTCACATTTGTTTTCAGTAGTTAGGAATGCCTGCAGTAAAATATATATTCTAAACACCATAACATTTGTACATATCTCAGATGCCTTAGTGGTAAAGTCATTGACTGTGGTGTTCTGGTCCCGGATTCAAGACCTGCAAGGGCTGTTAAGTTACTCTGAGGACCAGAATAAGGGCTGTTGGATGCAGGTGAATTAAAGCACTTTTAAGCAGTTGTAAGCGGGTTTGCACGGGTTTGTGTGACGGTAAGCAGCATTTAAACACAGTTAAATGGAGAAGCGCTTCACAGGTTTAACCTTTGCTTAATGTCACGTAGACAATGGGAAAACTTGCTTTCAACCACTTAAATGTGCATTATTCACACTTCCCTAACAGTGCCTACTCTGAGAAGTAAAATAATAACACCATCCTGGATTAGAACCCATAACCATGTACTCTATTCTCAGAGTAACTTACCACTAAGCTACATGAGATATACCTATGCTGGCTGTGTATGCAGACAGATTAAAACACAAAAGGGAGGAATGCATGGAAATAGGACAAACCGCCATGTACCCAATGAAAGGTGTATGCTCATATATATATGTATTTTATATATATATATATATATATATATATATATATATATATATATATATATAAGAGAGAGAGAGACAGATACATAGAGACATGTCGATATATAGAGATATACATATATATATGTAGATATATAGATAGGTTTAAAAACATCTACACATCTATGGAGGTACAGATAAACATATGTAATAATATATATTATGTATTATATCTATATACATATACACATATATATTTTTATTATAGTAATAAATAAAAAAATCATACTGTCATACCATAACCAATTATTCAGCTACTGTACGACATCTGCTGAAACCTTAACATACTTGGACGCAGACACACTAGCATGGCCCTATGTGAAATAGTTGCTGTTATACAATGGAACATCTGCTGATGTTACAAGGTTTGTATTAAACTAATCCTGTTTCAGAGGGTTGAAAGGTTCGTACACCAGGAAGTGTTACCGAGTACTGATTATCAACACAGTATGATACACAGTAACACCAAACTAAAGATGTCTGGTAAGCACACTGTAAAACCCCTAACATTATATGCATAGATATGCAGCCTTGAGCTGGTCAAACATCCTGGCCAGACTGAAACATATGCAGAAGTATTAGGTACAGACAAACCCTGCGCAAGTAGCAATGTTCAGAAATATAACAGCAGTACTTACATTTAGACCAACTCCTCTAGACATTACACACAATATATTACTGTTCATCTCCATACAGCTGTTGCAATAGATTCCAAACAAAACTTCCACGCTGTCTTCCTCACAAGTAAGGCAAAGGGACAATGCCCAAGTGGAGTACTCAGTTATACTCCACTGTTGCCATGGTATTGGCTAAGACAGTAGCTGCACAGCTGATGTGCATGTAATTAAGTACTTAGGAACACCAATTGGTTATCGGGATAGCACATGTTACTGATCTGTAACTATAAAAGGTTGCTTTGTCACACATTCAAACCATCTTTATCTACCTGTAGAACAGTACAAAATACTGAAACACAAACCGAAAATGAGTAATATACCAGTCAATAACACCTCCAATTGCTAAGAAGGTATGTATAACATTTAGTATGTCTGTGTATGTAGTACCTGTTTTGCAAGAATTACACTGTAATCAGTGCATATAGTGGAAGTAGCTATCTTGTAGCTATGTATTGTTGAGCAGTAGAAATGCTTGTAGTATTCTATGTGTGTACTGCTGTAGGTCACAAGGCAAACTCCTCATACACCACAAGGGATGATATATATGGGATTGGAAGTCACCAATTCACTTCCAGCCACTGTCAGTGTCAGGGTTGGTCCAACAAGTATGTGCTTTAACAGGGGATAGTATATGTCGATATATTGCAACAGTAGACATATGTATGGGTGTATAAGTAAGATGAACATGTCAAAGGTGGGCTTACTGTGCAAATATGGTTTGCATTGTGGGATATTATGCCAATAACTGTGTAATGTACAGTATTTTAGGCAGATCTGTATTCCATTTTACATAGCATTTCTGTTATGTTATGCAAACATTAGTTATGTCTGTTGGCAATTACAATACTCAATAACAGGATACATATCATTTGTATTCATCTGACAGTTTAGCAGCATGATAGCAAAGATAATTGGAAGGGCTAGGTAACTATCCATGCACATAACACATGTAATATCTACCTCTCTAGTATTATTTGCAAGCAATAACAGCTGTGCATGTGTACATGTTATGCAAATGTGTAGTGACCCATGTTACAGGGCTGGGCCAAATGGCTATGTGCACACCTACATAAAGTAGATATTGAGAGTAGAGACACACTGGTTGAACTACCAGGTTTGTGTAGCCTAATCTCTCATTGCCAACTTAACAGCCACTTGCACATACTGTATGTAAGGTAGTGCACAGTACTGGTAATGAAACAGGTTGCATATCATCTTTAACTCCAGTGTAACATCTGCAGTAGGAGTGTAAGATGTAGGAGATAGCTGCCCATGTGTAATAGCCACATCATAGGTGATGGCTTACACTATCTGATTATAGCCTGATCATGTTGATAGTGGCAACAGAGTCTATTGATACATGACTCTGTTTGGGGAGTGGGTGTCTGTGCCCAACAGAGCTCATGGTTCTGGTGGATATGTGAGTATATACCCAGAAAATGAAACAGACCTGTAGATACTTGCATCATCTGTAATCAACTATCAGGATGTGATGTGCTCCTCAGAGGAGGATTGCTGCTAAAGGTAGCTACAATGTTTCTGTAATAGCCAGTATTGTCACGTCCATAACACAAATATTTACATGTGAGCATTACTGTCTAAAACATCTTCATAAGCAATAAGTAAACTAAATACAGTACTTGGTACTTGTAGTACTGAATGCTCATACAGGCATGTCCACTGGTCAGCTACTGGTGTTTACTAATGTCAGCTCTGGGTATGTGGCCATCCTGGGGGAATGTAATCTCTATGCCATGTACACTGCCAAACCCACCTAACACCACATCCCACACAGTCTGGGATGCAGCTACAGGGGTAAGCTGTAAGGCAGTCCAGTCTACAGCCATGACTGGACTGGACAGTCATGAGGTGTAGGTTAACACATGCATCTCATCATCACAACCAACACATACCCTTACCAGAACACAGTAAGGACACCCACACACACTACCAGAAATCACACACATTCACAGACGCTTCTAAGTATCTGGCCAAACAAGTGACCTCCCAATCTGGAATAGATAGACAATGCAATACACAAACTGTATGACATAGTTTGCATAATTGTGCCACATCTCAGAACACGTGGCCGGAAACATGCTCAACAGTACTCATTTGTGAAAGCAACCTCTAGCACTATGTTACACACCAAGCTATACAAGGGCATACATACTGTTAGCTGCCTGTCTGCCATGATTAGCCACATACCCATACACTCAGACCACCTTTTGAACTATACACATGGCTCTGGAATATTCCATGTTGTTGTGCAGGACCTGTGATGCAGTAGCCTGGACTGCATGGAAACACATGTAGGAGCTGTCAGGTCTTGTAGCCCATGCAGGTATGTCCCAAGGCCTGGGTAGCATTCTGTCATTGGCCAGAATGATACTGCAGTGCAGGGACAAAAAGATTGTATTCAACAATTGTCTAATGTAGTGGTGCAATTCAAAGGGTATCCAGTATCTCTCTGCCTGGGATAACATGATTGACAGACCATAATGCTTTGCCAGACAGGGTCTGCACCTGTCACCCCTGGGAATCTGGATACTGGCTAGGGCTCATGCTTCCCCTATAGTGCCTTCATCATGCACAGTTCAAGGGAAAGTCCACTGCTGTTACAGGGACAGCCAAGCAATAAACTGTGGGTCTCTCTGCTCAATGATACATGTCAGAAACACAATTTGGACTCACATATGTCAATCCCTAACATGGAGAACATATCTGTGCAGTGCCTGAGACATGGTTCAATGCTCCAGAGAGCACACCTTCATGACCATGTTATAACACATACCTCACCTCTTGCTCATTATCCTTTATTGGAACACACGGGCCGCAGATGTGTCCATATTCCTGAAGGATATGTACACCCCCACGCTAGTTGCACTTGCATAACTTCAGATGCATTATGCTGAGCAACTACCTTTGTGCCAAAGTGGAATCCAAATTGCACCTTTCAACAGATCACCTACCATGCCGCAGAATTCCCAACTGTCATATTGTGCTGTAATGGGGAAGATTAGGTTTGAGACAGAAAACCATAATAATGGCTACTCTCAACTATTCCATTATGAACTGGGAAGACTCCTCATGTACTAACACCTGTGCTCAATGCATATTGGATTCCATCAACCCCAATGACCTGGATCACAATAGTCACACAAACAGAGCTAACAGTATGCTACACATAGTCAGTCTCCAAAGCCAATATTATGCTTCGTAAGAGCAAAGTGGTGACTGTCATGGGACCCATGCAGATGGACAATGCATGTGCAAATGCTGAATCCTATACAAATGAACCTTAAGCAGTCAAATACGTGCAGTGATTGTGCCATTGAAACAGAAACAAGATTCAACCAAACACAAACAAGAAGGCAAACTGGTGGTACCCTGCCTTAAACTGTACCACAGAAGGTAGTAACTGTTGCAAGAGTGAACACACATGAGTGGAGGTGATCCCTGGTCAGCCTCAGTAAGATGCAGATACACTCTATAAAACTAAACAAAGCTACTGTCTAACTAATCAGCCACATATTATGAGGCCAACCACCGAGCATTCTATAGCTATGTCATGAATCGTAATGGCAACAACAAGACCTGCCGTGCTGCACAGCACTATGGCATGGGAAGTACTGCACTTACAGAAATAGCACCTGTTTATCCAGATAGGGTCTTGGAGAACCTAAACCCATTCCCACCACCCCCCCAACAGGTACACATATTTATATATCCATGTACACTACAGAACCCCTGTAATAACAACTATGCAGGTACAAGCTGCACTTTCTAAAGCCATACATACAGCTTTCATGGGACCTGTCAACATCTCAGGGTATATCCTACACAAATGTAAGAACAATTTGCTCTCCACGTACACATCATTTTCAATCATAGCTCCATGTCAGGCTGTGTACACACTGAATGTTGCACAGCAACAGTTATCACACCCCACAAAGGGGGAGACACCACTGATAATGGGAAATAGTGCACTACTACCCTGCTGAGTCTGGTCTGTAAGGCCATGAACCGTGATCAACTTATTTGATGTAGTCAGTACAGATGTAGATGACAGTAAGGTTGATTCACACAGCATACCATGACCTTGCCAGGTCTTAGGACACCATCACCCATACTGTGTTCCAGCTACACTCAGTAAACTAGGTGTCTATTCCTATGTCACAGGAGTGGTTGGCAACTGGACTGCTGGCAGAACCAGCACTACAGAAGGTGTCTGGCTAATACATGCACATCAAACCAGTGCCAGCTACAGTAATACAGGGTTCATTCCTGGTACTCCCCCTCTTTGTTATCTATACCACACAGACTAACACATAAGGCATCTGCCTATTGAAGTTTGCAAATGACTATGAACTAGGAGCAATAGTTGACTTAATGTGTGCTGTGGTCAACATACAGAAGGACCTTTGTGTGTCAGATGTGTGGTGTGTGACATATGAACATAATCTGACAACCAAGTATTGCATTGTCATCCCCTGTGTTAAAAACCCTGTACCCATAAACTACCATCTAGGAAGCGGTCAACATAATGGAAACTGTGTGTGAATGGGATGCAGCTGGACAGTAGTCTTTCCTTTGATAGTTACTTCACCACACCAGTCAGGTAGTTGTATGTGGCACCCCTAATCATCACAGGGTGCCATCCATGAATATAGAGATCATTGTTCAGCCATACTCAACACTCATGTGACCCATAATAGATCACATATTTCCTTTAAGGGTTATTGCCCATGTTCAAATAGCCTACACTCCCCTTCCCAATCCTGAGCTCCACTATGTAACATGCAGCCTACCATGAATAAAGCCATGTCCAACCCACAGATGTTGGACATGCTACACTTAACACATCCTGATTCCAAATAAAGACATACTTCATGGACATCCACCTTTCTAGTACAAGGATCACAGCATGCCTGACAGATCTCTGTCCCATACACTTTAGATACTCTGGCCATACTATGCATCCTTGTCCAGTGAAGCTGCACATCGCCCCTCTTTGTGAAATGGTGTGATGACCGCATGGCAAATATATCAGTAACCCTGTGGATCAGTTCTGTGGCACTGCTTGAACTGGCCACTGAAACTTACCTGTCTGTTGGCTACAGCTAGGTAACATTTCAGCCTAGGCTCATAAATGGCCCAGGGCATATAGTCTACTAGTTCACTATGACCATACATGCTATAGTTGATATCCAACCCTGCAAATACTATAAGGCTAGCTTTTGTCCCATGTGTTTCACATGTGCAACACAGGTAATACATGGCAGGATGCTACACAGCTGTACATTGCCATGTAGATGTATATGGCAAAACATATGCATGTAAAACAATCGGTGAGCAAGTCTGCAGGGTCACGTCCCTTAAAGCTGTGTATGACTATATATGTGACATATACACAGCATTAAGGTCTATTGCATTAATGCAAACACATCTAGGCATGTGCTGATAGGTAAAGACACCAGTACAGGCAAACAGACATGCCCACATCAAGACAACATCCACATATAGTATGAGCAATGTCATCACTTGACACACACATATATGGTGATATCACATCACCAGTAAGTGTCAAATGTGTGTGAGTTAAACATGTCAGTGGTGTTAGTGTCATATAGATTTGCAAAGATTTATTTATAATCTTAATAAATGTGATACACATGTATATTCAGCTGTACTTCTGTACTTCTCTGTGAGTTACTGTGACCTGTCTCCATCATTATGTCTTCCAGGTATGCCACGTGCCAGGCTGCCAGCATACACCAACTTGGAGGATGAGGTCCTCACCACATGCCTCCTCAACAACCATTTAATACTCTTCAGCCATGTGCCACAGGATGCACAGCAGCAGAATGCCTTGTGGAAGGAACTCCACAGGAGGGTAAATGATGTTGGTGGCCACAATTGCACCTATCAGCAGGTGCGCCAACACTGCACCAACCTCATAAGATGGGCGAAACAGCGTGCTAATGCAATCACCAGGGAACAAGGTGCAACAGGTGGGAGGTCACTCACCCAGCCCCCACTCACACGTACCAAGGAGCTACTGGCCAACCTGGGGATACCTGCAGACCTCCATCCACAAGCTTTAGCTCATATTGTGGAGGTGGGTGTCTCTCAACCACTGAGCCTGGAGTTGCCTGATAAGTCAGTACTGCACATATAACACAACTATATTTCACATAGTTACATGTGTTACTGTACAATATGTAATGTAACATCTTATGCAAGGCATGTATGCACACATGCCACATACTATAGTCTGCTACTCTATGTATGCACAGATGTGCATATGCCATAGCATAGTGTATTGTACTGACTTATGTGCTAACATGGACATTGTACCCTATAGCTATCACACAGGTGTGGATAATGATCTTACTGCTGTGACACTCCTATTTAGGTACCTCTGATGTTTTGCAGTGACAGCAACCTGTGTCAGGTGAGATTGTTATTATTTACCAGGCTTGATAATGCACAGATCATATTAATTGCATGCTATCTGCCATAACACATGTACACATAATGTATGGTGGTCCTGTTAATATACACTGGTCAGACCTGCAATGCATCACAGTGGTTACCCATGTGTAATAATTGAAGACTATATGAAACACCTGCACTAAACCTTACAAACTGTCATTGCCAGATGTGTGACAGCTGTGAATACAATGGGTGAGGTGTGGTTCACTGTAGGGATCAGTACTACAGATCAGCATTACACATGTTGGGAATACAAACAGTACTGTACAGAGAGCATATGTGTGCACACTCTCTAAATGTGTTGGAGTTGGAGTATGTCCAGCCCACAGGATACACCCTTGTGGATTATACCCTTGCTATGAATGTCACACAATGTCATGTGCTATCTGACATGTCCATGACATTTAGTGGACTGACTGCAACACTGCTCAACTATCCTGCAAAACATGATATCTCACATCCCAAACATACCACCCTTTGTCTGCATAACCCTGTCCTCAGTGGAGCATATGATATCTATGGGTATATGTCATATGGGATAACATTGACATGTGAAATATATGGCCATCACAACCATTGGACAAAACATGTGTACACATGGCCATGGAGGATGGCCAGAGACATGAAGCAACACACACAGTAGAAGTAATGTACATGTGTGTACACCCTGTTGTACATTGGCTCGACACAATACAACTATGGCCTTTGTGCAATGGTGATATTGCCAATGTGAAACACTAAACATTATACAAGCCTGTGCACAGCTTGTGTAGGCATGACATCAAATCACACATAACATGTCTTGAACATCTTGAGTGTGTCACGAGATGAAAGCATTCACCTATACAGTATCCAAATACATACATGTGTTGCACAAGATACACATACAACCACAACAGGCCACAGATACAGTACATTCACCTTGCTGGTGCCAGACATCACTGTCATGCCTGCTCTTCATGTGTGTGAGGTACACAGATGGCATGTGGGACATGGAGTACTGCTGAGTTAGCCATGTGTGGGCATAGTTGCCAGGCATCAGTAATATGGTTGCAGATGTGCAGGGGTGTCATCTGTATACCCTTCTGTGACCTGTGTCACACATTCCACATTAGGGTTTAGTGTGTATACACCTCAGTTATGTGGGTCACATTCCACATTAGATATGTATTGTATGTGTACACAGTCATGGCCATGAACTGTGTCAGTAACTCACACTGTATAGCAATAGTAAAGCCACATGATGCCCTGCAATGGCTATGCACATCAGCTCAATGTGCAGTATGTCACTGCATATTTGTAGGGCGGACAGACAACATTGCGTCAGCTGAAGGCCCATGTTAGTATAACATATCCCTGCATTGGGACACCATTACCGTACTGTATATTTGAAAGGACACCATTGTGTTACACATGTATGCATGTCATTCAACACGTCAGCAGAAGACATGTCATACTACATGTGATTGGCAAGGTAATACACCACACATCAGGCCTGTGTACTGTAAACCTGTGCTGGTCTGTGGCACCATTGCAAAGTAGATACAGCCATGTCAAACATGTGTGTACAGCCACATGCACAATGTCTGTAGACTCAGCTCAGGGGTAGGCGGAATAATGTTGCACAGACATGCACTGCATTGGGGGAGATATGCAAGCTAGAGCTCAAGCAAACACTGTATTCAGTCAACATACCTTTCTGCTCATGTCCTCACACATGAGGGCAGAGGCCAACACAAAGCATCAGTTGAAGATGTACAAAAGTCAGCAATGGGCTGTTAACATGTGGGGTATGTTGCACACAACATGGCAGTCTGGTGCAATGGTGCATAGTGCATGCATTGTGTTGCAGGTATGGGGCATAAGCTACTAACACAAATGGTGCAACACAGGTATGTATACTAACTACCACTATAATTGTGTAAGGTGCATGTTGTCTGCTATAACACATGCATGCTGTTGTGTGCAACTCAGGGATGTATGATAACTACCACTATAATTGTCTAAGCTGAATGCCATCTGCCATATCAATTGCATGTTGCATTCTGTTGGGTGCCATAGCATGTGTCTGTGTGTCTGTGTGGTATAACTTGTAATGTACAGTTCTTGTCTGCCCCTCACAGGTGTTGATGTAGATGTGTTGCCCTCCTGCAGTCCACCTGATGTTAGTGCCCCCACAGACTCTAGCAGTGATGATGACAGTATGATCAAGGCACAGGCAGGATTGTCAGGGGCTGAATCTGTGCCATTGGTTGCCATTCCATCTGTATCCCCCTCATCCTTGCATACAGTTCTCCTGCCTACACATACCCCATCACCAGTGACCATAGAGGAAGGACAGTTGGCAGGTGATAGCATGGAACAGGGAAGTGTGGAGACTATGGAAGGTGTGCCTGCACATCATGATCCCAGCAAACTGACTGGTGATGTCCCACAGAGGCATGAGCCCAGTGCTGCTCGTAGGAAGACCACTGCCCAACATGCCCCTATGAGACAAAGCACATCAGCTGGTGTCACCAGACACATGTTTCAGGCTGTAATGGAGGCACAGGCACGTGCTGAATGACACAACAGAGAAGGTCTGAAGCTTTAGAGGTCTGCTGTCCATTCTTTAACTGACAACATCCAGGCAATTGCAAATGCTCACCATTATCTTGCAGATGTTATGGATAGACGATTCGGTGACATGGTGGGAGTTCTTGACAGTGGCATGTCAATCCTCGAGCATGGAATGTCTGTGCTGGAGCATCTGGTGGGAGTGAGGTGTCGAGTACGTGGACGTAGGTCAGCTACATTACTTGTTGAAGGTCTATGTGAACATGCTACTGCACATGCCCATTCCCATAGTGGTGGTAGCAGCAGCAGTGCAGCTGGTGCTGTGCTGTCCACACCAGGACACAGCAGGCCATGTGCATGTGGTCCTGGATGGTCCCAACAGTGACACGGTTCCAGTGGACATGTGTCATCAGACAGTTCCCAATCTGGAACTCTGCCTGGTAGTGCCCATGCAACTCCTGGCAGGTGCAGGTCAAGTGGCTGTGGCCAGACACCGTGAACTGTGAAACCTGCCCTGTACAGTCTGCAGCTGTCAATAATATCCCTGTGTAGGCCAGCCATATGCCAGACCTGTGTGCATACATAGACACACACACACCAGAAACAAATGTAGGGCACCTCAACATACACACACATAACATCCACACACGCCCAGTGATATCAAAGACCTTAACCCACACACATGATATGATCCAATGGCACAGCCTGGGCCTCTGGCAAACAATATCACCATGTGCATATGATGATGCCTGTGCTGCATCTCTGTCATCCACACCATCGGTGCAGGGACATGCTCATATGGTCTGATGCACAGGGTGAACATACTAGGAAGACAATTGTAGATTAATATTGTTGAGTAGTGTTGACAGGCAGCAGACATATCATGTAGCACAGTTTTAGAATGCATTTTGTGCATTTGACAGCATAGGTTCATACGTGGGTACTAGGCTATCTGCCCGAAGGCATTTATAAGCCTAGCCAGAATGTGTTGGCTTTCGCCGCCCCCCCTTAGATTAGTTCTCTGTGTCTCTGTCCAGCAGAGCAACTGAAGTGATCCCCGAGGTAAACTTTCTGTTTCCCATCCACTCGTCAAGGTTTCTTTTGAAGAGTGTTAGCGAGGAGCTCTGCCTAATGCAGATTGGGATCCTGTTCCAAAGAATGAGAAGTCTCTGTGACAGGAATCTATCCCTCCAGCACATCCTATTTATTGTTGTGGTGAGGTTTAGATCTCTAGAGCATGTGGCTCAATGGGATAAGATTTTCTTTAGGTGGAGCATGTCCATCAATTCTGGGTTGGACATGGCCTTGTATGTCAGGCAGAGATCACCTCTGAGTAGGCAGTATGCAACTGAGTGCAACTGTAGTTTCCTCAGTCGAGCTGCATAGGGCATCTGTTTGAGACCATTGATCCTCTTGGTGAGGTACTTCTGTGGTCTTTCCAGCTGTTGCAGGTGTCTTGTAGGGTAGATCCCAAATGGGGCGTTCTACTCTAAGATGGGTCTGATGAGTGATGAGTAGAGGGGCACAATGACCTCTTTTGATCTGGATGTGAACCCTTTTGTGATTAGGTGGGCCAAGTAGAAGGATTTTCTAACCACTTTGGCAATGTGATTATCAAAGGTGAGATTGCTATCTACTTGGGTCCCCAGATCCCTTATTACGTCTTCCATATTTAGGGGACTACCACCTATGTGGTAGTTTGTGGGTACTTTGTTTTTTCCAAAGGGGATGGTTATGCACTTTTTGGCATTTAGCTTGAGGTCATGATTTTGACACCAGGTATCCATCTCAGTGAGACCCTTTTGGAGGATGTCTGTGTTAGCCAGAGAGTCATCTGTGAACGTGGTCAGCTATAGTCCTCCTGCACTTGCCTGTACCTCTGAGAAGTATACGCTGAACAGGAGGGGTCCTAGGACTGAGCCCTGGGGAATGCCGCTTGTAACCAGTTTAGAGTCGGACCTAGCTCCCACAACTCTCACCATGTGGGTTCTGTCTGTGAGCCAGTTGGCAGCCCATCTTGTGACATAGGGGTTTATGTTCAGGCTGGTGAGCTTGTCTATAATACCAGAATGTGGAATGGTGTCAAAGGCCTTAGCGAGGTCTAGGCAGGCTGTGTGTACCTCCTTTTCCTCATCTATAGCCTTGGTAACTGTCTCAAAGAAGTCCACCAGGTTTAGGAGGCATGATCTGCCCTTAACAAAGCGAAACTGGGTAGGGTCCAGTGTTTGGAGGCTCCCAATGTCTCTGTTAATGAGTTCCATGATGATGCGCTCCATAGCCTTGCAGACCAAGCTAGGCAGGCTTATAGGGTGATAGTTCCCAGGGTCTGTTGTGGCTCCACCTTTGTAGAGTGGAATAACAGTTGCTGTGCGCCACTCTATGGGTATGTAGCCTATGGAAAGGCTGAGTTTGAACAGTGTGTTTGGGTGAGGGGTTAGTTCATCTTTGAGCTTGTGTAGGACGCAGCCTGGGACACTGTCCAGTCCCATTGATGCTGTGTTTTTGGCTTTGGATAGGGCTGTTTTAACCTGAGTGTCTGTGATTTCAGGGACTCTACATTCTTCTGGTATGGTTATGGGCCCTTTTGGGGGTGAGAGGGGGGTGAAGTTTGCACTGAACCTGTCTGCCAGGATGTTGGCGATATCAGTCAGTTCAGTGTATTTTGTGCCATTCTGCACTAAATCCAAGCAGATCTGAGAATTGCTACTTAGATTCTTGACATAGCTAAAGAATGCCTTGTGGTTATCTTTGGAGTTCTTGGTAATTTTTCTTTCAAAGGTCGCCTTGGATGCTTTTATGAAGGATCGTAGTTTCTTGCTGATACTGATCAGGCATGTCTTCCCTTCTTGGGATTTTACTCTTTTCTGTACTAGTTTCCTCCTTCTATTGTATAGCTTATTTATGGCAGGAGTCCACCAGACTGGTTTCCTTTTCTTGGAGGAGTGAGTTTTGGTTTTGTTTGGGATGACACGATCCATGCATTCTTGTAGCTGCCCATAGAATGCATTAGTAAAGGATTTTGCAGCTTGGACAGTGTTATCCTTTAGCATGGGGGCTTTGAAACTTTCCACCTCGGTGTTAAGTAACGTGAAGTTTGTTTTTGAAAAGTTTTTCACGGTGGCTTTCTTGTCTGGGGGCGGGGACGGAATATGGATATCCAAAGTGATTTGTTTATGGCCAGATCTAACCAGCGAGGGGTTGACCTCTGGTGTGGAACACTGGTCGCCCATGTTGGTGATGACCAGGTCCAATATGTTGTCACCTCTGGTGGGAGTGTTGACCAGTTGAACCAGGGCGTTTGAGTTTATAAATTCTAGGAAAAGTTGGGCAAGGGAGTTAGTACTTGAATATTTCTCCCAGTTAATGTTTTGGTAACTGAAATCACCCAATAGTAGCATGTTTGGTAGGACCTTTATGTTTCCCAGTGTTTCCAGAAACATGGAATGGGGTCTTGGGACATGGTGGGTGATCTGTAGCAAGCTACAATTTGAATTGCAGTTTTGCCCATTGTTAGTTGCAAGTGGATAATCTCTGAAGCATCTTGCTGTGCCACTAACCTGGAGATGTGGGTATCCTTGATGAATATGGATATGCCCCCACCTTTTGTATTTCGGTTTGGGTTCTGTGGCCAAAATGTATGGTATGAGTTGTAGCTTGGTAGTGCTGGGGTGCTCTCTGGAGCCTTCAACCAGGTTTCTGTTACTGCACATATATCGATTTTCTCCATACTGAGGAGTGCCTCGATTGCATGCATTTTGAGGTTTAGACTTCTGGCACTGAATAGTATTACCCTCAGTTTTTTGTTACTTGTGCTATTTATGGTGGTGGGCTTGTCTTTTGAGCCTTTCCTAAAAAAGGCACTATGGGGATGGCAAAAGCCTTGGCCAGTATTCGAAAGCTTAAGGGTGACAGGTGCAAGCCATCTCTAGCGAAGCAGCATGGCTTGTCGAGCATGTCATTCCAGGTGGACAGACACTGGATCCCCTTTGAATGACACTAGAAACTTAGCCAATTGTTAAAACTTGAGAATTTTTTCTTTATACCATGGTATCATTCTTGGTGATGGCAGGATGCTACTCGGGGTCAGGGTCATACCGGCCTGGGCTACATGATCAGAGAGCTCTTCCATGTCTCTCTTCATGTAGTCCAGGGAGGTACGGCTCAGGTCATTCACACCAACATGGCCAATGACAGAGTCATATTTGTACTTGTTCTGGAGTGACCTGAGTGCTTGTGTTATGTGGTGGATCCTGGCACCCGACTGGCAGCTAACAGTAACCTTCTCCTTATTCAGCCTAGTGAGTGGGACGTCAGTGTGCATGACTATAGAGTCACCTATTACTAGTATGTTTGGTATGCTATTTTGCCTTAAGGGCTGTGATTGCATGGCACACTGGTTTTGTGAAGTATGTTTTTCATGGTTTGTGTTGGGGGGGTGGAGGTTGCTTGGATGTTTGCTTTGGAGGTCTCTGTTGGTTTTGCAGATTTTTATTTAGAGCCTCCGAGTATGTTTTCATGTATTTATGTGTGTTTTTTGCCGGTGCTGGTTTAATGGGTCTATGTAAGACTGCTGGTGTGATGCAAGTATTTCCCTTCTCCTTTTGACTGTCTGATCCAGTCTTGGGTTGAGAGAGCTTAGCCTCTAATTTGGCTGTATAACTGCATCTCTCGCATGTGTTAGTGTTTGGTGGTAGGAGGAGGGGGTTGTCTGTGTACATGAGGCAGTTGTAACATTGCCTCAAAATGCCCAGATTCACCAATTGGACTGGAGAGTACACCTGAAACTGCCCTTTGGACATGCCTGGATAGGTAAAGTGAACTGTTTTACTGGATGGCTGGTAAGGTCGAATAGAGAGCCTTATCCTTCTGTACAGTACAGGAGGGTCTAGTGCTAGGGTTTATAAGTGCTTGCTATAAGTTTTGAGCAAGTGCCGGGCTGAGGAATGAATGTCTTGAGTGCTTAAGTTTAAAGTTTGTCTAGTTCCAAGGGAAAAATTGAAGAGGAGACTTTGTGGAGCCAGGAATAGTTTTACCCTAGCTAACTGGCGCTGTTCGGCACGCAAAACCAGGCAAATATGGTATTTATAGCAGGGAAATAAAAGGGATAGAAATTAGCTCAAAATGGCCAATAAACTACTAATTTCTGGGCTGAAACCACTCCTTCAGGGACAGATAGGCTGCTCAAAGCTCACCTCTCTCACAGGTGAACTGAGAAACTTCCTTCTATCCAAGTAAGGTATGGGCAAACAGAGATTTGTAACACAGCCCTGAATTCAGCACTAACCTGAAAACTGGACTATACAAGCTTAGAAAGGTGGGAAACAAGTATATATATATATATATATATATATATATATATATTTTTTTTTTTTTTTTTCCAGAAAATAAAGCAGATACACTCAAAAAACAGTTTAAAAGCACAGAAAAGGATACTTATTGTTATATATCACAGCTCAGAGTTGTAGTCAATGCCCCCAGTAATAAAGTAGGAAGAAACACAAATAAAGTAAAATCAGATGAATAAAGTGCAATTATATATATATATATATATATATATATATATATATATATATGTATGTATATATATATATATATATATATATATATATATATATAAAGAAAACGAACAAACTGATTTAAACAAGTTACCCAATTAACCAGAAAAAAAGCTCAAAACTGAGCCCTGTTCCAGCAGACTTCAATCAGACAAGTTCTCACTGCACACCCCTGCTTACTAGGATGCAGGGGAACCTTCTCCAAAAAAAGATGGCCTGGATCAGTGCTCAAGTTATACAAACAAAGCTAGATTCAGCAGGCCTGAATCTAATCTATGCTACAGCAACAAGGTGCACCAATTTCAGAAAGAAACAGTTCAAGTAAGTGGTCACAATAAGCCTGTGATCAGAAATTCCCAGCTCAGAAGGGCAGAATCCAGCCTTTCCTCCCACAAGAGTGCAGACCACAAACCTTCTTAATGTAGAACAACTGGCCTGAAGCCTAAGTGCTTAAGCCAGAACTAATACACTTTTAGAATAGCAGACACTGGGCCTTCAATCAGCAATTCCCAGCTTAGAAGGATGTAAGCTACCTGTCCTGCCACAACAGTGCAGACCACAAACCTTCTTAATGTAAAACAGCCTGTATGAAGCCTAAGTGTTTAAACCAAAAGAATTAGAATAACAGTTACAATTTAATCAGGCTATGACCAAGCAGTAATAAATGCAGTAGAATAAATAAAATTGAGTACTTTTAAGAAAAGCAAAATAAAGTAGGAGGAAACACAAGTACAGTAAAAGCAAATGAATAAAGTGCAAAACATTTTTTTTAGATTAATATTGTTGAGTAGTGTTGACAGGCAGCAGACATACCATGTATTACAGTTTTAGAATGCATTTTGTACATTTGACAGTATAGGTTCATAGGTGGGTACTAGGCTATCTGCCCAAAGGCATTTATAAGCCTGGCCAGAATGTGTTGGCTTTTGCCACCCCCTTTGATTAGTTCCCTGTGCCTCTGTCCAGCAGAGCCACTGAGGTGATCCCCAAGGTAAACTTTGTGTTCTCTGCCTGATAGTTCCCATGCAACCCCTGGCAGGTGCAGGTCACATGGCCATGGCTGGAAACCGTGAACTATGAAACCTGCCCTGTACAGTCTGCAGCTGTCAATAATAGCCCTGTGAAGGCCAGCTACATGCCAGACCTGTGTGCATACATACACACACACACCAGAAACAAATATAGGGCACTTCAACACATATAACATCCACGCACATAACCCACACACATGATATCATCCAATGGCGCAGCCTAGGCCTCTGGCAAACAGTATCACCCTGTGCATATGATGATGCCTGTGCTGCATCTCTGTCATCCACACCATCAGTGCAGGGACATGCTCATATGGTCTGATGCACAGAGTGAACATACTAGGAAGCAATTGTAGATTAATATTGTTGAGTAGTGTTGACAGGCAGCAGACATACCATGTATTGCAGTTTTAGAATGCATTTTGTACATTTGACAGTATGTATCATGTGTAACAACAGTAACAGCATGTTGATTTTGATGTTCTGAATTCCTCTTTCAGGTGTAATTGCATGTGCTGGTGGATGTCAGTGTTTGCAGTTAGTGTCCCATATGTACATGTTGACTACTCACAGGTCTGTATGACAATACCTGCATGCACTTTGTAGCTTCCACATCACAGTTATAATCTCCCATATTTCAATTATGTTTACTGTTCTAATGATCCAAGAGCATGACAGCTGTGTAGTAAGCTACTGTGTTCAGAGCCATCACATCCATAGTGGGTGACATCACAAGTATAGTTACCTGGAGCGGGGATGAGGTAAAAGAGTGGTATAGCAGATGACAAGGGTAAAGACCAGTGGAAATAGTGGCTTTTCATTGGGAAGCAGTAATACCCGTTCCCATGACATGATATAAACTCAGACACACCCACACACTCAGGGACTCACAGACACAATAACACACACTCTGACACAAACACACACAGTTGCCAGTGCTGAGATGAGAACCCCTGCTTCTGTGAAAATCATCATTATAGTACTACGCAATCACAAGATGCACCACAGAGATTACACATATACAGGTAGTCAAAATGGTCTAAGATCAAGGACATTGACAGGGATACTAGAGTGCAGTGAGTGTATGTGGGGGGGGTCATCAGTAGGCTATGTAACAACAAGCAACACCCCAGGGTGTACATGTTAACAGGCAGTTAAAATGCCCTTCTAAGATTGATGATATCAACAGGGATACTACATTGCATTGAGTGGATGGGGGGAGGGGGTATTAACATTTCTCTATGGTAAAATACAGTCTCGCTCCAGGGACCGGACAGTCATACATACATACACACACACACACACACACACACACACACACACACACACACACACACACACACACACACACACACACACACACTGTGACATTCACAAAGATATACACCTATGTCACACACATACAGACACTTGACATATGTGAGATTCAGCCACCTGCCTATGCCTTTCTTTCTACACTTCACTCTGTACTGATGTCTACAACAGAGGTGAGGAGAGTGAAAAACATGTGGGATGTATTCCCCACCATACGTGACATATATGGACACACACACACCCAAATGTGTCAGTACTGTGAATCAAACACCTGCCTATCTCATGATAGGTATTACAGAGGTACAGCATTATCGCATGCGTTGCAAAGTATACTCTTTCGTTTGCCAACTGTGCTGATATATACAGCCATAAACAAACTTTATAACAAGAGAAGGACGCTACTGCAAGACAGAGCAAAATCCCATAAAGGGAAAGCATCTCTGATCAGCACTAGCAAAAAACTACATTCGCTCATAAAATCTTCAAAGGCCAACTTTGAGAGAAAAATCACTAAGGACACTAAAGATAACCACAAGGCCTTCTTCAGTTATGTTAGAAACCTGGGCGGAAACCCTCAGATATGCTCAGAGTTAGTTCATAATGGCAAAAAATACACTGAACCCACAGATATTGCCAACATACTGGCAGACAGGTTCAGTGCAAATTTCTCCCCTCACTCTCCCCCAAAAGATTAAATAATTATCTCAGCTGAATGCAACCTCCCTGAAATCTCAGATGTCCAGGTGAGAGCTGCTCTCAGCAAAGCTAAAAATACAGCATCCATGGGACCAGACGGTGTCCCGGGTTGCGTGCTATGTGAACTCCTAGAGGAGCTTAACCCACACATAAGAATGCTGTTTAATCTTAGCCTTGCTACAGGATATGTCCCTGAACACTGGCGTACAGCAACAGTGGTCCCACTCCACAAACGTCGCACCTCTACAGACCCTGGAAACTACCGCCCCAAAAGCTTGACCAGCCTGGTCTGCAAAGCTATGGAAAGGATCATTATGGAACTCATAAACAAAGACATCGGGGACCTACAGACAATTGACCCTACCCAGTTTGGCTTTGTAAAAGGCAGATCCTGCCTTCTAAACCTGGTGGACTTTTTTGAAACAGTCACTAGAGCCATCGATGAAGGCAAAGCAGTTCATACAGCCTACCTGGATCTGGCAAAAGCCTTCGACACAATACCCCACTCAGGCATCATAGACAAGCTCAACAGCTTAAATGTAAACCCGTTTGTCACAAGATGGGTTGCAAACTGGCTAAAGGACAGAACCCACAAAGTCAGAATAGCTGGAGCTATGTCAGACTCTAAGCCAGTCACAAGTGGAGTCCCACAGGGCTCTGTCTTGGGACCCCTCTTGTTCGGCATTTATTTCTCAGACGTGCAGGCAAACATAGGGGGGTTGTGGCTGACAAAGTTCGCAGATGACTGCAAACTAGGTGCCATAGTCGAAACACCAGCTGACAAATGCATCCTTCAGAAGGGCCTCACAGAAACAGATGACTGGTGCCAGAGTCATGGCCTTAAACTAAATGCCAAAAAATGTATAGTCATCACCTTTGGAAAAAACAAAGTACCCACAAATTACCATATAGGTGGTAATCCATTAAGTACGGAAAAAGTAATCAGAGACCTGGGGACCCAAGTTGACAGTGACCTCTCATTTGACACCCATGTTGCCAAAGTGGTTAGAAAGACCTTCTACCTTGCCCACCTTATCATGAAGGGATTCACATCCAGATCAAAGGATGTCATTGTACCCTTATATTCCTCCCTTATCAGGCCTATGATTGAATACAATGCCCCATTTGGTATGTACCTCACCCGGCACCTGCAGCAGCTGGAGAGACCCCAAAAGTACCTTACCAAGAGGATCAAGGGTCTCCAACATATGTCATATGCTGCCAGACTAAAAAAGCTCCAGCTCTATTCAGTAGCATACCGCCTGTTCAGAGGTGATCTGTGCCTGACGTACAAGGCCATGTCCAATTTGGAATTAATGGACATGCTCCACCTCAAAAATTCCAAATCCATCAGAGCCACGAGAGCTAAAGATCTAAACCTCAGCACAAATATGAATAGGACATGCTGGAGGGACAGATTCATAACCCAGAGGCTTCCCGCTCTCTGGAACAGGATCCCAGTCCATTTTAGGTAGAGCCCCACACTGACTCTCTTCAAGAGAAATCTTGACGAATGGATGGGTGATCGCAGGTTTACCCCAGGGGTCATCTCTGTGTCATTACTAGACAGAGGCACAGTAAAATAAATTTAATTTGTACACTTTTGTATCATTACATGGGGTGGCGAAAGCCACATACACTTTGGCTAGGCTTATAAATGCCCTAGGGCAGATAGCCTAGTACTATACTATGAAACTATGAAACTATGCACAGGGAAGGTGTTACTGTTACAGGTGTCAAAAGGGTTGCCTTCAGTGTCACACTTACTACATTCTAC
Source organism: Protopterus annectens (assembly GCF_019279795.1). Classification (NCBI taxonomy): domain Eukaryota; kingdom Metazoa; phylum Chordata; order Ceratodontiformes; family Protopteridae; genus Protopterus; species Protopterus annectens. The sequence continues at coordinate 478,848,257 of NC_056739.1, forward strand.
ATTGCTTGTCTTCCACTTCATTTAACAAAACCATAGCTTAGCAGTTACACAGATTATTGTAGGAATGGTTGTAACACACCTGTGAGCTGTCCTCAGTAATCATTCATCTGCAAAGTAGCCCCACCACTTAGTAGTCATGTCCAAACAACTGTCCATACCTAATGTACAGCTTACTGTACTTTGAGCATATCACCATATACAGATGGCAATGCTGAGGCTGCATTGCAACAGCATGATGTACTAAGACAACAGTCATCTTCAAACATCAGACACTGCACATGCATGGAATCTAACCACACATCAATACATGTACACATATGCAGTCTACATCAGTAAGTGGACTAGCAGGTCAAGAGGATACATTCCACACCTTCCCCATGCCATGTGGGAAACCTAGCCGAGCATTACACCATAATGGATGTTGTATTCATGTACTGGTAGGGCACACAACCACCTTCACTGAGTAGCCAAGTGTACAAATATGCCAACAGCACATAACAGCAAGATACACACGCAGCAATATTCCATGTCATGATCCTACAAACTGTTACTTGACAGTTCCATGGGAAGCCAGGGCACTGTAATGGTCAACAGTGAGCACATCATATTTACACACACTTCGTGTTTACTGGAAGAGTGCCAGCAATGTGCTCTGTTAGAGCTAGGCAGTACACTCATTCAAGCATGTGCAAGGTCTGTGGCCTGTAAACATCTCACCCCAGCACATTCTGGCTATTGTGGTAATAAGGCTAATGTCCAGACAGCACACAGCATGCATGGCTTGCAATTGTTGGCATGGGGTATATGTAGGAGCTGTGGGCACACATGGCTTTACATGTCATGGACATATCACCTGTAACTACTCAGGAGCATACAGAGCAGAGCTGGATTTCCCTGAGTCTGTCAATACAGGCCATGTGTAGGTCCTATGATCCTGTTATTTGGGTAGGTTTGTAGGCATTGCATTAGGTAGACATGTCTAATTACATACATGCCACATGGGTTGTTGTATGATATGTTAGGTGTCATGCGTGACCAGTAGAGAGGGAATATTACCTCTGTTAACATAGATATCAACTCTTATGTACTGTTAGCATGCTATCTGCCATGTGTATGTGTGTAATGAATGTAGCCACCTGTATGTAGAAAGGACAATGACAGCTATGGTATTTTCATTTATGTTGTATGAGTGTGGGATGTACATATCCAGGGCAGGTACAGTTAGGTCATATCCAACCATGAGGGTGTTGTTTAGTGGTGTACAGCAACAGTCGACTGTGTTAATGCTGACAACATCCGAGGGACCCTGGTATGTTTACAATTGACCTGGTTACAAACAGTGGTATTATTGCATTGCATAACACATTATGCAACTGTGTCAGGATATGGGTACTTTGCACAGTTGCTGTAGGCCTAGGTACAGTCCACCAATCGAAGGTTATCTGGTGGTCTACCATACTATGTCATACCACATGTATGGATGTGTGTTAGTAGTCTGAGGACAAGGTGGTGGATGTATAAGAGTATCCAACCTAGAATGCATTTGCCACTGTTACCTGTACCTGACTCATCTGTGATGAGTTATGTCGGAGTAGTGGCCTCAAATGCAGCACTTGAGGCACTCCTCAGTATGGAGAAAATCAATGTTTGTGCAGTAACAGAAACCTGGTTTAAGGCTCCAGAGAGCACCCCAGCACTACCAGGATACAACTCATACCATACATTTCGGCCACAAAACCCAGACCAAAATACAAAAAGTGGGGGCGTATCCATATTCATCAAGGATACCCACACCTCCAGGTTAGTGGCACAGCATGATGCTTCAGAGATCATCCATGTACAACTAACAATAGGCAAAACTGCTGTTCAAATTATAGCTTCCTACAGATCACCCACCATGTCCCAGGACCCCCACTCCGCATTCCTGGAAACACTGGGAAACATAAAGGTCCTACCAAACACCCTGATATTGGGTGATTCAATTACCCAAACATTAACTGGGAGAACTACTCAAGTACAAACTCCCTTGCCCAACATTTCCTAGAATTTATAAACTCAAATGCCCTGGATCAACTGGTCAGCACCCCCACCAGAGGTGACAACATGTTGGACCTGGTCATCACCAACATGGGCGACCGGTGTTCCACACCGAAGGTCATCCCCTCGCTGGTTAGATCTGACCATAAACTAATCACTCTGGATATCCACATTCCGTCACCACCCCCAGTCAAAGAAACCACTGTGAAAAACTTTTCATAAGCAAACTTCACGTTACTTAAGACCGAGGTGGGAAGTTTCAAAGTCCCCATGCTAAAGGATAACGCTGTTCAAGCTGCAAAATCCCTTACTAATGCACTCTACAGGCACCTACAAGAATGCATGGATCGTGCTATCCCAAACAAAACCAGGACTTACTCCACCAAGAAAAGGAAACCAGTCTGGTGGACCCCTGCAAAAACAAGCTATACAATAAAATGAGGAAACTAGTACAGAAAAGAGTAAAATCCCAAGAATGGAAGACATCCCTGATCAGTATCAGCAAGAAACTACATTCCCTCATAAAATCATCCAAGGCTAGCTTCATAAGAAAAATTGCCATTGACTCCAAAGATAACCACAAGGCATTCTTTAGCTATGTCAAGAATCTAAGTGGCAATTCTCAGATCTGCTCGGAGTTAGTACAGAATGGCAAAAAATACACTGAACTGACTGATATAGCCAACATCCTGGAATTCAGGTTCAGTGCAAACCTCACCCCCCTCACCCCCAAAAGGGCCCATAACTATACCAGAAGAATGCACTGCCCCTGAAATCACAGACACTCAGGTTAAAACAGCCCTCTCCAAAGCCAAAAACACAGCATCAATGGGACCGGACGGTGTCCCAGGCTGCATCCTACATGAGCTCAAAGATGAACTAACCCCTCACCTAAATACACTGTTTGAACTCAGCCTTTCCACAAGCTATATGCCCACAGAGTGGTGCACAGCAATGGTTATTCCACTCCACAAAGGTGGAGCCACAACGGACCCCGGGAACTATTGCCCTATAAGCCTGACTAGCTTGGTCTGCAAAGCTATGGAGCATATCATCATGGATCTCATTAACAGAGAAATTGGAAACCTCTAAACATTGGACCCTACCCAGTTTGACTTTGTTAAGGGCAGATCATGCCTCCTAAACCTGGTGGACTTCTTTGAGACAGTTACCAAGGCTATAGATGAGGGAAAGGTGGTCCACACAGCCTCACCAGCCTGAACATAAACCCCTACATCATGAGATAGGTTGCCAGCTGGCTCACGGACAGAACCCACATGGTAAGAGTTGCAGGAGCTATGTCTGACTCTAAATTGGTTACAAGAGGTGTTCCCCAGGGCTCAGTTCTATGATCCCTCCTGTTTAGCATATACTTCTTAGAGGTACAGGCAAGCACAGGAGGACTATGGCTGACCAAGTTCACAGATGACTGCAAACTAGGGGCTATAATTGACTCTCCGGCTAACACAGACATCCTCCAAAAGGGTCTCACTGAGACAGATACCTGGTGTCAAAACCATGGCGTCAAGCTAAATGCCTAAAAGTGCATAGTAATCCCCTTTGGAAAAAACAAAGTACCCACAATTTACCACATAGGTGGTAGCCCCCTAAATCCAGAAGATGTAATAAGGGATCTGGGCACCCAAGTAGATAGTAATCTCACCTTTGATAATCACATTGCCAAAGTGGTTAGAAAATCCTTCTATATGGCCCACCTAATAACAAAAGGGTTTGCATCCAGATCAAAAGAGGTCATTGGGCCCCTGTATGCATCACTCATCAGACCCATCATAGAGTACAATGCCCCATTTGGGATGTACCTTACAAGACACCTGCAACAAATGGAAAGACCACAGAAGTACCTCACCAAGATGATCACTGGCCTCAAGCATATGCCCTATACAGCTTGACTGAAAAATTTCCAGCTGTACTCGGTTGCATGCTGCCTACTCAGAGGTGATCTCTGCCTGACATACAAGGCCATGTCCAACCCAGAATTGTGGACATGCTCCACCTATGAAAACCATATCCCCTCAAGCCACATGCTCCAGGGATGTAAACCTCACCACAATAATAAATAGGACGTGCTGGAGGAATAGATTCCTGTCCCAGAGACTTCCCATGCTCTGGAACAAGAGTCCACTCTAAATTAGGCAGAGGTCCTCACTAACCCTCTTCAAGAGAAACCTTGATGAGTGGATGGGAAACAGAAAGTTTACCCCAGGGATCACTTCAATGGCTCGGCTGGACAGAGGCATAGGTACCTAATCTAAAGGGGCAGCGAAAGCCAACACATTCCGGTTAGGCTTATAAATGCCTTCGGGAAGATAGCCTAGTACCTACTTATGAGCCTAATATGATCATGTGAGTAGCCTTCATGAATTTGTGGACACCACCACCTGGAATGGTCCCTACCAGTGTTATGGCCCACATGTCTTGATCTGAGTTATATGGTGGTAGTGCAATTGTGCACTACAGAGCCTTCAGCCAGGTGTTCCTCACTGTGCAGATGTCGGTATTCCCCATTGTAGGTTCTACATTGAGCAAATGGATTACAAAAGCCACACGTCTAGCACTGGTTAGCATAAGCATCCAATGCAATTGTCTTATAGGTGTCAGGGTGTTACATCTGTGTGTAGAGCTTTTGCCTTGGAATGCGACTATATGGGTAAATGCGACCTAGGTATTATCCACACTCACTTGAAACATGGATGCATGTACTCTATGTCAAGGGCTTGTCATTCAGTCTTGACAGCCCAGAATGATGGACACTGGACAACCTCATAATTACAGCAGGACATTGGCTCATTGTTTTGGTCAAGCAGTTGCCACTCATACCATGACATCACTGCAAATGGCAGTAATGTGCTTGGTATCAAATGCCACATATAAGGTGACGGACAGCAGCAGATGTTGTGTATATGACCAATGTCAGATATACTTAGTGTAGCGGTCCTGCTAATAATGACAACTACTAACAGCCAGGAGAGGTCATCTTGACACCTGCACCTCAGTAACATTACACAATGGGGCTCACATATTATGCTTGCACATGCCACTGTTCCAAGTATAATGCCACTGTCCACAACCTGCTATCAATGTATACCTTTCAGGGCAGCAAGGTGTGTGACACATGCTGTAGGTAGCATCCACCTGTGTGTCCCAGTTAACCTATTGTCTGTCACTTTCACACATGCATGATTGAGTATACTTCACATATATATGTCAGTACTTCATGTACATGTATGCATGTGTATCACACAGCACAGACACAGATATATCATTTATGGGCCGCATACAGGTATCTGGTAGTAAACCTTTATGATGTGCATATATACTGACAGTTAAGATGTACGTAGCTGTAAACCTGTGTGTTTACAATAGGAGTCCATTACAACATGCTCTGTACATGTAAGTGTATGAGCATGCACACTGTGGCCTTCTGTGGTTAGAATTGTAGTGCATCCCAAACAGCCCTGTGCTACTAAGTGTATGAGCATGCCCACTGTCACCTTGTGTAACTGGGGTCAATGCATCCAAACAAGTCCTGTGATTCTATGTGTATGAGCATGACCACTGTAACCCTGTATAGTGATAGTAGTTGTCCATTCCACAGATGGGCATACTCCAGTTCAGGGCTTGTTGTGCTACAACTATACCTCTCAGGCCTACCTATGTCTTACCTGCAGATGATGTGTCTTGTTTGTGCATCCAGGTTGTAATGGACTCCTACTTTAAACACACAGATTTACAGCTATGTACATCTTGACTGTTAGTTTCCCTGTTGTTGTCCTCAATCTTAGAAGGACATTCTGACTGCCTTGAAATGTGTAATCTCTGTGGCATGTCTCATAACTGCATAGTACTGTAATAGTGATCTGTAGGTCGGCAGGAGTTCTGATCCCACCACTGGTGTGTGTGCGAGTTGTCATGACAGTGGGTTTTGCTGCATTCCAAAGAGATACCACCTTTTGCACTGGCCTTTATCCTTGTCAACTGCTAAACCTCTCTTTTCCCCCTCCCCACTGCAAGTAATCAGTCCTGTGATGTCACCCAGCTCAAAAGTGGAATCAGAGTAAGTGTAATTGTATGGGTTCTGTGGCACATACCCCAAATGCATACCATTCTACTAGTTACCTTTACATAGGCAAGACGTGTATGCACAATACTGGCAAGTGTGTGTGTGTTTGTGTGTGTGTGACTACCCTGTAGCCAGGCATACACCTGTGTAATATCTTTTAACATGCTGCACACCATGGAAGTCATCTGTGGTGAGTGGAATCTACAAATTATTACATAGGAATAGAAAAGAATAGACAGTCAATAACGACTACAGTTGGGTATGTTATTTTCCAGTGCCACTGTCGAGTAGTGACACAGAAGTGGTCACCGGGGTGTAAGTCCATACCAATCATTCCCCCACCCAAACTCCACAATCCCTGGGGTAGATTATCTTAGCCATCATTCCCCACCCCAAACTCCACATACACAACAACCATCCCTTCTCTGGTGAACTGATTAAGATTTAAATGTTATAAAACAAGAAATTCCTCTGTTTTGTGTACACGTCAGTTCCTTTGGAACCCTTCTGTGTCACATAGGGTGTTTAGACATATATATATATATATATATATATATATATATATATATATATATATATATATATATATATAGCTATAGCTGTGGCTGTGTATATGCATTTATATATATATATATATATATATATATATATATATGTATACGTGTGTGTGTGTACACATCCCGTAGGTGCATATATATATATATATATATATATATATATATATATATATATATATATATATATATTTAGTTATGACAGTTGTACAGATGTAGACTTGTCTATGTTGTTTCAGAGAATACAGTACGTTCAAGGGTACTGTACATATGTACACAAAGTGACTATCCCATTTGTTTTCAGTACTGTGGAATACCTGTAGTAAGATGTGCATTATAAAATCCATGAAGCATGTATACAACCCAGATGGCTTAGCGGTAAGTCCGGTGATGTCAGTGTGCGTGGTCAAGGTTCAAAACCTGCAAGACTTGGTAATGTCAATTAGGACTGAATAAGACACTTTTAAGTGGGTGTAAATGTGTTTTTGTGATAGTAAGCAGCAGATACACACAGGTAAAAGACGTACAACTTGCAGTACACTTGAAATGCCCTTCTTTGGCAATCCTGCTGATGTCACCCACCTAGAAATACACCTCTGGGACAACTGTAACTCAGTAATCTCCGTAGCAAGTGCTGTAACTGTGTAATGTTGTAGTGTGATAAACTAGTTTGGTAGGTGTTCTAACCCCAGATATGCCAAGTGTGTGTGCATGTCTGTCTGCCTGAGAAAAAAACAATGCTCTTTAGAGTATGCACACTCCTTACAATTCACATACTCACCTTTGGCAATCCTGCTGATGTCACCCACCTAGAAATACACCTCTGGGACCACTGCAACCCAGTAATCTCCGTAGCACATGCTATAACTATATAATGCTGTAGTGTGATAAACTAGTTAGGCAGGAGTTCTAGTCCTAAGACGTGGCAGGTGTGTGAGTTTGACAGTTGGTGGCTATGAGTGTCTACGCACTGGACATGTTGGGGAGCAGGTTTTGTAGTTTTCCTATATGGTGGCCATATTATATGTCACAATGTCCACCTCATGAGGAGTACAGATGTCAATCAGCCAAGGGACTGGGTTGGCAAGCCATACCCCTACATCTGGCAAAAGGCCTGGTGAACAAAGTATGCAACCCTACTATTACCCGGAATACAGTCTGAACCCATGTGTCATACACAAACACACTTGCCTAGAATATCCCGCTATGTTGCTACTACCCTGCACATTGTTGACAGATAGTGAGCATGGTGTGATTGCAGTGGGCTGCAGAGGGCAAGGCACCCTGTCCAACAGTACAATAGGCACATAATTGCAGACAATGCGCCTTCACTATGTTCCCCACTGGATGCCTGCAACATATGTGGTGCCATCAAATGTGATCCATAATGGACATACAATGCCTTACACACATGCCCTGTATGGACAGATGCCACTGACACCAGGGAATACCTGTATCATGCTATCAATGCAGGTGCAGGGTCAACCTTATGTCTATTAGCAGGTCTTGCCACACCAGGCCAGTATTGGCACATCTGATGATAACAGTCTGTGTACACAACATGTGCCAGGCAAACCAGGTACACTTGTACATGTCACTGTGCATTATTGTGGGACATGCACATCCCAAGCAATGTCCATGTCAAGGACTATCAAACACAGACATGGCATGCACTGCAAAGCAATGGCCACACACAATGGTTACCGGGATGACAGGACAGTTCATACAATACCCATCTGTATGGGACATTGCAGACACTACACCCCTGAACAACACTGCACACCATTATCAGCTGGTGGGATGACAAGGATTACCCCTCACCCAGCCTTGTACAGCCATCTTGCACAGCCAACCAATACACATCCATGAAGCAATGCACACATGCATGTCAGTACTGGCACCTTGTGTCTGCGTGTGGGGTATGATGTTCCCAACCACAGTCACACCCAGTATAACTCCCATCAGCATAATGACTGATGTCAGACACGTTCACATTCCCTAGCCCATAAAACCTCAGGATATCCCTTGTGGTGCATGTAATACCTGTGCATTACTGCAGTGTGGCAAACTAAGTAGTTAGGAAGTGTATTTGTGAGCCTCGCAAAGTGTGGCAATGTGTCTGAGTCCCTTAGAGAGTGTGGTTGTGTTGACAATGACATCTGTTCATGTGGACAGCCATGTGTGCTACACCTACTGTATGTCTACTATATCTCTGTTGCAGATGTCGCTCACCAGCACACATATGTGTTCTTACAGCACAACAACATGTCAGCTATGTGGCACATGGAGTAACTGCATGCACTTTTAATAGTAATGGCTAGACAGTCAGGGGTTTGAACCCCTGTACTGGTAAGTGTGTGACAGATGATGCTTAGGTTTTAGTCTCCAAGCCCTTCTCTGATGTACTTTGCCTCTGTCTGTCCCTCCCACACACTTTCTGGTGGATGTGGAGTTGTACACCTGCTTGGCAGCAGCTTGTGTTTTATGCATGATGGTCATGATCAGGTGATGGCCTCAGCACCTATTGCAGTCCTCCTCTAGCTGACTGCATGTGGAACAGCTGTGGTGATGTTCCCATAGTGAGTCACATGGAAACACAGTACAATATCTAGGAACACCATGTTGGTGTTTGCCCATGACAGGACACTGTGAGGGGAACCTGGATCTGGTGTTTGGTAAACGGCATCACAGATGATATCTGGATATTCCTCAAACAACAAACATAGTGGAAAATAGCCTAAAGACTTGAGGGTGATGTACCAGACATGACTACAGCATGTATGTGTAGCTATGCTTCATTGAGACTACTGTCAATTTAACAGGTTGTGTGGTAATGGCTAGTCTGCATGTTTTAAAACTGACAAGACAGTGCTCTGTTTGTGAGGAAACTCCCATCTGTAGGGCCATCTGTGGACTGGTCAGTGTGTGGAACCATTTCTTTCTTGTGTTACTAACTGAACACACATCTGTGAACTGCAGAAGCATAGTGTGAGGATCGCAGTCAGTACATGGTGATAGTGATGAGAGTTACTGCCATCGCATCCCTGATTAGACATATGTCACATGAAACAGTGGTATGACAGTCACTGTCTGGGGTTCTTACAGTGACATGCCAATAACGGGTCACTGTTCATAGCTGCAGTTACAAGTCTTCTACGCTTTGTACAGATGTCATGCAGTATATATGCATGTATTGTGCTCCCTCTGCAAAGATATGACAGCTGTTGTGTTGAGTTGATGGTCATAGCTATGCATGCTGTTATAAGTAATCCTGAATGCTGTTGATTATTACTAAGCCATATCTGTGTTAAAACTGCAACACCATAGGCTGTATGGGATTAGAGGTCCCAGCGGAACCTCCTGTCCCACTTCAGCTGGCCATGGCACCGGGCACCAGCACTTCTGGGGCCCAGCCTTGGACCTCCACCTCTGTTGGCTCTGCACCACCTTCTGGTGGAACCACCACTGAGAATGGGGCTTGTCCACCCTGGGAGCAGGTCCAGACAGGAACTTGTCAGCTATCATACAGTCCCGGACGTGGTGTGTAGGGGGCTCAATAAGGGGTTTCAAGGCCAGATATGGCAGCTCGAGGGCAGAGTGTCACATTTAGAGTGTGAGTCTGCCCCTCCTAGATAGCCCCCAGCACAGCCACCTTTGCAGCTGTGAAGGTGCAGTGGTGGTTGGCCATTGGTGGGGACCTCCATCCCACTGTTTCCATCTCGGGGCTCATGGGCTTGTGACTGCCGAACACCCCTCCCCGTCCAAGGTGTATCCCCCCCACATGTCATATACCACCCCTGTGTGCTGTCTTGCTTGTCATCCTACCCAACCTATCTTCCACAAGTATACCTACTCTCCTTGCCCAACATCCCACTCTCACCTTACGAAAATAGAAACAAAAGGCCAATCTGTTCCCAGAACATTTGCCCCATGCATAGCTGCCCATTTCACACGTGTCCACTGGACACATGTAACCTTTTTAATTTGCATCACAACATACTACTGTTGTCCTCACCCCTCTCTCTCAGGCACTCGATCCTGGTATGCACATGACTCCTAAAGGTTCCAGGTACACATGATGCAGATGACCCCATTGTACACACAACAATACGGTCCCTCTATGGTTACCCCATTTACCTTTTTCATGATGATGATGTCGAACGCAGCTCCTTGCAAGAGTACTGTTCTCACATAATGATTGGACAGGACCTGTTTTGTTAATGTAAATAAAAGGCACAGAGTAATGTATTTGGCCAATGTACAAATGGTTGTGTGTATTAATTACACATGTCTTGATATTACATAGGACATCACCACTACAAAATACAGGAGCTGCTGGTGTTTCACTTTTCATTCTTTTTTAATGCTTTGTTGTCACATGGGATGTTCTTGATATATCTATATATATGTATGTATCTAAATCTGGGCATAAACACACACACATACATCTATATGATGGAATACATTTCCTATACTGTTGAATGACTGTGCTGGATGATATGTTTGTGATAACATCCAATGTCTGTATATCTGCCATGGCTTAGTGGTAAATCATATTGGCTGTGGTGTGCAGGGTCCTGGTTTTGAGCCTTGCAGAGGCCCTTTATTTTGTTGCTGGGCAGAACAAGGGCCATTGGATACGGAGTGATTAAGGCACTTTTAAGCATTTGTGAGTGGGTGTGTATGGGTTTGCGCGACTGTAAGCAGTGGTTACTTTTGGTCACAGTTCCTTGCACTCAGTTACCTTCTTGATAGCTTAACCTGTGTAGGCAGTGCTTAACCCCGTGCAAACAGGCTGTAACCCACTCACTGCTGCTTGAAAGTGCTTACTCCTGCTTACCCACGAGCTAATTTCTTTAAAAGATAAGAAAAAAGAGTTGACAGGAAAGTGGTGAAAAAGGGGCATAAAGAGGGAAAGACAGTAGGGAAAATAGCTAGGGATGTGCAGGAAGGGTGTAAGGAAGGTCCATAGCCATCCATTTCTTCTACAGCAATGGCTGTGCATATTCAATAAATTTGGTGATACATTTGGACACTCACATCCCTGAGAGAGGAGTGTGGACAACAATAGTATGTTGCGATGCCAATTAGAAATCTTTACATGTGTCCAGTGGACACGTGCGAAATGGACAGCTATGTATGGGGCATGCTTTCTTTGCGGGAACAGATTGCCCTTTTTTTCTTTTATGTTTAAGTGAGAGTGGGATGTTGAGGAAGGAGAGTAGGTATGATCAGGGAGGATAGGTTGGGTAGGATGACAGACAATAAAAACAAGACGCATACAGGGGCGGTATATGACACATGTGGGGGGAAAACACCTTGGACAGGGAGAGGTGTTTGGAAGTTGCAAGCCCTTGAGCCCACAAATGGATACAGTGGGACTGAGATCCCCACCAATGGGCAGTCACCACTGCACCTTCACAGCCTAGAAGGTGGCTGTGCTGGGGGCTGTGTAGGAGGGGCAAGCTCACCCTCTGGTTGCACCACTCGGCCCTCAAGCTGGCATAGGCAGTCTTGAATCTCCCTGTTGAGCTCCCTATGCACCACAGCCCAGACCGTACCATGGGTGACAGGTTCCTGTCGGCTCCCGCTCCCAGGGGGGGGGGACCAAGCCCCATCCTCTGTGGTGGTTCCACCCGAAGGTGGTGCAGGGTCAATGGACGAGGAGGTCCTAGGCTGGGCCCCAGATGTGCTGGTGCCCAGTGACATGGCCAGCTGAGGTGGGACAGGTGGGTCCTCTGGGAACGGCCTTCCTATACAAGCTATGTTGTAGCATGTTTAAGGCAGATATGGGTTAGTAATAGTCAACAGCATTCACAATTAGGTATAACAGCATGCACAGGTATTCCCATTACCCAGGGCACCAAATATAAATTGTTGCAGAGCAGGCAGAAAACATGCATATATGGGTAAACAGTGGCCATTACAACGACATGCAGGTTTCATTGATGGCAACAGGCCAGCAGTATGGGAGCATTTTAACATGGCGCATGCATAGTAACAGATGTGAATATTTATAAACCAATAAGACATATGTCCCAACAAAGGTTAGGAGTGTAGACATACCAAATGAGTTGTGTAAATCGGTTATTTCTGCACATATGGTAGGAGTGAGTGAGAGAGAGTTCAATTAACAACTAATAAATCCTTGTAGTTTTCACAACATTCATAGTCACTGCAGTGGTCTGTCACTTACATGTATTATTACAATACCAAATGGCATTATATTGTACATCGGTATGTTTGTAGATTAGTATGTACGGGACATGTGTCTTATGTACAGTCTTGACTAGATGCAGGTGTTAATGCAACATGTTTTGAGACTGCTTTCATACACTTTGGGTGAGATGCTGGGATGCAAGGTATGTTTGCATGTACATTCTCTGACTATGTACAAGTCTGACTATCAGTTATATGTTATTAACAGCTGCCTGCATTTCTTGGATCATCACACTAATTTGTCAGGGGAACAGGGCAAAAGGCAGGTGATATGGGCCATTTATCAGGACATACTGGGCAGATTGGAACAGTTGAGGGGTATGAATATGTATACCACTCTCTATTTAAGCATTCTAGCAAAATCTGTACAGTTGTTAAATGTAAATATCCATACAGCTTTTTCTCTGAACATTCTAACAGACTGTGTGCAGTTGTGCAGAATGATTATGCATACAACTTACTAGCACTCCTGGGATCCAAAGCCCTGCTGTGTGTGACAAATGCATTACAGTTAAGATCTCTGTACACTATGCTATCAGGCAATTATTGTGAGGCTTTGCAATATATTTTGTCTAATATGACTGACCTGTTTGCACTTCCAACATTGTTATACAGCACTTCATACACATTTTATTGGCATACCACAGTGTGGGTAACACTACTTACTACAGCAGTACTATTCAATAACTGCAACAGTACAACAACATATGACTGTAGAGTAAACAGAAGCAATGCAGGGCTTACACCTTTATTTGCAGCATATTACACTATTCTGTATACTGGTACAACACTTTCTGAGGCTCTTACATTTATTTTGTATGACAGTACATGCAAGCTATTTACTAACCTGCCTCGCAACACATCCTTTTCAGCCTAGCATCATAGGCTTGCTGGTTCACAGCACGCTCATCTGCAGCTGCCAGAGAAGTACAGTGATATTTAGCCATACCTATCCATAGTATACACAAGCTAGGCAATTATTAACTACATAGTGGAAGGAGTAATTACTCACTTCTGGGGCATTCTGCATCTGCCTTGCTTCCTGGATCCACTGTTCCAGGACATCCCCCCATCAGTGCATGGTGGTACCTGACCTACTCACCAGTCCGTGGGATACCTGTAGCACTAGTAAGGTCACGAGTGAGACTGTCCCAGGCCTCCATTTTGTACTGCGAGCCCTGGTACTGGCCCTGCAGTAATCTCCTGTCATGGTGCTTTACCAGGAGTCATACCATGAATTTGGACTCCTGGATGCCCCAGCGCTGCGCTCTAAAATGAGTGCCTTCTCCCACTCCAGCCATTCTGCCTGTGGGGGGATGCTACAACCAGTTATGAGCCATATTCCCACCTCTTTAATTTAAGTAGAGATGGATTCCAGCACTTTCCCATAATTGGCTGGTTTCATAAAGGCTAAGCTATGGGTACACCTGCTTAGTTCAGGTTGGCACTGCTTAAAGAGGTGTACCTGTGGGCATATTGTATTGGCTTCCCTACACATTGCTTACAATTACTTAGTTGGGCTGTGCTGCAGTTAGCATTACTTATTGGTTATCTAGCATTATATTTGACTTTTGTCAATGACGTCTTACTCATTACAGGTTATATATGTGTCTGGTATCCGTCATTCATGTGTACATACACTGTATGGGGTCCTGGGGACTTCAGGACCTTATTACAGTGACACCTCAACTCTAGGTTTACTGCAGTACTCCAATTAACATATTTATGGTCTGTGGCAGGTTATAGAACATTACACTGTACATAGATTCAGTTCACATATTTGATTTGTTTCCCTGTTGTGAGGGTTAGTTTGCTGATACTCCTTTATATGTATTGCTATCATGGCATAGTGGTTTACTACTATGACTGTGATGTAAAGGGTTCTGCGTTCTAGCCTTGCAGAGGCTGGTTATTTTGTTGCTGGACAGAACACAAGCTGTTGGGTACAGAGTGATTAAGGCACTTTAAAGCAGTTGTGAGTGGGTGTGTGTGGGTTTGCATGGAGCTAAGCAATGTTAACCTCCGGTTAGTTTCTTACACTCGGTTAGCCTCTACATTTCTTCACCAGTGTGAAACTTGCATACCGGCACCCAAACAGACTTACACCCGCTTGCTCCCACACTTGCCAATGCACTGCATTTGGTGTTTGCATCTGACACTCACACCCCTGGGTGGGAGTGAGGACTACGATATTACCTTGTGATGCCTATTACATTGGATTACATGCCTACAGTATCGGGAATGGCTGCTCATTAGGTGTAAGCATGCTGGTCGACTGTATGGCATCTGCGACCTGTCCAGAGTTTGTTCATACTACTGGTGTGTTCCTCTTACAATCTGCACCTTTCTGGCTAATACCTGGGAACTGACACCATTAAATACAGACAAGTAATTGGGTTTTGGAACTCACATCCTTCAGCTGAGTCATGCTACTGCATGCCTATTATTCTATCATCTTTCTAAGGTTGTAAGTGGAATATGTGCTTTCTGTCCCTATCAGACCTCTGAAATAATTGGGGACAAATATCAACTGAATCAGGGACAAGTCATGACAACATCAGGGACAATCAGGGACACATTTAAAATATTAGTGCTATTAACTTGAAACATTGACAGACTCAGAGCATATGAATTAATACACATTTTCTGAGGAAAAAGAAGTTTATAACTCTTAATTATTGCCATTATTCATTACGTGTAATTCACCACCTTTCCTCTAAAAGGCACTAGTTTTAGGAGGGATTAAGAAGGACAGAGTTCAAATTTGAGTCAAAAGCAGGGATGTCCCTGGAAATCAGGGAGAGTTGAGAGGTATGGTCCCTGTTTGTTCCCCCAATGGTTTATGTCCTGTCCAGTGGATTTGCTCTTAGGGGTTGAGAGGTATGGGTGTAAGCTCTGCCCATTTCAGAATATTACTTACATCCCCGGGGCGGTCCTAATATGACGGTGCCAGCCAACACCTGCATGTCTAGGCCCATAATTGCATACCCATAGTTCCCCCACCTGCCCCTTCTCTACAGCACTCATCCTTACTGTGGGTGCAGGTGGGGTATAAACACACCACTACACACTGCCTGCTCTCCATGTGTTTGGACACATGTCGTACGTTGTGTCGACCCATGGGTTATCAGGTTTGCACAACCTACTGGTCCATGTACGTCTACAGCCTGGTTTGATGACTCATGACACGAACTGACTCCAATGATCAGTAATTTTTGGGGTGTCCCACAAGGGACATTGATGTCTTTGTTTCAAGATTAGACAAGGCAGGTCTCTCCCTCTGTTAGTATCCTGCCGGTGGTCTGGGAAGCAGTGGTGTGTTTACTTTTATTGTGTGTCTGTATGTCTCACCGGTCTAGCTGGGGGTTGATGCTACATGTTACACGTTTGTTGACTGGACCCCTCACCCCCATATGCACGGCCTGTGAATATATGTAATTCATAACTGCTGTATCGTATCCTAGCTATATACATGTGTATATTTACAGACACACACACAAACATATATATATATATATATATATATATATATATATATATATATATATATATACATTACTATATACAGATATATCTGTATATGTATGCATACATGTATATATTTATATATTGCTGTCTATATATATATATATATATATATATATATATGTAATAACATATGGGTCTATGGTTGTCTCCATATGTATATATCTATATGTGGGTATCTATATGTATTCTGTCTCTGTATGTATACATTTGTACTATGGAGAGGGAGAGGTATATATCTCTATGTCGCTATGGGTAGATATACACACACAAATACCTCTACATATATACATCTACATCTGGTTATTCCGTTCCTTGCCATGTAGATTACACTTTGCTGCAGTGGGACTCATAGCGGGTGTGGCTGCTCGTTGGGTGACGCCTCTGCCCAATGAACACTTTTGCTTACATCCCTGAGGCTGTCCATATATACCCACATCAGCCAAAACCTGCACACCTAGACCCATAACTAGCTACCCATAGTTCCCCTACCAGCACCTCCTCTACAGCACCCATCCTTACTCTGGGTCCTGGTCAGGTCTGAACACACCACTACATGCTGCCCACTCTCCACTTCATGGGACCCATGTCATACATTGTCTCAACCCATGGGTCATCAGGCTTTTCCACCCTTGTATTCCAGGTATGTGCACACCCCAGCCAAAATGGTCAGTGTATCACCTTTCTTTGATTACATGTCAATTTTTGGGGCGTCCTGCAAGGGACGCTCCTCTCTGTGTTCCAAGATTAGATTTCATGGGTGCACTGTGTACCCCACCCAGTTGTATCCTGCCTGTGGTCTGTGGAGCAATGGGCTATTTACATTGTTTGTGGGTTTGTGTGTATGTTTCCTGTGTCTGGCTGGGGGGAGGTGGAAAGTCATGCTACGTGTTTCTTGTTTCTTGCTTGGGCCCTTTACTTCCATTGGCATAGCCTGTGAACATATATTATTCTTGTGTGCTGTTTCCTATCATAGCTGTATATATTTACACACACACACACATATATAGATATATATATATATATATATATATATATATATATATATATATATATATATAAAATATATGTGTATATATATATATATATATATATATATATATATATATATATATATATATATAAAACAGCAGCAAACAGCATGTATTTCACATTCAGGGCAGAGTCTCTAAGTACTGATAAATGTGGCGAGGAACCACAACCACTACCAGTCAACAAAATCTTGAGTTCCTTCTTACATCAACTTTCTTCAAAAGCACTTTTCGTTTGCAAGCGTTATCTCTATGAGTATCAACTTAAAACAGTTGGCAGCAATAGAGCTGAGAGTCCACTTCCAAATAATTTTAAAGCAGCTTCTATTTATTGTAAAACATCATCAGAACATATTAAAATAATAAAACAAACACAGAGAGATAAGCACTTTCGGGTTTCAAAGTTCACCCTTCATCTGATCTAAGTATAATGACCACTGTTCCTTGTTTAAAAAATACTTTGCTTCAATGAGGCGAAACTGCAAATTAACATGCCCATTCCCTGATAAGTTGAGCACGCCTTCTTAATCTTCATTTCCTGAATGCATGTGGTATGAAACAACACTACAAGTTGATGCACCCATTCCCTTTGTGACGTGCTAAACACGCCTTCTTAATCTTCATTTCCAAAGTGCAGGTTGGATGGGAAATGCAGTATTGAGTCTCTGTTTTATATGTGCTTGTAGTTTACCTATCCAGAACATTTCCTCTTGTTCTAGTCTATTGTTGATGTCACCCCCCCCCCCCCACTGGACATACATACAACTTTTAAAACCCTGAAAACAAAACTATGATCTACATGATCCCTGATGTGTTTTTCCAGGGGACTTTTAAAGTCTTTTAGCCTAATGTCGGTAACATGTTTGGAGAGCCTTTCTTTTAGTTGTCTTATAGTCTTTCCCACATAAAATTGTTCACATTTTGAGCATGTGGCTAAATACACAACATTTCTAGTTGTGCAATCTGCAAATAAATTGCATATGTATCTTTTCTTGATGACTGGATGTTCAAATGCATTTTCTGTGCAGATGTATTTGCACATTGTACATCTTCTGCAAGGAAAAGTTCCCTTTCTGTCTGACATAATTGATGGTATAAAGTATTTGTCCATGCACAAAATGTCCTTTAAATTACTTGCGTTCCTATATCCAAATTTTGGTGCTTGTCCCACTGTTTCCTTGCATTCTTCATTTGATGTTAATATTTTCCAGTTTCTTTTTATTATACCACAGATTTGTTTAGTGTCAGTCGTGTAGAAAAGAATCATCTTAATCTCCACTGGGTCTTTCCTTCTGAGCTCATCTGTTCCATTTTCTTTTTTTCGCTTCAAGTACAGTTTTGCCTTCATTTCCCTTTCCATCATAACTTGTTGCTTATTTTCCATAATCTCCATCTCTTTATACCCTCTGTCTTTCAGATGGTCCGACATGTCTTCCATCATATTCATGATATTGATGTCATTCGAATGTATTCTTGATGTCCTTAGAAACTGACTCCTCATCACATTCCTATGAGTATGCCTCGGGTGCATACTGTTTCTTGGAAGTATGTTGTTCTTCCAACATTCTTTTCTATAAAGGGTTGTTTCTATGTCACCTTCTTCATTTTGCCATATTCTCACATCCAAGAAGTCCATTTGTGTATCACTGTACATCAAAGTGAACCTCAAGAAACTAGTGCTGTTCTCTAAATATTGATGAAATTCCTTCAATTCCACAGCATTGCCTTCCCACAAAATACGTATGTCGTCAACAAACCTCTGATATAACTTTATGTTATCATTCCATGGGTTCTCATGATGAATAACTCTATCTTTCCAATGCGCCAAAACTAAATTTGCATAGCTATTGGCACACGGCATGCCCATTGCTACTCCACATAGCTGAATATAGATTTTTCCATTAAAGATGAAGACATTATTTGTTAGTATCAACTCCATCAGTTCACGGAGAATCGCAATTTGTCTCTCACCATACATGCCTTTGTTTATGAAATATTCCTTCATAGCCATCATACCATAACAGTTGGGAATACTAGTAAATAGATTCTTGATATCCATACATACCATTAGATGTTTTTTCTTGTTCTTTTTGGTGTCTACAAACTCACCCAACTTTTCTATGAAGTCTTTTGTATCTCTCAAAATTGTTGGTACTTTCTCCAGTTCTTTCTTGATGTGATTTTCTACATAAAGAGAGGATGGCTCCATAATCCATCCTGCTCCAGCCACAATAGGCCTCATTGGTGGTTTGTGTGAATCTTTATGTATTTTTGGAAGGCATTTAAAAACTGGAATCAGGGGATGTTCAACAACCAGATAGTCACATAACTCTGATGTGATCAGGTTCCTTTCTCCAAGTCCTTCCAGACACATCCTCACTCGATTTTCAATATCATTCAGTTCCTTCTTACTGATTTCTCTATATGAGGCGCCATCTTGTAATAGAAGCAAAACTTCTTCTATGTATTTGTTAGTATCCATCAGAACTACCCTCCTCCTTTATCCGCTGGTTTGATTGTTAGTTCTTTGTTTTCTTCCAATTCCTTTAAGGCCATCCTCTCTTCCTTTGTGATGTTATAAAACTTTCTTCTATTATTGTTTTGAATATGTCCAATTATTTCTTTTTCACATACATTAATAAATGTATCCATCACCCCATTGTTTTGTGGAACAAAACTACTGGGTTTCTTGAATCTTTCCACCTGTACATCCTTATTGTTCTTAAACATGGTCTTTAACATCACACCTCTTCCAAAACTTCTTAGGCTAAATATAGCCTCATTTTCATCCATTCCTCTTGTGGGTATAAATTTCAGCCCTTTATTCAACAACTAGACGCATAACTAGCTACCCATACTTCACGCACCAGCACCTCCTCTACAGCACCCATCCTTACTCTGGGTCCTGGTCAGGTCTGAACACACCACTACACGATGCCCACTCTCCACTTCATGGGACCCATGTCATACATTGTCTCAGCCCATGGGTCATCAGGCTTTCCCACCCTTGTATTCCAGGTATGTGCACACCCCAGCCAAAATGGTTGGCATATCACCTTCCTTGGTTACATGTCAATTTTTGGGGTGCCCCTCAAGGGACGCTCCTCTCTGTGTTCCAAGATTAGATTTCACGGGTGCACTGTGTACCCCCCAGTTGTATCCTGCCTGTGGTCTGGGGAGCAGTGGACTATTTACATTGTTTGCGGGTTTGTGTGTATGTTTCCTGTGTCCAGCTGGGGGAAGGTGGAAAGTCATGCTACGTGTTTCATGTTTCTTGCTTGGGCCCTTTACTTCCATTGGCATAGCCTGTGAACATATATTATTCTTGTGTGTTGTTTCTTATCATAGCTGTATATCTGTGTATATTTACACACACACACACACACACACACACACACACACACACACACACACACACACACACACACACACACACACACACACACACACACACACACATATATATATATATATATATATATATATATATATATATATATATGTATGTCTGCAACGATATATATATATATATATATATATATATATATATATATATATATATATATATATATATATGTGTGTGTCTGTAAAGCAATGCATACCCTGCAGAAATGCACTTACACACGCTTACTGCTGTTTATATATGCTTAAACCTGCTTACTGGTGCCTTATTCATTATGAAACTGACACTTCACTCTAGTTCACTTTTAATTGTTATTATGCAGGTTATACAGTGGACAGATGTTGAAATATGTTCATATACAGATTACCGATGGAAAATGGTATGTGCTGCAGTGGGATTCAGAACGGGAATGTCTGTTTGTTAGGCGGATGCTCTGACCAATACACTATTACTGTGCTGCTTCATTTGCATATATACCCATATACCCATGACTCCTAGTTCCCCAAACACCCACCCCGACACTCCACTAATACAGTAGTCATCCATTCTCCAGTTGGATACGCAGTGTATTCACACCACTACACATTGGCCACTCCCTACTCCTGTAGACCCATCCCATGGGTTGACTCACTCCACATATCCTCAGAAATCCCATACTTTTAGTCCAGAAACATTGGTGACATAAGCAACCAATAGGACACTAGTCGCAATTTTTGGGTTGTCCCACATGGGACACACATGTCTTTATTTCAAGATTAGACTCTGTACTTCATTAAATCTTTACTCCCGTTAACATAAAAGTATGACTATGTGGTAACGCACATGTTACACATGAGAGCTAATTATGTATGAGTTTGGCATCATTATTTTACAAATAGACTGGTTTAGTGATTGGCGTTGCTGTAGCAGGCAGATCACAGGAATGATTCCATGTGTGAGAAAGTCCTCACATTTGAATTTTTGAGCACAGCACTGACTTCGGACATTGTACACATTTCTGGGTTTTAGCAGTTTCGTCCCTTCCATCTTATGCACAACCTATTATTCTATCTACTGTCAAGGTTTGTAAGGGAACTTTCATGTTATTTATGTCTGCAAAAGGAATTAATGTGTTACAGGGAATGTACTTCTACATATAGATGTATGCATGTGTGTATGCATATATATTTATAACGAACTCGCTGACCTCCACGAGGCAGTCCAGTTAGAAACAGCCCATCCAACCCTGACACGCCTGGATCCATAATTTCATACCCATAGTTCCTCCACCCCACCTGAGTTTGACATACACACATACCATCCATTGTCCAATTGCTATCGCAGCCATGACAAACCTCCACACATTGCCCTCTCCCGAGCATTAGGGGCCCTACACGTATGTTGTCCCAACCCATGTATTATCAGGCTCTCCCACCATTTAGTCCTTGAACATACCTGCCCTTGCTTGTGTAATGGTTGGAGGTCCAATCATCCTATCAATTTTTGGGTAGTCCCACCAGGGACTACCCTCTGCTTGTTTGTAAAAGTAGACTTAGCAGATTGACAGTGTTACTCACACTGGTAGTATCCTGCCTGTGGTGTGAGTAGCAGTGCTTTGCTCACTCCTGCCCAGCTTGGTATGAAATACGCTGACAGCACTATATAATACTGGAGTTGCCATTGATTCCCTTCTCACTCCTTTTGTATGCTTTACTGTTATGATGTTCCTTCTTCATATATATATATATATATATATATATATATATATATATATATATATATTATATATCTGTACATACTTATATACATTTCCTATGCTGGGCACTGCTTACACCCACACAAGCACACTCATACTTGTTTACTGGTACTTATATGTGTTTACTACTGCTTATTTGTGCTTACACCTGCTTACTAGTGCCTTATTCATTATGACAGTACCACTTTGATTGAATGAAATTTCGTTAAACATTATATGCGGTACTCCAGTTCACATTTACATGTTATTATGTAGGTTTTACAGCAAAACGACATTTATTCCACATGGAAAATGATATGTGCTATAGTTGAACTTGAACCATGAATGCCTGTTTGTTAGGTGGATGCTGTAACCACTACACTATTGACATTAATGTAAATTCTGCTTGTTTTTCTCTATTTGGATGATTTTGATGTGTAAGCTATGCTCAGCAGGGGGCAGCGATGTGCAAACATGCTGCGCTTTGCTTACACTTTCGATATTGCAGCAATACAAATGTAAAATAGGGACACGGGGAATCTAATTGTGAAAGTTATAGGGACAGGGCTCAACAATCCACTACGTGCTTGTGTGTTTACTACTTCGGTTTTATTTCAGTGTTCGTGGACCCTCTTGTATGCTTAGCATACATTTCGGTATCCATGGACACTGAATTACTGGCTTACTACTAGAGGCGGGCTCTAATAGTAAGCATAGTAGGTTGTGCAACTGTGGAGGCATGTTTACGCCTCTGTAGAGCACTTGTACATGCCCCCTGCACTCGCACACGTTTCCTGTGCATGTCGAGGGTGCGGCGGCACGCCCTCATAAATATTCATATGGCGCTGCTACACCATCTGTAATGAGGATGCTCGGCGCAAGGTTAAAACCATCCTTGTGCCAAGCTTCATGAATCCCGGGGTATATGAACATGTGCCTACTCATATTTTACCCATCCTTACTCTCACTTCTTCCTGCTTCTGTCAGTTTCTCTCTTCAGCTTCCTTTCTAAATATACCATAAGCATGGTTTTCTTTCACTTCGTATTGAAGTTTCTATTTGTATTATACAGACTTTCCTTTAATTTCTCTATAAACTGGCCTACATATCTCTAAATATTAAATCATTGTCATATAACTTGTATCTATTCTCAATCATTATTTTCATTTGTTTGAGTTGGTATAATTATTCAAACTATAGATTTTTTTTGTATTGTTTTTGAAGATTGTAAAATTATTGTTCTTAAAATGTTTTGTAATACATTGGAGCTTTTCTCCCTGAGCCTCTACTGAAAATGGTCTCCTACCCAGTTGGACTTTCCCAGTAATCAAAGGTCAGTAAATAAATAAAGCATTGTAGAATAACAATACAGCATTCCGTGTTAGTGTATCATTGTGTGAGAGTCTAGTAATACCTAGGTTTTATGTTAGTCTTAAGTTATACAGATGCTTCTGTGACTGTTGCCATCTGTAAAACTGTGCTTACTTCCATGGAATATTCTGCAGGGGAAATTTCCCTTTTCCTTTCTCCAAGGTGTATGAATCTCAGAGCTCATTAGATTAAGTAAAGAGTGGGATTTGCCCCCTGCATGGAGGCAGAGAAGGCTTTGTTGTCCAATAATTTCAGGATATACATTCCACTGTGAACTTTAGCTCTGCAGTCACATGTAAATCTAAGACTGTGACATTCACTCACATGATGTAGCATCGACTCGTGTAACCTTTAGGGTATCTTTCCACTTTGCTTTACCTAGTGATTTGATCCACATAATGAGTAACATTGTTAAACAATGGCACATGTCCTGTCATGATTCATTGTTTAATCAAACTCTGCATAATCCAAGAACACACAGTTCTGGGATATAGCCTTCAATATCCATACTGCCTACTTCTTTGGGAAAAAAAAACACAGATAGTAAGTACAACAAGCCACACTGAAATGCATGCATTTGATTTATTTGTTAACTGTCCCTCAGAACATCTTCAGCTACAACCAAGGGCAGACGGGCAAGGCTAAACTCACAACCAGCCTGTTTTGTTGAAACTGGAGGAAAGTATTATACCCATACCAGAGAAAATCCATGCAGACATTGGGAGACATATCACTTGCAAGTATCAAAACTCACTTTGTCAACACATTTCTGGGGTACCAAGTAAGTCTTCTAATGGGTAGGTAAGCATCTGCAGAGCTGTAACAGTGCAGGAGTAATGACAGAGAAAGAAACAGAAAGTCTTAGAAATGAGAACTCAGATGAAGATGTATTAGTCATAGAAAAGGAGGTACTTCAACATTACAACTAATCACATCACTGTGCTTACAAATAAATGCACTGCTGCTGCAGTGGTTTTAACAAAGTGAGATCTCTGTTGATTACACATATAGGATACGAAAATAATACTGTGTGACTTTCCTTAACACTGTTACACGCACTTGAAAAACAAAACCTATATTACTCAGTTTTGAAGCTGGGGAGAGATCTACTGTAAACCCTACTTGTACTATAGTGACACTTTTTGTACTGCTATTTGTTTGTGGTATTTGCCTGCTGTGTTTCTTTTCTTAATTGTACAGTGCTTAGGAACGAATCACTGTAATAAATATGAAATGAAAATGAATAAAATATAGATCGCACTCGAAAGGGGGAAGTCCTTTAATATTGAAATCAGGACCTACATATAAACATAACCTTTGTCATCTGAAATGTCTGACAGAGGGCAGTAGCAAAAAAAGGCAAGGATGTGGGGTAGGCTATGCCATGCATGAATGACAGTCTTTAAAAAAATTAAAAAAACAGAGTTTGCATTTCCTTACTAGATGATGTGGCACTTAACTGTACTGCATCTAGCTTGTTTTCCGCTTGCTATATGAAAAGGATTGCTATCAGTCATTATCACCTTACAGAAATGTTAATAAATCAGCTCAGATAAGCAGTGACCCAAATAAATATATGTCAGATGCAATAATGTCACCATGACTTGCCTTGTGCTAGACACAAACACAAGTGAAATTAGATGCTCTAGAGGTTAAACCACCCTGATGCAGATGCACTGGGAAATCTGCTGGCATTTCCTTGCCTTTCTGCAACCAGCATAGTTTCCACGGTCATTAACCATACCCCACAAATTTGCTTTGACACAGTTCACATCTTTAAAAATCTATTCTCCAGTCAAAATATCAGCACCATGTCAAACTAAGGCATTAAGAATAGCAGTATTAGTATTTTTGACAGCTCCCAGTTTGCAGCTGTCAGCATACTTTGCCACTCACAGGCCC
Organism: Protopterus annectens; assembly: GCF_019279795.1. Taxonomy (NCBI): domain Eukaryota; kingdom Metazoa; phylum Chordata; order Ceratodontiformes; family Protopteridae; genus Protopterus; species Protopterus annectens. The sequence goes on from NC_056739.1 coordinate 478,874,094, forward strand.
TTGCTGTCAGAGAAGTACATATCAAAGAGGAGTGGTCCCAGTATAGATCCCTAGGGTACACCACTGGTGACTACTGTCTTGACTGGAAGCATCCGTTCAGCTCTAACAGACTTTGTTTTGTCAGTGAACCAGTTTGCTATTCAGTGGATAACATAGGGGTTTATATTTAGTCTAATTAGTTTATGATAAATTTGTAGTCAGGACTATGGTCAGCTGTGGGGACTGAAAACATTTTCCTGAGTTAAGGTTCACCTCCACTTGAGCTTTGCTCTTGAGGTGAATTTCTTGGCATCCATGTCTCAAAAACATAATACGTTTGTTAAGATAGATGACCCAAATATGATCCATTGTATCTTACATGACCTAGTCTGTACACTGCATCAGAAGGACTTACTCACCAGCAGTACAACCTGGGTGGCATCATGACAGAATTCGATACAGGATTGAAAGGCTGGACATTGAAATCATGCCCACCTTATACTGCCTTGCAAAGGTATGCAGTGAAGCCATGCTGCAGCAGTACAGTTGTCTGCTGATAGGTTTATAAAATAAGCTGAGGCTGTAGCTATTGATCTTGTGCAGTGAGTAATGGGTTTACCTGGAAGTTGTTTGTAACTGTAGCTACACATAATTCATACAGTCTCTGTAACTGTAGCTATACATCATACAGACAGTCTTTGTAACTGTAGCTAACTGTAGCTATGCAAAATACAGGCAGTCTTTGTAACTCTTGCTATGCATAACACAGACAGTCTTGATAATTGAAGCTATACGTAATACATAACAGTCTTTGTAACTGTAGCTATGCATAATACAGACAGTCTGTAACTGTAGCTATGCATAATACAGAGAGTCTTTGTAACTATAACTATACATAATGCAGACAGTCTTTGTAACTGTAGCTACACATAATACAGACAGTCTCTGTAACTGTAGCTATACGTAATACAGACAGTCTTTGTTACTATAGCTATACATAATGCAGTCTTTGTAACTGTAGCTACACATAATACAGTCTCTGTAACTGTAGCTATACATCATACAGACAGTCTTTGTAACTGTAGCTATGCAAAATAAAGGCAGTCTTTGTAACTCTAGCACTGCATAGCAGATAGTCTTTGTAATTGAAGCTATACCTAATACATAACAGTCTTTGTAACTGTAGCTATGCATAATACAGACAATCTTTGTAACTGTAGGTATGTATAATACAAACAGTCTTTGTAACTCTAGGAGTACACAATACAGTGTTTGTAACTGAAGCTGTGCATAATACAGACAGACTTTATAACTGCAGCTATGCAAAATGCAAGTAGCCATCTAAATAATGTAACTTTTGCAGTTTTCTGTCCCCAAGTGTTAGGTGCAAAGTAAAAAATAGTTATTTTTTTCTGAAATATTTTGTTGCTAAGTACAATACCAACAATATTTGTAACTGTAGGTATGTATATTACAGATAGTCTTTGTAACTCTAGCTATGCATAACATAGACAGTCTTGGTAACTGAAACTATACATAATACATACAGGGCAGGATTCATGAAGGCTTGCACGGAGTCTGAGAGTAGTGTAAGACTCCATGCAGCCCTCGCAATCCAGGAACAGCCCGAAATTCTGTGTAAGAGACCAGCTAAAACTTCTCTTACACGGACTGGGCGTGGATATGCTAATCACCTCACTTGCAGCCGAAAGGCATGCAAATGAGGTAGATTAGCGATCCACGAAGCACAAACCAGCCCGTGTAAGAGTTGTGTTATCTGCAGAAATGTACTCAGTTGACAACTGAGTATGTTTCTGCAAATAACACAATGGAGCCATGTCAGCTCCAAATAAAGGGTGCATATGTGTCAGGCAGCATGCCAATGGCCAAATATGTGGCCATTGGCAAGGTACCCTGATGCAAATATGAGAAATAAATTTTTTTTTTTCGGTGATCGCTGATGTTTAAACGCAGCGCAGCCCTGCGCAAATGGGCTGCACTATATAAAACATAAAAATGAAGGTTATAAACCCACAAATGTGGGTTTTATGCAATACATGGATTTATAATGCAGGGACCAGCAGACCAAAAAAAACATGGCCACCGTTTAGTGGTTGCTAAGGAGGGAAGCTGAGTCTGAGACATGTAACTAAGCATTAGTAGGCAATCTGATGTAAATGAGTGTTAGGATACTGAATCCCACTGTCACATAGCAAATGAGCACATTCTAAGTAGTGTAAGAGTTACATAAAGGGGAGGAACAGAGTAGGAGATAGGTGACATCACAGGGGGGAATGGCAGAAAGAAATGCAGTTCATTGGAGGTCAGTGTTACATGACAGATGTCAGACACATATCATGGAAAGAGGAGTGCCACAAGATAAGCATGGGAAAGTCAAGAAATGGAAGGTGTACACTGTTGCCAACAGCGAAGTTTCTTGCTGGGCATGCATGCGCACGTGTGCGCGCTATGAGGCGCGAGTAGGGCAGTGTGCACGCGTATAAGGCAGACTGAGCATGTGGGAGCCTGTTGGCAGACTTGTAAGACTGTTTGCGCTGGTGTGCGTGTGTTTTAACCCAAATAAGAAGATTCTAAACCGTGTAAGCATGTGTGCGTGCGTGTAAGCCACTGTGAGCGTGTTTCTGCTGGTATGTGCGTTGCTCCACCCTGAGGAAACAGAAAGGAAAAAGGAAGCAACAGAATTAGTAGGAAGCAAGCAGGGAATACTGCTGGAGCTAGCAGGTGAAAACAATTAGAAGCAGGCAATTACACAGGCAGAATAGTAGCCCAGCCCAGCACTTAAAACTCTGCAAACAGCAGTGCAGGATGTTTCTCTCAAGAGACACTGCAAGACAGGAGTAAGCTATTAGAAGTGAAAACTGAAAAAGCTTAACTCAGAGCAGAAATGCTAGGGGCTGCCATAGCTGTCATAAGGAGACATATGTGACTTGCTGAGGGTGGTGACAATGCAAATGGTGCCAGACAACCCAGAGTGAGGAGACGGAGAAGAGTGTACAGGCCCAGGGTCACCTACCATGGGTTACATGAGCTGGAGATAGTGGAGTGCTATAGAGTGGACAGAGACCTCCTGCAGCAAACTGTCAAGCTGTGCAGGCCACACCTCACAAACAGAACCAACAGAGGGGAACCCATCCCAGTGGAAACCAAGGTATGTGTTGGCCTAAGAATACTAGCAACAGGTACCTTCCAGAGACCAACTGGTGATATGATGGGGATATCACAGGCATCAGCCTCCAGGGTACTGCACTAGTTCCTGGATGCCATGTCAGCACATGTCGGTGATCATGTATATTTCCCCAATGCCTGTGAGGTATTGGCCAGCAATATGCGTCTCTTCCAGCAAATAGCGGAATACCCTGAGGTAGTGGGTGCAATAGACTGCACGCACATACGCATCAAAGCACCAGCCAGTGAGCGGGGTAGGGCCTACATAAACCGCAAGGGCTTCCCCTCCATCAACTGCCAGGTCATGTGTGATGCCCAGGGCATAATAATGAATGTGTGTGCTGGCTGCCCTGGGAGCTACCATGTTTCCCATATCTGGCATTTGACGCAGCTGTACCAGACATTTGCCAATGGAGACATCCCACATGGACACCTAGTAGGGGATGCAGGTTATGCACTGGAGCCGTGGCTGATGACACCCATCAGAAACGCACACACACCTGAACAGGAATGCTATAATGAGGCACACGCACAAACACGTAATGTAATAGAACGTGTGTTTGGGCTGCTCAAGTCACGGTTCCGGTGTCTGGACACATCTGGTGGAGCCTTGCTGTACTCACCAACTACATGTACCCAAATTGTCATGGTATGTGCTATGCTACATAATATGATCTTGCGAAAACAACTGCAGCAAGACCAGCATAGGGCCGGGCCAAACAGCCCCCCACCATTGCCAAGGCCATCACAGGCAGAGCGTGACTCAGAGGAGGAACAACCTGAGCCTGCCCCAGTAGGCAGAAGGAGGCATGCCCAGTATGCCCTGGCCTTGGCAAAGAGGCAACGCATAGCACATACACTGGCTCAGTAGGAACCCTGAGAATGATACCCCTCTCTGACTCACTCATATAATAACAGGGATGCCTAAAATGACATAACCTGCTCTCAAACATGTGCAGGGAGTGTAGTATGTACATCTGACAGAGGCAGCCCTGCAGCACCACCTGAGGCATGATTGCCATGTGTTAAGCAATGTAACACCATGTAGTATATGCAAACTTGATGACTCTGACTAACATCCTACCCTCACCAAGCATGATGCCACAATATGAAGATGAGATGATCAATTGCAATAATTGGCTGAAGTATTGCTGTTAGTCAAAGGGGATCCAATGTGTGCCAGCCTGGGATGACATGCTGAGCATGACATGATGCTCCACCTGCTAGGGGTGGCGTGCACCTAACAGTCGTGGCCTTATGGATACTGGCAAAGGCTGCTGTTACCCACAGCATGCCTTGAATAGGTAAGGCTCAAAACACAAACCCACCTCCATAGGTATCACAAGGGATAAGAACCTAGATGCAATGCTACCCAATGCCAGAAGTCTAAACAGCAAGATGCATGCAGTCTAAACTCCACCAGTATGGAGAATGTTGATATCTGTCCTGTAACAGAAAACTGGGTCAAGGCTCACAACAACACCCTAACACTACCAGATTACACCTCATACTGTGCTGTACAGCCTCAAAACATGGAACAAGCTACAAAAGGAGGGTGACTAGCAATAATTGTCAAGGATAACCACACCCCCATGTTGGTACCACAACAAGAAGCAGCATGGACTAGCCATAGTCAAGTAACAGTGGCTAAAACTGCCTCCCAGTTTATAGCCTGCTACAGACTACCATCCTAACACCAGGAACTGCACTTGGCCTATGTTGGAATACATGAATATATCAAGCCCTCCAAACCACATTATATTGGGTGACTGAAAATACGCAAACATAGACTGGGAGCATTATTCTAGTTCCAACACCCTAGGACAAAGGTTCCTAGAATCCATAAACCAAAATGCCCAGGAACAACGTATCACTCCCACAAGAGGGGTAAGCATACTGGATGTGATAATCAGCAACATGGGTACTGGATGGGAAGATGAGAAGTGTATCCCTCACTGGTAAGATCAGATCATAGAGTAATCACACCGGATATACACATCCTGACCAAAGTCCCTGGCCATTAAACCACAGTGAAAAGCTTGTGTAAAGCAAATGTTGCACTCCTCCAAACTGATGTGGAATCCATTAAAGGCCCTGTGCAGGTGCAAAATATGGGCCATACCTCAGAACCTGTTATACAGGCATTCCATGAACACTGCCAGGAATGCATGGATTATACAATCCCAAATAAAACCAAGACACAATGCCATACATGCAGGCATCTGGCATGGTGGACCCCAGCCATTACCAAACCATGCAAGAGAATGAGGAAGCTACTACATGACAGAGCAAACCTAAAAAGGGAAGTAATCTCTGATCATTAGTATGGCAATAAAATATGTCCACTCATACAATCCACTAAGGCCAGCTACAACAAGTTGAATCTGTGAATCTTGAGGCAATGTTACACCTGCCCCATGTACACAGACAACCCTTACCTCCCCCCAAGAAATACAAATATATGTGAGAGATGCAACCATTTATCCAAACCGGAGGCTGAGCTCTCTCAACTCAGTACTGTCAAAACTAGTCAGGAGGAGAAGGTAACCACACACACCACAAACCCAGTCTCACATAGACCTATCACAACTGCAAACCAAAGACATAAACACAGAAAAACATTCCCGGAGGCTCTAATTACAAACACACCACATCAACAGAGGCCTCCAAAGCAGACACCCAAGCAACTACTACCTCTAAACATAGCACATGCAACACATAGTACACAAAGCTGGTGTGCCAAACAGTCACAGGCCAGAAGGAGAAACAACATGCCTGATACAGTTGTAATAGGTGACTCCATAGTCAGACACACTGCTGTCCCACTCACCAGACTGAACAAGGGAAAGGGTACAGTAAGCTGCCTGTAGGCTGCTACAATGCGCCACATAACACAAGTACGCAGGTCACCCCAAAGCAAGTAGAAATATGATGCAGTCATTGTCCATGCTGGCGTGAATGACCTGAGATGTACCTCCCCGGACTACATGAAAAGCGACATAGATGAGCTCTCCGATTATGTAGTCCTGGCCGGTATGACACTAACCTTGTGCAGCATCCTACCCTCACCAAGAATGATGCCACAGTACAAACACAGAATGATCAGCTTTAACAAGTGGCATAATTACTGGTGTCATTCCAAGGGGATCCAATGTCTGTCTGCTTGGCATGTCATACTTGACAAGCCACTCTGCTGTGCCAGGGATGGCTTGCACCTGTTACCCCTGGGCGTCTGGATATTGGATAAGGCACTTGCCACCTCCATAGAGCCTTTTGTAGGCAAGGCTGAAAAGACTAACCCACCTCCCTAGAAAACATAAGTGGAAAGAAACATAAGGGTAATACTGCCCAATGCCAGACATGTAAACCTCATCATGCATGCTCCCAAGGCCCTCCCCAGTATGGAGAACATTGATGTCCGTGCAGTGACAGAAACCTGCAGCAAGGCTCCTGACAGCACACCAGCACTACTAAGTTATACCTCATATCATGCGTTATGGCCCCAAAACCTGGACCAAAACATAAAAGGAGGGGGAGTATCCATATTCAGCACAGATACCCATATGTTCAGGTAACTGACAATGCACGAAGCATCGGAGACTACCCATGTGCAACTAACCATAGGCAAAACTGCTGTACAGTCTGTAGCATGCTACAGACCACACTCTCACACACAGGAACCCCACTCAGCCGTCCTGAAGACACTGGACAGTATGAATGTCTCACCAAATACCAAACAAGGTACTCACAAATTACCACATGGGTGGCAATCCATTATGTATGGAAGGAGTAATCAGGGACCTAGGGACACAAGTGGACAGTAACCTGTCATGTGACACTCACATTGCCACTGTGGCTAGGAAGACCATCTATATTGGTCACCTTATCATGAAAGGATTCACATCTACATCAACAGAGGTCATTGTGCCCCTATACTGTTCTCTTATCAGGCCCATAATTTAGTACAATGCCTCATTTGGGATGTACCTTACCTGACACCTGCAGCAGTTAGAAAGACCTCAAAGGTACCTCACCAAGAGGATAAAGGGTCTCAAATATATGTCATATGCTGCCTGGCTGTAGACACCCCAGCTGTATGCAGTCACATACTGCCTATGCAGAGGCGTTGTATGCCTGTTGTACAAGGCCATGTCCAACACAGGATTAATGGACATGCTCCACCCCAGAAAACCCAAATCCATAGGAGCTGTGAGAGTGAGAGATGTCAACCTCAACACATAATGAAATAGAATGTGCTGGAGGGACAGATACATAACCCAGAGGCTCCCTACACCCTGGAACGGAATCCCACTCCATGTTAGGCAGAGCCCCTCACTGACTCTCTTCAACAGGAATCTTGCCAAGTGGATGGGTGATCGTAGATGTACACTGGGGGTCTTCACTGTGTCATGTCCAGACAGAGGCACAGTAAAGTAAATCCTAAATGGCCATAATATTCACATAGCAAGGCGTGGCGAAAGCCACACACACTCTGGATAGGCTTATAAATGTCCTAGGGCGGATAGCCTAGTATGAACCTATGAACCTATGAAGATACAAATTGTACAGGACACTAAGGATAATCACAAGGCTTTCTTAACTGATGGTAGGAACCTTGTTGGGAATTCACAGATATGCTCTGAATCACTCAAATATTACAAACAACATACCAAACACACACACATATTGCCAACATCCAACCTGACAGGTGCAGTGCAAACCCCCCCCCCAAAATGCCAAATATCTATCCCAGCAGAGTGCTGGCCCCCTGACATTGCAGATGCTGAGGTAACAGCCAGCATCTACAAAGCAAAACACACAGCATCAATGGTACGAGATGGTGTCCTGGGCTGAGTCCAACATGGACTCCAAGAAGAATGGAACACCAAATAACACTACTGCTCAATGTCAGCCTTACCACAGGATATGTACCCAAAGAGCAGTGTACAAAAACAGTGGTCCTTCTCCACAAAGGTGTTGCCTGAATGGATACTGCAAACTACCACCCCAGAATCCTGACAAGCTTGGTCTGGGAAGCTATGGAAAGGATCAGCATGTACCTCAGACATAAAGATATTGGGAATCTACTGACACTGGACCCTACCCAGTGTGGCTTTCTTAAGTGCAGATCCTGCCCCTTAAACATGTTTGACTCATTTGAAACAGTCATTAAGGTAATTGATGAGGGGAATGTGGTCCACACAGCCTAGCTGGACCTTGCAAAAGGCTTCCATACAATACCCCACGTGTTCATTATAGATAAGCTCACCAGCTTAAATATAAACCCCTATGTCAGTAGAGAGGTTGCAAACCAGACCAAGGACAGAACTGACATGGTCAGCAATGCTGCAGCCATGTCAGACTACAAACCAGATACAACTGGCATCCCACAAGGTTCGGTCCTGGGACCACCCTTGTTTGGTATATATGTCCCAAAAGTACAGGCCAACATGGAAGGACTGTGTCTGAACAAGTTTGCAGAGGACTACAAACTGGCCACCATATCTTACCCTCCAGCTGACACAAGCATCCCACAAAAGGGCCACATAGAAACAGACAACTGGTGCCATAGCCATGTCAGCAAGCTAATTGCAGAAAAGTGTACAGTCAACCTGCGTGGATATACAGTAAGAGGGGGGGTGGAAGTAGGGTGTGTGCAATTACACGTGTGAGAGAACTGACCCTTTTGGCAACCAGTACAACACACCAGCTGCTGCATATTTCAATCTCTACACAGAGATGATGTCAGCACCCTACAAGTACAGCAGAAGAGGGCAAATCTCCCAGTAATGCAAATAGCACGCTCTGCTACTGCGTATCTCACTACTGTCATAGCACAGTTAGTTATGGCTTTGAATTCCACAAATGCCACGTGTTTTTGTCACACAGAATGCCCATGTGTGTGGGTTGTTGTTCACAATAATGCATGACATCGATTAAACCAGTAATGGCAATGCACACATATGATGTATGTGTGTGCCAAATACACATATATACCTGTGACCTTCAATAGTTCCCATGTCTGATGCCTGCCACATGTGAATACATGGTATTTGCACTGGATAACATTATGACTGTGGTTTTCTGTGCGGGTGCTGCATGTGGTATGTGTATATACAGTGTGAGTTGTATATGGTATCATCCTAGCAGCGAGGGATACACATCTGGTCTGGGCCATATAGTCTACATGTTGTTGATGAACAGGTGCTGCATGTTTTCACCTGTTGTGGGAGCGGTAACAAGTTGTTCCATAGCAATGCAGTGACTACATGCTAGGAACCTTTCAGCTAGGGTGTTGTAGCTACAGTAATGCATCAGCATTCAGTAATACTTCAGCATTCTAGGTGAGGGTATGATGCCAACCAAGGTCAGGGTCATACCAGCCTGTGCCACATGCTCAGAGAGCCCCTCTATGTTCCCTATCATGTAGTCCAGGGAGGTACATCACAGGTCAGCCATAGTGGCATGGACAATGACTGAGTCATATGTGTCCATGCCTCTGACTGACCTGTATGCTTGTGTTATGTGGTGGACCATAGTGCTCCATGGGCATATCACTGTGACCTTCACCTTGTCCAGCCTGGTGAGCGGGACCTCACTGTACCAGACAATAAAGGTACCTAACACAACTGTAGCAGGTGTGTTGTCTAGCCATACAGGCTGTGACTGTTTGGCACACAGGATTTGTGTGCTATGTGTTGCACGTGCTGTGTTCCGGCTTAACGTATGCCTGTGTGCCAGCTGCAGAGGTGTCTACTTCTCAAGCAGGATGCTATTCTGAGGCTCCACGAATGTCCCAGTGTGTTCATGTGTTTGGATTGCTGTCAGTGTAGGTCTACATCAGACTGGTACTGTAGTCACTGTCGTATTTCATGCCACCTGACAGGTTATGCCAGTACTGGGTTCAGAGTGCTTAGTCCCCAGTTTGGCTATGTGGTTGCATCTCACACATGTTTTGTATGTCCATGTGTAGGGGAGAGGGTTGACTGTGTACATGTGGCAGCTATGACATTGCCACATGACTCACATATTCCACAACTGTACCATAGAGGTGACTGACAAGTGACCTTTGCACATGCTACCATAGCATTGTGATTGCCATGGTGATTAACAGCACATAGGGCCAATGGGGAACAAGGTACAGAAGGTGAGTATGTGAGGGTGTAGTGCCTGTGATTAGTTAGCACTGGCATATATGACTGCTCACGTGGTCAAATGCCAGGTAAGTCATATGCAATGTGTCACAGGCAACGTACATGCGAACAGGACAAACAGTGACGTTCTGTCAAGTGAGACATGGACATGCATATAGTAAGCTATGCAGATGTCACTAGGAATCCACAGAAGCTCCATAAATCTGAATTGCAGGTAGAATCAGTGTTCCAGGGTAACTGCAAGCAAACATGCATGCAAACAAAGCTACAGTAAGCAGGGCTGCATGTAGTCCATTGTACAACAAACAAGCTGTACCACTTCCAGTAGGTAACAGTGCAAATATGCAGGCACTATACACATGTACATGGAAATACACAGGTCAGATGGCCAGGGTCCAGTCTCAGTGCACACAAGTGTACAGAACATGTACCGTCAGGATGTATAATAACCATATGGAAACCCAGGTGCTCATACCTGCAGTAATACACATGTCAAATAACAGACACTGAGCCTTCACTCAGTGGTTCCACACTTAGTAGGATGTATGCTACCTGTCCTGCCACCACAGTATCCCTGACATTTATGGGGACTCTCCCTCCTGTGAAAGTTAGTTTTGTGTTTTGGGCTGTCTAGCATGGTATGAGATGTGAGCTTGCAGTGCTAGGGTGCTCCTGTGTGTCCTGTACCAGTTGTGTAGTACTGCACACATATCAACATCCTCAAACATCCGCATTGCAGAGTCCAGTGTGGGCAACATGCCACTTTCAGTTTACATGTCCATCATTGCGTATCAATACTTTCATTACCTTATCCCCTGTGCTACCTATTTATGTGGCCTTCTGTTGACATCCTTACCATCAGTATGCAAACATGTGCAGATGATACACTATGGTACTTACCATGGGTGTAGAAAACAGTACAAGACAATCATACCCTTACTGCATCAGGCATGCTGGGATATACCCACAATTATATCAGCACACTATACTGTTAACAACATGATACTATTACTACATGTCTATGTAGTCACCCTGTGCATCAGCAACATGTTAACCTGTACCTGCACTGATGTTACAGATTGCAGGAGGTGGCACAGTTTCATCATATGCACAGGGTGTGAACTTGGTATGCCTGAGTCTGCCACTGATACCACCAATTGACATGTATGTGTATGTGTGTTGGTGAGGGACAGCAGTACAAGGTGGGGCAATGTTGATGCAGTGTGTGCATGTATGCGGTAGCCCTAGGTGTTGCCAATTCACATGCGTGTATGGATGCACACAGTTCCACCTCATGGCTGCCATATACCGGTGTTTGTGGACAGCAACAGACTGTACCTGCCAGGTCATACAGATCAGTGTCTTTGGCCACGGACATGGTACCTGTGCCTTGCAGGGGTGCTACGGACCGTATTCAGTACTAATCCAGACTGGGTACTGACATCAGAAGCAGGTGTTCATTGACTGGACACAGATCCCTGTGGGGCCTGTCCAGAGCCACATGCACGTGGTCTCCTGGGGCGGTCTGATGACAGCACAGACCCAGCATTGCTGGGGCTGCTGCTGGCACTATGGGGGCGGCCGCGGCCCTGTTGTCATCCGCGACAGCTGCCAGCTGCTGCTGTTGCTGGCATACACCCACGGCGACGCCTCAACCGTCCACCATTGCCTTGGCTCATGGACATGTAGTTGTGGAACTGATCTAATATGTCCCCACAATAATGTCTGTCTATGACATCGGTGAAATTATGGATGGCAGCCGCAGTGTCACGCATACTGTCACTCATGGCTGTTCGCCATGCTGTCAGCTCCCTCAGACCCTGTCTGGTGTACCATTCCATACGTGACTGTGCCTGCATGACAGCCCAAAACATAGCTGAGGTTGTAAGACCTCTGTGGGCATGTCTGACAGGGGCAGTACACCCATGGATGCTCCCACAAGAACCCCTGGGCATCTGTCTGTGTGGTACCATCTCAAGGCCATGCCCATGGCTGCTGTGTGGGGAAGCATGTGCCACAGATACCACATTACCCTGGTCAATGCCCACTGTATCCTGTCCATCACCTAGGGACATTGGTGACAAAGGATGTATTGGCAGGATGACTGTGTGCATTGATGGGGTTGACAGCTGTGTACTGTCAATTGACTGACCAATGATGGACCCTGGCACACCTTCCTGTGCCATTACATAGATGTCATCATTATCAGTACCCGTGGCACCTGATTCAGGTTCCCTGCTGCATGACACCAGAGCAGCACCAGAACCTGTGGGAGGGAAATAGGAAACACAGTTTACAATGTCTACACAATGTTACCAGTGATGCACACATGCACACATGCACAGGTGCACACATGCACACATGCACAGGTGCAGAGGTGCACACATGCACACATGCACAGGTGCACAGGTGCACACATGCACACATGCACAGGTGCACACATGCACAGAGTTGCACACTTGCACACAGTTGCACACTTGCACACAGTTGCACACTTGCACACTACTCAGTATGTGAGATATCAACACACAGACACACCTGCATGCATACACAGAGCACTACTGATTGAGCCTAATATTACTATTACTATCAAGACTATTAAAGGTATTGTTAATACACACTCACCAGCATGGATAGGCTGCATTGCTGTTACACCAGAGGGACCTGTAGAAGTGAAGAAATTAATGTCAGTGGGCACAACTGTGCCATTGTTACTGAGTATGATACAGGTCAGTAGTACAACAGTTGCCTTTCACAGGTCAGCTGCTGATATTGAGAATATCACACTTGCACATTAAATACTATGATGACAGCTACAAACCAAGGACACACCTCACACATGCATTAACTACCAGTGTACACAACAGTCAACTATACATATGGCATATTACCTGCACGCTCGTAGTCATGGTGCTGTGTGGCTCCAGCCTCCATCATAATGCAGGTCTGCTGCTGTTGTTGTTGGTGGGCTGGAGCCACAACACTTAGGAGTAGTCCCTCCAGTCTGGTGAGTGGGGGATGTGTAGCCATCCCACCACCTGTGGCAACCTGTTGCCTGTGGATAACCGATGCACGCTGATGGACATTTCTGATTAAATCACTGCAGTGATGTTGTACCTGCTCATATGTCCTATTATGCGTGCCTATGTCATTTACCCAATGGACCAGGTCTTGCCACAGTGCAGCCCTCTCCTGCTGATTCTGGCTGGTGCGGGAAAAGAGTATTGCAAAATCCCACACCAGGCTCTGGTGTATTTCCTCATCCTCGGCTGCAGAGTATGCCGGATTGTGCTGGTGAGCCATGGTCCTGAAAAAGGAAATAAAATGATATCAGCAAAATATGTCAGCAGAATTTGGCACACATACTACACATGCTACTCGACTGTTGTGATACAACATATCTCCCATATATAGCATCTGTCTGTCTATTGGTGGATACACATGTAAATGGCCAGTATCAGTGCTCAGCCAACAACTGTGCAACAGTACCTGGCACACTCCATACGACATACTAACAAACCCCAGCAGCCAGCACACTGATTCAGGTCCAAAGCACCTCCTCACTCTGGGGGTTTGTATCGAGGTACTGTATGGGATACATCATCAACTACTGTGATCTGACCACAAACTAATCGCCCTGGATATACATATCCCACCTCCACCACCAGCACAAACAACTACAGTGAATAACATTTCAAACACAAACTTTACACTTCTTAAGACTGAGATGGTATCCTTTAAGCCCACTGGGCCAGTGGAAGCCACAACCCACAATGCTGACTCCTTCACAAATGATTTCTACGGACATCTCTGAGAATGCATGGATCATGCAATCCCATATTAAGACCAAGACACTCTCCACAAAGGGAAAGCATACTGTCTGGTGGACCCCAGCCATAAACAGATTGTATAACAAAAGATGGAAGCTACTGCAAGACAGAGCATAATTCCATAAAGGGAAGGCATGTCTGATCAGCACTAGTAAAGAGCTATGTTCTCTCATACAAACATCCATGGGCAACTTTGAGAGGGAAATCACCAGGGACACTACAGATAACTACAAGGCCTTCTTCAGAATGTTAGAAACCTGGTCAGAAACCCTCCAATATGCTCATAGTTAGTTCACAACAACAAATAATTCACTGAACCCACAGATATTGGCAACATTGTGGCAGACAGGTTCAGTGCAATTTTCCCCCTTCCCTCTCCCCCAAACAAAGACATACTTATCCCAGCTGAATGTAACCTCCCTGTCATCACAGATGTCCAGGTGAGAGCCGCCCTCAGAAAAGCAAAAAACACAGCATCAATGGGACCTGATGGTATCCCCGGTTGCATGCTACATGAACTTCAAGAGGAGCTAAACCCGCATATAGAAGTGCTATGTAACACTAGCCTGACTACAGGATATGTACCTGTACACTGGCGTACAGCAGCAGTGGTTCCACTCCACAAAGGAGGCACCTCTACATACCAGTACAATACAACACAATACAGTACAATACAATACAATACAATACAATACAATACAATATGCTATTGCCCCTGGGACTACAGCAGCATACTGTTCTGCTACCCTGACCATTGTGACACATGTGATGTGATGGTACCTGCTCCTGTCAAACAGTTACACAGGGTGACTCATATGTCATATTACCTATCTGACTAACATTCAGCAGGGGTATGTGTGACATGTACTCATGGGGAGTCTTGCTTCTTAACGCTGTGTGGTTTATTGCAGGGTATGTCTTATCTGTGAGTAGGAACCTGTACCTCTGCCATGTGCTCTCTACTGTGGTGTCAAGGACGACACACAGCGGTCATTTAGGTTGTGGATGGTGTGAGGTGTTACTATGGTTGTTGGACATCTGTCATGGGTGTGACTTAAGTATGTAAATCCAGGAGTGGTAACCTCTATGTGGGTAGTATGTGTGCACTCTGTGGTGTTGTCAGTCACTGTGCATTGGTAATGTGTTTGAGTGCATTGTCACAGTGTCGTACATGTCACTGTGTCCTTCTCCATATCTGTAGCTGTCATGTGAGGTATATGCCGTGGCAGCCATTGTGTGGTGTAGAGGGGTACACTGACCTACATGTCCATAGCTGACACACCATGTCTGCTGACACATACCCTGTACAGGTATTCCAGGAATAGTGTGCCACTGTGACTATAATTGGGGGGACTATTGTACACATTTATGACCCTGTTCACCCCTGACACATGCAGTGGTGGGCAGCCAATCACATATCTGGTGGTTACTGGTGTAGATGATTTGAAATGGGGTATGGTACTCCCTGTACACATGTGCCTCACTCAGAATATATATCTCTCTCTCTCTACATATATATATATACATATATATATATATATATATATATATATATATATATATATATATATATATATATATATATATATATATATATATATATATATATATATATATATATATATATATATATATATATATATATATATATATATACATATGTCTGTATACATATACACATATATATATATCGATGTACATATATTGCTATAGATATGGAGGGGGTGTGACAGAGAGGAGAGAGTGACAGAGGGGTGGGACAGGGGAGTGTAAGATAGTCATATACAGTCATATCTGTAGATAGTCAGATCTGTCTGTCTATGTATATGTATCTACATATATCTATATCTGTATGTGTGTATTACATATATATGTTTGTACATATTCTATCTATCTGCATCTGTCTATGTATTCCTACATCCCTCTCTATCTATGTATACATATATGCATATTATATATATATATATATATATATATATATATATATATATATATATACATACATACATATATTGACATACATACGTATCCATATGATAGATAGGTATATCAACATGTTTGTTTACAAAACTGTATACACACACTAACATACTGCTAAACATACATAACTGTGAAACCTACTTTGTACATTGCACTACAACCTACATTCAACCTACATTGATATGTGCACATAGATGCCCTCACATACATATGCATGTACAGCCTTCACTGATAGTTGCTGTATGTCCCCTGCCCTATGCACATCTTCATATACATATAGATACAGACCAATGACACATATGGAGGGTTCACAGTATGTAGACTTTTAAAGTATTACTTTACATTACCTGTGTTTGTCACAGCTGCTTGCATTGCCTTTTGGATCAGTGTCCTGCTGCTGCTCCAGTTGACAGATGTCAGCTTTCTAGTAGGTTTTGTTACGTGTTTTTGTTTGTGTATTATTATTCTCTCTCTCTCTCTCTCTCTCTCTCTCTCTCTCTCTCTCTCTCTCCCTACCTCCAGAGGGTGCAATGAAAGTATTGCATGTGTGGACTGGGAGTACAGCATGCTTTTGTAGGTATCTCCATATGTCCATGTGATGGCCTCTACACCAATTGTTAGCCAGCATTTGCTAATTGCATGCAGCCATTTGTGTACTGATTGCAGTTCTCACTGTGATTTCAGGACAGTGCTATAAAAAGGTATGTGAGATAGGCATAGCCCTTTCAGAGTTTAAGGGCAGGGACCATGCTGGTATGCTGTGGACACTGTTCTGTGAGTGTAAAGGTTAGTATCTCTCTCATAGTTCCGGCTGTGTTGTAGATTATCATTTCTCCATTCATTTCTCCAGTTTCCTGTACTAAGTGTGTATGTACACTGACACCTAAGACTACTACTACTGTTAATGTGGGTGTGTGTGCTTTCCTGTGGGACATGTGGTGTAACTGGTATATAGCAGTGGCTCTTGCACTTTGTTGCTATGGCTTCAATATTTGCCCTTTACATTCACTACTTGTATGCCTGCTAGGTGTCTTGACTGTAGTGTGTTGCTGTGGCTTTCCTATTTTCCATGTACATTCACACCTTGGAATGCTTGCTATATCTGCTAGGGTGTTACTGCATGCAGTGTGGTCTGGCCATGGTTTGGGCCTTGACATCTATTAGGGTATATGAGTATGCTGCTGAGCAGGCCCCAGAGACTCTCAGTTGCATCTTTTATCTGCCTCATGGAATGGTACATATCAGTGGGGTACACCCATTAAATTGTCTGGTATTCTGCAGTTGTGACTATGGGTTAGCATGAGCATATGTATTACTACACTATTTCTGCCGTGCAAGTGGTGCATACTTTCAGTACTTCATAGTTACCATTGCATGTGTTGTAACACCTTTCTGCCTACTGTTTGTACATTTCATAGGGAGTCTGTGGGGCATCCCTGTAACTCAGTCACTGTTGCTATGTCTAGACTCTTAACTATTCAAATATAGCAGTGTCAGACCTCTCAGGTGTACACATATTTGCAGGATGTCCACATTTTTGCCTCATATTTTGGTCCATATCTCATAAACAGCTTTTTCTGGCAAATCACTCAGGGCTCAAATCAGACTATAGTGACAAACATTTCAGTTTCAGACTTCGTACCCTTCCAGACATCCAACATAATGCAAAACCTGTTACTCTCTCAACTGTCTAAGTTTGTCGGAGAAATATTTGAAATGTGTCCCTGTTTTTGGGCCTTTGCTCCACATTTTTTATTACTTAGTCTGGATGTGTTGCTGTAAGAGGTTGTGGGGTATGGGCAGTGATTATCCTGCTGTGAGTATGTGTGTGGCTTGCAAGGTGCTACAGTGACATTATTACTTACTAGCTACCAACTAGCATGGCTGTTTCTGTTCACACACTACTATTACAGAAATCCACTACATTTGACAGTAAATATACATGACATGCTTTGTATACTACACATCCTGTATTCCCTTTACATTCATTCCTACTATTGCATGATATATTTATTGTAGCACAATGTTCTTATATAGCAGTCATGGCTTAGTGGTAAGTCATGCAGACTACAGTTTCCTGGGTTCGGGACTGACAGTGGGATTTTATTTTGCTTTTGAGCAGACTACAGGCCTTGTCATGCAGAGTGACTAAGGCACTTTTAAGCAGTTGTAAGCGGGTTAGCGCTGGCTTGCGCAGAGCTCACGCATGCGCACTGGTGTTCAGCTCCACGCATACCCGCTTACAACTGCTTAAAAGGGCTTACTCTTGCGCACACCCACGCTAATTTCTTTGAAAGAAATTAAAATGGGGAGACAGGAAAGTGGTGAAAAAGGGGTCACAAAGAGGGTAGGACAGTAGGGAAACAAGCTCGGGTTTTGCAGGAGGGATGTAGGTAAGGCCCATAGCTGCCCATTACTTCATCAGCAACAGCAGTGCATATGTTTGTAATTTGGTGTGACATTTGAAACCTTCCACCCCTGAGAGAGGTGTAAGGACAACAATAATACTTGTTGTACAGCCAATTGTAACTGACAGTTTACATGTCCAGCAGACATGTCTGCAAAATGGGCAGCTATGTATGGGGCATCATTTTTTTGTGGGTACAGAGTGCCCTTTTTTTTTTTTTTTTTCAAGTGAGAGTGGTATGTCAGGTACAGGAAGTCGGTATAGCTGGGGAGGTAGGTTGGGTAGGTTAACAGACAAGACAAACAAGACGCATACAGGGGCGGTGTATGACACATGTGGGGGGTTACACAATTGACAGGGACGGATGTTTGGATATCTCGAGCCCATGAGCCCACAGATGGCAACAGTGGAACTGAGATCCCCACCCATGGGCAGTTGCCACTGTGCCTTCACTGCCCAGGACGGGGCTGTGCTGGGGGCTGTGTAGGCTGGGCAGCAGGCACGCCCATGAGTTGTGCCACCCGTGCCTCAAGCTGGCGTAGGGGCCCAAGAACAGCGTCCCGGATCTCCCTACACACCACAGTCCGGACATTACGGAGGGTGAGTGGATGTTCTCCTCTGGCCACGCTTGCAGAGGGGGGACGAGCCCCATCCCCTGTAGCGTTTCCACCCGCAGGTGGCACAGGACCACCGGAGGAGGGTCCAGCCTGGGCACTACTGCCAGGTGCACTCGCCAGCTGAGGAGGGAGAGGTGGGTCCGCTGGAACCCGCCTTCCCTGTCGTCCTATGTTTTGTATTATGTTATGACAGTTTGGGTTAGTAACGTACAATACCATTCACAATTAGTTGTAACAGTATGCATTAGTATTCCCATTAACTAAACACCCATATATTCAAACCATTGAACAGCAAGCATAACACATGCATAATTTGAACAGCAATACACAATCCAACAACATGCAGGGTTGATTGATGGCAACAGGCCATCAGGTTTGGATGTATGAACAGGGCAGATGCATCAACATACATGCAAATATGTATGAACCAACAGGACAAATGTTCAGGGGTGTTAATTGTGATTGCACATACCAATTTCACGTGGAATGGATTATATGTGGCTATAGGGTAGGGTGAAGAAAATTTAATTAACAACTTCAAATACCAATACATATGCTGCACATTTCTAATAGCTGCAGATATATACACACGACAGTTCTGCCTACAGTTTCCTATGTGATAACTACTTCAGGCTGGTGATAGGAATGTTACTGCTACATCAATATACATTTTCATTTTTATTCATTCACATTCATATCTGGCTCTGTTCAGCTACATCATCCTGCTACATTTGCTTTATATAGCTATAGACAACTGTGGATGTTTGGTATTTCAGACAACCATACTATCTGCATATTGCAGATTGAGAGCAACATATCCAGATTTTGGGACACACATTCCAGCTGCGGTACCATTTTCCACACGTTACTGTTTGGTTCTGCCTGTCACATTCATTTCATTCTGTACTGACTGCAGTATAATTTATTCAGGAGTTATTACTACTTTATTGGTGGATTCATACCTCTTTCTCACACTCTCTCACTTGTTTTATTTTTACAATTCAGGATGGTACTTAATTCTAGGCTTTATTGACATGTTTTACCTGTAGTTATAACAATCCTTTCCAACAGTCTCACTTCTGTCATGTTTCTGTATTTCAACAGGGATATATTTCACACATGTGTTTTACTCAGCTTCTGCAGCTGTACTTTTCAGCCTGCTGCAGGTTATGTACTATTATATTACAGGTGGGACATCTTTATTTCAGACTTGTTTCATTTTTATGTTTGGATTACAGGCTGCATCACACTTTTGTAATCAAGCAATACTTGCAAACCCTCTTACACTGTTACTTGCACATTTTATTAATTAGTGACTACACTGCACTCTTTTGCTAACTGTCATACTTATATATTTATTTACAGTTACAGGGAGAGAATTACTGACCTGCTTGGTGGCACAACCATGCCAGCCTATCGCCATAGGCTCGACGGTTCACAGAACGGACACCTGCAGCTGTAATATAAATAAAGTAATATTGGAATACACATCTCCATAATATCAGCTAGGTTAATTTCTTACATAAATAATTACATGTAACTTACTCAGTAGTGGGGCATTGGGCATTTGCCGGGCCTCCTGGATCCAACGGTTCAGTTGGTCCTGCTTCCGTCTCTTCAGGTCCGCATGGTGGATATATATAAGATGTTCATTTATACATTTTATGTTCATAGTCTGTGGGGGCATGTGTTGTGCTGTGTTTATTCACATTTACACGGACTCTGTCATGGGGGTTTACTTTCGGGACTTTTACTCTTCTGAGGGCGTGTCCGTTTGCAGGGCTCGCCCTACGGACACGCCCCCTACTGTCTTCCACGGACCGTGTTAGCCTTAGGTGTGGTTCAGCATGCCCTCATGCATATGCATGACATGCTGATGTCACACCGTTTAACTGCAGCCTCTGTGTAAGCCTTGTAACACTTACATGGAGGCTTCGTGAATCCTGCCCACAGTCTTTGTAACTGTAGCTATGCATAATACAGGCAATTTTTGTAACTGTAGGTGTGTATAATCTTTGGAACTCTAGCTATGAATAACACAGTGAGTCTTAATAACTGAAGCTATACATAATACATACAATCTTTGTAACTGTAGCAAC
>NC_056739.1:478900345-478975345 GCF_019279795.1 Protopterus annectens
CTCCCCTGCCCCTGTCCCTGTGACAGGGCCACTGCTCTGATACTCTTCTTGCCAAAAACATTCCAGCAGTCTCTCCCCGTCATGTCAGTTCCCACTCTAAGAACTGCTGCTGTGTCTCTGGATCACTAATTACACTGTCAGACCACATCTGACATTTTACATTAAGTAATCTCAATTATCTTCAAACAAAGTTTACAGTATGCTACCATAATATTTTGCCTTACTCCAGAATATGTTTGAGTTTTGTTCTGCAAAATCAGTGTTTTTTGTCTGTATCTTTATGGATAATCTCTGCCTCAGGGCAACTGCACTAGTGTTCATTCTATGCCTCCATCACTGTCCTCTTTGTCTGTCTTAGCAGACCAAAGTATTTCCTGAACAAGTGTTGCATCTGCATGTAGCTACTGTTTTATGCATAACCATCTAGCGGCGCCTAATAATTTATACCCCTTATTTGTGTGTCTCTTACAGGTGAACTTGGAGATAAAACCAGAAAAGACAGACCACTTTTTTGAGCACATTCGACATTGTGAAGGCAAAGACTTTCAAATAAGCAGATTAGTCAGTGCATTTGAATCATGTGTCACAGTAAACAATGAGATCTTACTGAAAGAATACCTTTCAGGATGGTCAGAGCTTGTCAGGTAAGCAGAGTTTAATTACTAAATGACCTCAGAAAGTGGACTGATTTCATGTTTAGTGAATAAGGAAATGCTAAAAGGAAATAAGTATGCAACTTTCCCAGTCTGCACTTTATGTGAAAAGATTTTTAACTTACTCTTTGTTGTATCAGACTGATTCTGCTTACCTATAAATTTATGCTGTTTCTGCTTGCAATTCTCAAACTTTCCCTACTTTGACATCAGAGGCACATATTTCATTTTGCAGACCTATAAATGATCTTCTGCTAGGACTAAGGACAGTAATTTGTGATTGTATCCTATCCCAGAATATGCCATCACTACATCAATGTGAAACAAGAAGCAGGAACTCTGAGTTTAGAAAATGACAGTACTATATTTGTTGATATTGTACGGCGAGAGAGAGAGAGAGAGATTTCTCAGATATTATTTATATTGATCACTGCTGTAGTAGCCTTAGCTATATGGGTTATATTCTGCATAGGTTATAACAGTCAGCCAGCTTCCAAAGCCTGAGGGCACCTTCCACTCACCCAAACCATTAGACATCTTGAACTGAGCTGACTAACAGACAGTTGGGTATCATTCCCTACAAAGCTTTCCTGCTTTGTGGTTTAAGACAGTAACTTGTAGTTTATTGGCCATTTTGGGTCATTTCCTGTCTTTTCCAGCCCCCTGCTATAAAGCGCGATTTAGCGCGATTTAGCACGGAGTTGCCACCGTTGCACACTAGGGCAGTGGCGGTTAAGCAGGTTTAAACTATTCGGGCTACCTAAAGTCCACTCTTCAAATTTTCCCTTAAAACTACCTTCCTCGAACTATACTACTGATCTAATCAGCGTATCCTATAACTAAAAAGATCATCTCTACTCGACTCCAAGTAGACTATTCTCTATCTGTAAAGCCTAGCACTTGCTCCTACAGTACTTATCACCTTGATACAGCACTCTTGTTATAGATAGTACCCCAAAAAGGCAAACCCCATTTCTCGGTCACCAAACATCCCCCGGAATCTCTTTTTAAGTTTTTTTGTCTATTCCTTCTAGCATGTCGAGGGATCAGTTGCTAGTGTCCTCTCCTGCTCAGCTGGTGAACCTGGGAATATTGAGGCAATGTTACAATTGCCTCATGTACACAGACAACCCTCTCCTCCTCCCACAAAACACAAATACATGCGAGAGATGCAACTATACGGCCAAACTGGAGGCTGAGCTCTCTCAACATAGGACTGGCAAGACCAGACAGGAGGAGAAGGTTACCACACACACTATAGACCCAGTCTCACATAGTACCATCACAACCTCAAATCATACACATAAACACACAAAGACATACTCGGAGGCTCTGATCAAAAATCTACCAAAACAGCAGAGGCCACCAAAGCAGACACCCAAACAACTACCACCTCAGAACTCAACACCTGCAACACATAGACCTCACAGTCAGAGTGTCAAACAGTCACAGCCCTTAAGGCCAAACACAATGCCAGACACACTAGTCATTGGTGACTCCATAGTCAGACACACTGACGTCCTGCTCACCAGACTGAGTAAGGAGAAGGTTACAGTAAGCTGCCTGTCGGGCGCTAGAATCCGCCACATAACGCAAGCACTCAGGTCTCTCAACAGCAGGTACAAGTACGACTCAGTCATTGTCCACGCTGGTGTAAACGACCTGAGACGTACCTCCTTGGACTACATGAAAAGAGACATTGAGGAGCTTTCTGATTATGTAGCCCAGACAGGTATGACCCTGACCTTGAGCAGTATCCTACCTTCACCAATAATGATGCCACAATACAGAGATAAGATGATCAGCTTTAACAATTGGCTTAAACTCTGGTGTCATTCAAAGGGGATCCAATGTCTGTCTGCCTGGGATGACATGCTGGACAAGCCACGCTGCTTCGCAAGGGATGGCTTGCACCTGTCACCCCTGGGATTCCGGATATTGGCAAAGGCTCTTGCCACCCCCATAGTGCCTTTTTTAGGCAAGGCTCAAATTCTAAACCTACCACCCTAGAACACAATAAAGGAAAAAAACTAAGGGTAATGCTGCTCAATGCCAGAAGTCTCAATCTCAAAATGCACGCACTCGAGGCCCTTCTCAGTATGGAGAACATCGATGTCTGTGCTGTGACAGAAACCTGGTTCAAGGCTCCTGAGAGCACCCCAGCACTATCAGGTTTTACCTCATATCATGCGTTCCAGCCCCAAAATCCGGACAATACCAAGAAAGGAGGGGGGTATCCATATTCATCAAGGACACCCACACCTCAAGATTGGTGGCAACGCATGATGCATTGGAGACCATCCAGGTGCAATTAACCATAGGCAAGACTGCTCTGCAATTTGTAGCATGTTACAGGCCACCCTCGCAAACTCAGGAACCTCACATGGCTTTCCTGAAAACACTGGAGGGGATAAATGTATCTCCAAACACCATCATACTAGGTGACTTCAATTACCCTAATATAGACTGGGAACACTACTCAAGCCCAAACACCCTAGCCCAAAAGTTCCTGGAATTCATAAACTCAAATGCCATGGAACAACTAGTCACCATCCCCACAAGAGGAGAAAACATACTTGATCTCATCATCACGAACATGGGAGCACAATGTTCAACACCGGAAGTATACCCCTCACTGGTGAGATCAGATCACAAACTAATCTCGCTGGAGGTCCTCATCCCACCCCACCTGAAATAAAAAGACCACAGTAAAGAACTTCTCGAAGCCGACTTCACACTTCTAAAGACTAGTGTGGTCTCCTTTAAGGCCCCGAGCCGGCGGTAAACAGTACTCAAGCCGCTGAATCACTTACAAATGCCTTCTACCAGCACCTGCAGGACTGCATGGATAAGGCAATCCCAAGCAAAACAAAGACTCTTTGTACCAAAGGCAAGCGTCCAGTCTGGTGGACCCCAGCCATAAACAAACTCTACAACAAAAGGAGGAAGCTACTACAAGATAGAGCAAAATCCTTAAAAGGTAAGACACCTTTGATCACTATAAGTAAAAAACTAAGAGCTCTCATAAAATCATCCAAAGCAAATTTTGAGAGAAAAATAGCTAAGGACTCAAAAGACAATCATAAGGCCTTCTTTAGCTATGTTAGAAACCTGGAGAAAACTCCCAGATATGCTCAGAATTAGCTCAAAATGATGTGAAGATTACTGATCCTACAGACATTGCCAACATACTGGCTGACAGGTTCAGTGCAAACTTCTCCCCCCCCCAAAAGGAGAGATATCTATACCAAACGATTGTAGCCCCCCAAACATCTCTAACGCCCAGGTGAGAACTGCTCTCTCCAAGGCAAAAAACACAGCATCCATGGGACCTGATGGTGTCCCCGGCTGTGTGCTCCACGAACTCAACGAGGAATTAAACCCGCAGTTAGGACAGCTGTTTAATCTTAGTCTCACCTCTGGATACGTACCCAGGGAGTGGCGCACAGCGACTGTGGTCCCACTTCACAAAGGCGGTGCCTCCACCAACCCTGGAAATTACCGGCCCATTAGCTTGACAAGCCTTATCTGCAAAGCCATGGAGAGGATCATAATGGATCTCATAAATAAAGACATAGGGAATTTGCAGACTTTGGATCCAACCCAGTTTGGCTTTGTCAAAGGCAGATCATGCCTTTTAAACTTGGTTGACTTTTTCAAAACAGTCACCAAGGCCATTGATGAGGGAAAGGCAGTCCATACAGCCTACCTCGACCTGGCGAAGGCCTTCGATACAATACCCCACTCGGGTATCATTGAAAAACTCATCAGCTTAAATGTTAACCCATACATCACAAGATGGGTTGCAAACTGGCTGAGTGACAGAAACCACAGGGTCAGAGTTGCTGGCGCCATGTCAGACTCAAAGCCTGTCACAAGTGGTGTCCCACAGGGCTCAGTCCTGGGCCCACTCTTGTTTGGCATCTACTTTTCCGAAGTACAAGCAAACACAGGAGGGTTATGGCTGACAAAGTTTGCAGATGACTGCAAACTGGGTGCCGTAGTCGAAAACACATCTGACACAGATATCCTTCAGAAGGGTCTCACAGAAACGGATAACTGGTGCCAGAGCCATGGCCTAAAGTTAAATGCCAAGAAATGCATAGTCATACCCTTCGGGAAAAACAAGGTTACCCCTAGCTACCATATAGGTGGCAATCCACTGAGCACAGAAGAAGTTATCAAGGACCTGGGGACCCAGGTTGACAGTAGCCTGTCATTCGACACTCATATTGCTAAAGTAGTTAGGAAGACCTTCTGCATTGCCCACCTTATCATGAAGGGATTCACATCTAGATCAAGGGAGGTCATAGTCTCCCTATACTCATCACTCATCAGACCAATGATTGAGTACAATGCCCCATTCGGAATGTATCTGACCCGACACTTGCAGCAGCTGGAGAGGCCACAAAAGTTCCTCACCAAAAGGATAAAGGGTCTCAAAAATCTGTCTTATGCTGCCCGACTGAAAGAACTCCAGCTCTATTCAGTCGCTTACCGCTTGCTCAGAGGTGACCTGTGCCTGACATACAAGGCCATGTCAAACCCAGATTTGATGAACATGCTTCACCTCAACAAATCTAGATCCATCAGAGCCACAAGGGCGGGAGACTTAAACCTCGACACGGCTATTAATAGGATGTGCTGGAGGGATAGATTCATCACCCAAAGACTCCCTATGCTGTGGAACAAAATCCCGGTATATGTGAGGCAGAGCACCTCGCTGTCCTTGTTCAAGAGGAATCTTGACCAATGGATGGGAGATTGCAGATATACCCCAGGGATTACCTCAGTGTCACTGCTCGACAGAGGCACAGCAAAATAATGGGCATAGTTCCCCAAACTAAAGGGGTGGCGTAAGCCACAAAACTATGGGCTAGGCTTGTAAATGCCCTCGGGCAGATAGTCTAGTATGAACCTATGAACCTGCGAACCTATGCCACAAAGAACACTCCTCTGAGGTCTTTTGAGGATTGTTGGTCAGCTAATGCTGTTCCACTGCTGAGCAAGTAAGTTACCTTTGGGGAAAAACCTTCCACATTATTATTGTTTTGTTGTTATTTAAACTAAAATTTTGTGAGAAACAACACATTTAAAACTATGGAAAACTATTTTAGTGACTATAATGTTACATTAGACATTTTGAACTGAGCTGACTAGCAGACAGTTGGGTACCATTCCCTACAAAGCTTTCCTGCCACCAAGAACACTCCTCTGAGGGCTTTTGAGGATTGTTGGTCAGCTAATGCTGTTCCATTGCTGAGCAAGTAAGTTACCTTTGGGGAAAAACCTTCCACATTATTATTGTTTTGTTGTTAATTAAACTAAAATTTTGTAAGAAACAACAACTTTAAAACTATGGAAAAGTATTTTAGTGACTATAATCTTACTTTTAATCGGAAGCACACTTTCTTACTTTTGTGGTAAAAAGCTGCTAAAAGTTGTTGAAAAGTATTTTTTTTCTGTGGGGAACCTGTGTTTATTTCACTTCTGGGGCTAGGGAAGGTGTTGTGCATTTTATTGTGTTTTATGTGGGGAGGAAATTACTTTTTTACTTCTTTACTGTTTTACCAACTATTTCTGCAAGCTTGTCTAGGAAACAAGCACAATTTTTGGTTTGGCCATGCAACAAATTACTTGTCCTTAGTGGAACAAATGGAACAAATTACTTGTCCTTAGTCAGACTGTCTAACAGCCATAAAAAGAAAAAAATAACTAAGCAGTCTTTGCCAACACAGCAGGCTGGTAATTTTCAATAGCCACAGGTTGGAGACTCTGCTGTTGTCATAGCTGCTTCCTGATATCACTCAACTTTTTTTTTTCAGATACCTTTGTATTATCATGGACTGGGGGAGTAGCTGCATTCACTGTGGTTGTTGGGGTCCCCTCAGTGGGCAAGGGAGAGGCATTTTTTGGTAATAGGAGAAAGGATATGAAATGTGCTCTAGTTTAGCCAGAATGTTGTGCCCATCTCTGGTGTAACTGATGCTGGCAATACTAGGTTTGTTTACCTAACTTTCCTATCAAAAAGAGATAGAAAACTAAACAATTAATTTCTTTTGTGACAGTTTCCCTGGACAGGAGTAATTTATTGGGCTTGGCTCAGGGTCTTGTATAGGCTGTTGACCCTTCTTATAAGGTGGTTTCTGATAAAAGGAAAAGGGATGCCACTTTCTCTTAAGTGCTTCAAGAGTTTGAATGGGTAGGGGAATATAAAGGAACAGAAGCAGTTTTTTTCTCCTCAGATTTCTGATTCAGATTCTAAAGGGGAGTATGGTATCTAAATCTCCCTGGGAGGGATTCACTTTCCCTGAGAATGTTTCCAGAATGTGCCAGTGTTTTCAGTGGGGGAGCACTGAGGTTTCTTAGTCACTTAGAAAATACTATGAATTGCTACAACTGCAATTACTGTAACCTTCACCCATCCCTCCATTGCTGTCATCAGTGGAATACGTGTTTGTCACAGCTGGTTTCCCTGACCACCAACCTACTATGCTTAAGAAAGCAGATAAAATGTACAACGTTCCTCATGTTTTCAAGTCTTTATTCACTAATGTCAGACCTGACTCAGCAGCTATAGTTTTAGTTAATCCAGCCTCTGACAAGCATTTTGTTAATTCTAATACTTCTCCTTCAGATAAGAATGGATAAACTATTGATACATTTGGGAAAAAAAGTGTATGCTTCTGCAGTTTTGACTTTTAGAAATTACCAGGCTCATATGTTAAAGTTTACACTGACTAACTCAGAAAGTATGAGTTATGTTTTAATGAGGTTTCTTCTCGTGAGGAAAACTTTCCATTATGTAGTCTAGTTTTTCTTGTCTCTTATGTCACCAATCATTGTCTGAAGTGTGTTTATGACTCTGTAGATACTGATTCCAGGGTTGTTGCCGGTGGTACTGTTTTGAGGAAGGTTTGCATGGCTTTGTTCTCAGTCTCCCAGATTATGTCAAAAGTGAAATGTTGCATTCTCCTTTGGATAGAGATTTGCTTTTTGGACTCTCTGCTGCAGCGGTTATCAAAAAGTGTAATGCGAGAGGTAAGCTGAGTAAGGGAATCTTTCAAAATTTTCAGCCCTCTTTCTCTAAATTATCCAAGGGATTTTCTGCTCATTCCTCCAGTTTTAGAAAGAAATAATTTTGGTAATCTGACAGTTAAAAATCAATGGCAGGGAGGTTCCAAAAAGAAAGCAGGAACCTCCCAGAATAAAGGACAGTCATATAAGGCAAAAATTACTATTTACAGGACTTTGCCACCCCTCTCACATACACAAAAATGCACACACACTGGAAGTCCCTTACTCCCTTTCAGAAAGTCTAAATCCCTGTTTAAGATAAATGGTTTCTGAAGCTGATCCAACTGGGATACAGATGGCATTGGAAAGAAATTACTCCTTTTCAGGGATTGTTCCTCATCTGCCAGACCAAAGCATTCTCTCCCATCCTATCCAACACTGTATGTTGTCTCAGTGGATAATAGAAGTAGTTTCTCCTTCCCAGCTGGAAAAAGGATTTTATTCAAGAATTTTTTTAGTGCCAAAAAAGGAAAATTGCTGGAGACCAATTCTGGATATTTCTTTTATGAATCATTTTGTGATAGTGCCCAAGTTCAAATGCTTTCACTTCAGAACCTGTTACTCTTTCTCCTGATTTGAGTTTTTTAATTGCCTTTGATTTAAAAGATGCATATAATCACATTCCTATTCATCCAGATTTCAGATGTTCTGTCTGGATCACATTATCAGTTCTTCAGTTCTCTGCCTTACCCTTTGGGCTATCAACTGTGCCAAGAGTGCTCATAAAGTGTATAGTTTCCATAGCCTATTGTAGGCTATAGTGTATCCATATTTTCCATGTTTAGATGACTTGATTATATTTGCAGAGTCTTTTTTAAAGTGTCAGGAATCTATCACCTTGTTAAAAGATCTCCTACACAGACTGGGATTCCAAGACAACATTCAACAGTTTTTTTTTTTACTCCATCACACAGGAATGTGTTTCTGGTATGCCTGATAGACACCTCAGTAAAAAGAGCTTTTCCTCCACAGAAAAAAATATCTTTATTTATATGTATTCCAGGGGTTTTCCACTCAGACTTCTGTCACTGCGAGGGAAGACCTTATGGATCTGAGTTTTATGGCATCCATGATTCTCAGTATACCTTTTGCAAGACTCCACTTGAGAAAGATACAAGTGTATCAGAAGTCTTTTTGGTCCCACCATCACCACTCATTGTCTTTTTTTTTCCAAATATTTTATTGATTTTCAAAAAGACAAAACATAATTTCTACTAGAATACAAATGAAACAAAGACAAACTATATACAATATGTACATATAGCCTATAGGAACAAATGAGAATAACAGAGTTAGAGAGGTAGTTACACATAACAAAAAAATCAGTCTAATTTTTCCAAGTACTAAGAAGATGTGGAGATCTTTAAAGTCTCAATGAGAGAAAAAACTTTCTTCCAAGGATTGTTGATCCATTTATTAGGGAAGATTCTTGTTTCTTTTACCTTTGTTTCCATATGTATTGTTTCTTCTAGTAGAGTCATAAATTCTTGAAAGTTGGGTTCAGATGAAGTTTTCCATTTTCTTGTAATACATTTTCTAGCAATTGCTAGTATAGTCAATAGTAGATACAAATTATTTTTGCTCATAACATTTGTTTCAGTTACATTCAGAAAAATCATGGATTTAGTTGGTATGAAGGAATCTAAAAAAATAGCTTGAAGGAAATTTCCAGTCTCCTCCCAGAATTTTTTTATTTTGATACATTCAAAAAATATATGAATCCAATCAGCATTGCAATTCTGAGAACATCTCCAACAAAACAATTGTTTAGAAGAGTCCATTTTAGCTATCCTATTGGGGGTATAAAACGCCCTGTGTAAGAGTTTCCATGAAAAAATCTTCCAAGCTTGTAGATTGGAAGTTAATTTAATAGAATACAATAAATGAATTTTGTTTTCAGAGGAGAGGTTAATCTGATGACCTTTAGTAATAAAGTTCCAGAAACCACTCATTGGGCAGGATTCACGATGGCTTGCATGGAGTCTAAGAGTCGTGTAAGACTCCATGCAGCCATAGCGATCCAGGAACAGCCCGAAATACCGTGTAAGAGACCAGCTAAAACGTCTCTTACACGGGCAGGGTGTGGATATGCTAATTACCTCACTTGCAGCCAAAAGGCATGCAAATGAGGTAGATTAGCGATCCACGAAGCTGAAACCAGCCCGTGTAAGAGTCGTGTTAGGTGCAGAAATGTACTCAGTTGACAACTGAGTACGTTTCTGCAAATAACACAATAGAGCCATGTCAGCTCCAAATAAAGTGTGCATATGTATCAGGCAGCATGCCAATGGCCAAATATGTGGCCATTGGCACGGTAACCCGATGCAAACATGAAATAAAATATTTTTTTTTTCGGCGATCGTCGAGGTTTAAACGCAGAGCAGGCCCGCGCAAACGGGCTGCGCTATATAAAACATAAAAATAAAGGTTTGAAATCCACAAATGTGGGTTTTATGCAATGTATGGATTTACAATGCAGGGACTAGCAGACGGAAAACAACATGGCCACCGTTTAGTGGTTGCTAAGAGGGGAAGCTGAGTGTAAGACAAGTAACTAAGCATTAGTAGGCAATCCTATGTAAATGAGTGGTAGGATAGTGAATCACACTGTCACATAGCAAATGAGCACATTCCGTGTAGTGTAAGAGTTAGATAAGGGGGAGTAACAGAGTAGGAGATAGGTGACATCACAGGGGGGAATGTTAGAAAGAAATCAAGCTCATTGGAGCAAAGTGGTATGTGAAAGATGTCAGTCACACAGCATAGAAAGTGGAGTGTCAACAGATAAGCATGGGAAAGTCAAGAAATGGAAGGTGTACACTGTGGCTAACACCAAAGTTTCTTGCTGTGCGTGCATGTGCACGTGTGCATGCTGGGAGGTGCGACTAAGACAGAGTGCGCGCGTGTAAGGCAGAGTAAGCATGTAGGAGCCTGTGTAAAGATCTATAAAACTGTTTGCGCTGGTGTGCATGTGTTTTAACCCAAATAAGCAGATTCTAGTCCGTGTAAGCATGTGTGCGCGCATGGTAGCCACTGTGAGCGTCTTTTCGCTGGTATGCAAGCTGCTCCCCCCTGAGGAAACAGAGAGGAAAACTGAAGCAGAAGAAATAGTAGGGAGCTAGCAGGGAATACTGGTAGAGCTAGCAGGTGAAAACAATTAGAAGCAGGCAATTACACAGGCAGAATACTAGCTCAGCCCAGCACTTAAAACACTGCAAACAGCATTGCAGTATGTTTCTCTCAAGAGACACTGCAAGACAGGAGTAAGCTATTAGAAGTGAAAACTGAAAAAGCTGCACTCAGACCAAACATGCTAGGGGCTGCCATAGCTGTTATAAGGAGACATAGGAGACTTGCTGAGGGTGGTGACAATGCAAATGCTGCCAGACAACCTACAGTGAGGAGATGGAGAAGAGTGTACAGGCCCAGGGTCACCTACCAGGGGTTACAAGAGCTGGAGATAGTGGAGCGCTATAGAGTGGACAGAGACCTCCTGCAGCAAATTGTTGAGCTGTGCAGGCCACACCTCACACACAGAACCAACAGAGGAGAACCCATCCCAGTGGAAACCAAGGTATGTGTTGACCTAAGAATACTAGCAACAGGTACCTTCCAGAGACCAACTGGTGATATGATGGGGATATCACAGGCATCAGCATCCAGGATACTGCACCAGTTCCTGGATGCCATGTCAGCACATGTGGGTGAGCATGTATATTTCCCCAATTCCCGTGAGGTATTGGCCAGCAATATGCGTCTCTTCCAGCAAATAGCGGAATACCCTGAGGTAGTGGGTGCAATAGACTGCACGCATATACGCATCAAAGCACCAGCCAGTGAGCGGGGTAGGGCCTACATTAACCACAAGGGCTTCCCCTCCATCAACTGCCAGGTCGTGTGTGATGCCCAGGGCATAATAATGAATGTGTGTGCTGGCTGCCCTGGAAGCTACCATGATTCCCATATCTGGCATTTGACGCAGCTGTACCAGACATTTGCCAATGGGGACATCCCACATGGTCACTTCGTGGGGGATGCTGGATATGCACTGGAGCCGTGGCTGATGACACCCATCAGAAACGCACACACACCTGAACAAGAACGCCATAATGAGGCACACGCAAAAACACAAAATGTAATAGAGTGTGTGTTTGGGCTGCTCAAGTCATGGTTCTGGTGCCTGGACACATCTGGTGGAGCCTTGCAGTACTCACCAACTACATGTACCCAAATTGTCATGGTATGTGCTATGCTACATAATATGATTCTGCGAAAACAGCTGCAGCAGGACCAGCATAGGGCCGGGACAAACAGCCCCCCACCATTGCCAAGGCCATCACAGGCAGAGCGTGACTCGGAGGAGGAACAACCTGAGCCTGCCGCAGTAGGCAGAAGGAGGTGTGCCCAGTATGCCCTGGCCTTGACACAGAGGCAACGCATAGCACATACACTGGCTCAGTAGGAACCCTGGGAAAGATACCCCTCTCTGACTCACTCATATAGTAACAGGGACGCCTAACATGACGCAACCTGCTTTCAAACATGTACAGGGAGTGTAGTATGTGCATCCAACATAGGCAGCCCTGCAGCACCACCTGAGGCATGATTGCCATGTGTTAAGCAATGTAACACCATCTAGTATATGCAAACATGATGACGCTGCCTAACATCTCACCCTCACCAAGCATGATGCCACACTATGAAGACAACAAGATCAAGTACAATAATTGGCTGAAGTATTGCTGTTAGCAAAGGGGAACAAATGGCTGACAGCCTGGGATGACATGCCGAGCAAGACATGATGCTCCACCTGCTAGGGATGGCACGCACCCAGCACACCTGGCTGTGTGGATACTGGCAAAGGCTGTTTTCACCCCCACTGTGCCTTGAATAGATAAGGCTGGAAACACAAACCCACCACCATAGGTAGCACAAGGGATAACAACCTGGATGTACTGCTACCCAATGCCAGAAGTCTAAACTGCAAGGTGCGTGCATACCAAACCCACCTCAGCATGGAGAATGGTAATATCTGTTCTGTAACAGAAACCTGGGTCAAGGCCCAGAAGAGCACCCTAATACTACCAGGTTATGCCTTATACCATGCTTTACAGCCCCAAAACATGGAACAAACTACAATAGGAGTGTGGCTATCAGTAATTGTCAAGGATAACCACACCCCCAGGTTGGTACCACAGCAAGAAGCAGCATGGACAATCCACGGGCAAGTAACAGTGGCTCAAACTGTGTCCCTGTGGACCACAGATCCCAACATATGGAATGTTCACACTGGGCATGCTTGCACACTTAGATAAATGAGACGTGTCAGTCAAGAAGCCATAGAAACTGTGAAATGGGCATGCTCACACACTTAGGCCATGTCACAATTCAGCAGTTGCACACACATATCTGGCATTTGTATGTGTTAACACAGGAACCTCCCACAATACAGAAATCTGCCCAGTGCACACAGCGAAATTACAACAGAGACATAAGTAAAGTACTGGATCCCACTCATATGCAAACATCTGCCACAATACACAAGTTGTTCATAGAGATAGGGAAAGCTATGGCAATAAAGACCCACAAACAGTATATGAGCAACAGATACTTGCATCTGACAGGTAAACATATGGCCGTAGAGTGCAATACTAGGCTGTTGTCCCTAGGGAATACAGAAGGCTATCCACAGTGTATTTGGCATCTGCCTCCGCAGTACAGTAGGCCACTGTGCCTCTGCAAAGTTAATGCATATATATGCTCTCCCCCTTATTGATGGATAGTAACAGATGTACATACCTCTTCAAAAATAATGATGTCAGCACACTATACATATGTCAGGAGCACAAATGATACCCAGAAATTTGAATAGCGTGCTCAGCTACTGTGTCTTTCACAAGTGTCATAATATAGTTAGGTAGGGGTTTGAATCCTGTAAGTGCTCAGTATGTATGTGGGGGGTGGAGTAGCATGTGTGCAATTCTATGTGTAAGAGAAATGTCCCTTTTGGCAACTAGTGCAACACACCACATGCTGCATATTCCACTGTCTAAACACTGATGATGTCAGCACCCTATAAGTACAGCAGGAGAAAGTAAGCCTCCCAGTAATGCAAATAGCGTGCTCTGCTACTGCATCGCTCACAAGTGTTATAACATAGTTAGGTAGAGGTTTGAATCCTGCAAATGTTCAGTGTGTATGTGAGGGGGGAGTAGTGTGTGTGCAATTCTATGTGTAAGAGATATGTCCCTTTTGGCAACTAGTGCAACACACCACATGCTGCATATTCCACTGTCTAAACACTGATGATGTCAGCACCCTATAAGTACAGCAGGAGAAAGCAAGCCTCCCAATAATGCAAATAGCGTGCTCTGCTACTGCGTCTCTCACAAGTATCATAACATAGCTAGGTAGGGGTTTGAATCTTGCAAGTGCTCAGTGTGTGTGTGGGGGGTGGAGTAGCGTGTGTGCAATTCTATGTGTAAGAGAAATGTCCCTTTTGGCAACTAGTGCAACATACCACATGCTGCATATTCCACTGTCTAAATACTGATGATGTCAGCACCCTATAAGTACAGCAGGAGAAAGTAAGCCTCCCAGTAATGCAAATAGCGCACTCTGCTATTGTGTCCCTCACAAGTATCATAACCTAGTTAGTTAAAGGTTTGAATCCTGTAAGTGCTTGGTGGGGTGGGGGGGGGTGTGTAATTCTATGTGTAAGAGAAATGTCCCTTTTGGCAACTAGTACAACACAACACATGCTGCATATTCCACTGTCTAAACACTGATGATGTCAGCACCCTATAAGTACAGCAGGGGAAAGCAAGCCTCCCAGTAATGCAAATAGCATGCTCTGCTACTGCGTCTTTCACAAGTATCATAACACAGTTAGGTAGGGGTTTGCATCCTACAAACGCCATGTGTGTTTTTGTCACACAGTTTGTCCATGTGTGTGGGGTGTTGTTCCCAATATTGCACGACATAGATGATATCAGTAATGTCAATGCACACATGATGTATGTGTGTGCCACGTACACATATGTACCTCTGACCTTCAATATTTCCCATGTCTGAAGCCTGTCTCATGTGAATACATGGAATTTGCATTAGACAGCTGTATGACTGTGGTGTGCAGGGGCTGCATGTGGTATGTGAATATACAGTGTGAGTTGTATATGGTGTCATCCTACCAGCGAGGGATACACGACTGGTCTGGAGCATATAGTCCACATGTTGTTGATGAACAGGTGCAGCATGTTTTCACCTCTTGTGGGAGTGGTAACAAGTTGTTCCATAGCAATTCAGTGAATGAATGCTAGGAACCTTTCAGCCAGGGTCTTGGAGCTAGAGTAATGCTCACACTCTATGTTTGGGTAGTTGCAGTCCACCCATATAATGGTGTTTGTAGAGACCGTCAAATTCCCAGTGTTGTCAAGAAGGCCAAGTGGGTTTCCTGGGTATGGGAGGATGGTGTGTGCCAGGCTATGAACCTGAAGGCAGTCTAACCCACTGTTAGTTGCACATGGATAGGCTCTGATGCTTTGTGCTGTGGCACCAACCTGGAGGTGTGTGTATCTGTGGTGCCTTTGGCTACATCCCCCCTGTTCTGGTTTGGTGCATGTTTAGGGGACGACAAGCATGGTATGAGGTATGACCTAGCAGTGATGGGGTGCACCCGGGAGCCTTGTACCAGGAGTCTGTT
Source organism: Protopterus annectens (assembly GCF_019279795.1). NCBI lineage: Eukaryota > Metazoa > Chordata > Ceratodontiformes > Protopteridae > Protopterus > Protopterus annectens. The sequence continues at coordinate 478,915,778 of NC_056739.1, forward strand.
ACTGCATGGATATTGCTGTTCTCCATGCTAAGGACAGTTTCCACTGCATGCATCTTGAGGTTTACACTGCTGGCGTTGAGTAGCATTACTATTAGTGTCCTATCCCGTGTGATACCTGTGTAGGTGGCTATGTAATTTGAGCCTTGCATAAAAAGGCACTATGTGTGTAGCAAGAGCCTCTGCCAATATACAACGGCCCATGGTGACAGGTGCAAGCTGTCCCTAGCAAAGCAACGTGGCTTGTCTAGCATGTAATCCCACTGCTGAGAGGCATTGGATCCCCTTTGAATGTCACCGAAACATAAGGCAATTGTAGAAATTGATCATCCTGTCTACATATTTTGGCAGTATTCTTGGTGAGGGTAAGATGCTACTCAAGGTCAGGGTCATACCAGCCTGTGCCACATGCTCAGAGAGCCCCTCTATGCCCCCTATCATGTAGTCCAGGGAGGTACATCACAGGTCATTCACACTGGCACGGACAATGACTGAGTCATATTTGTACATGCCTTGGAGTGACCTGTATGCTTGTGTTATGTGGTGGATCATAGTGCCCAACGGGCATCTCACCGTGACCTTCTCCTTGTTCAGCCTGGTGAGCAGGACCTCAGTGTACCTGACGATAGAGGTACTTATTACAACTGTAGCAGGTGTGTTGTTAAGCCATATGGGCTGTGACTGATTGGCACACAGGCTTTGTGAGCTATGTGTTGCACGTGCTCTGTTCTGGCATAACATTTGCTTGTGTGTCTGCTTCGCAGGTGTCTGCTGCTCAGGCAGGATGGTATTCTGAGACTCCAAGAATGTTCCTGTGTGTTTCTGTGTTTGGATTGCTGTCGTGGCAGGTCTATGTGAGACTGGTATTGTATTCACTATAGTATCCCACTCCACCTGACAGGGTATGCCAGTACTGAGTTAAGAGAGCTTAGCCCCCAGTTTGGCTATGTGGTTGCATCTCTCACATGTGTTGTAAGTTTATGGGAAGGGGAGAGAGTTGTCTGTGTACATGAGGCAGCTGTAACATTGCCACATGACTCACAGATTCACCAACTGGACCAGAGAGGAGATTGACAAGTGACCTTTGCACATGCTACCATAGTATTGTGAATCCCATAATAATTAACAACACATAGGGCCAATGGGGAACAAGGTACTCAAGGTGAGTATGTGAGGGTGTAGTGCTCATGGTTTGTTAGTGCTGGCATATATAAATGCTTTCATGAGCAAATGCCAGGTAAGTCATATGCAATGTGTTACAGGCAACTTACATGCAAACATGACAAACAGTGACGTTCTGTCAAAGGAGACATGGACATCAGTACAGTAAGCAATACAGATGTTACTAGGGATCCACAGAGGAGCTGTAAATCAGCATTGCAGGTGGAATCAGTGTTACAGGGACATAACAAGCAAACATGCATACAAACAAAGCTACAGTCAGCAGGCCTGGATCTAGACTATGCTACATCAAACAAGGTGTACGACTTCCAGTAGGTAACAGTGCATATATGCAGGCACTATAAGCCTGTACCCAGAAAGTCACAGGTCAGACAGGCTGGGTACAGCCCCACCTCCCACAAGTGTACAGACCATGTACCTTTGTAATGTAGAATAACTGGCCTGAAACCCAAGTGCTCATACCTGAACTAATACACATTTCAAATAACAGACACTGAGCCCTCACTCAGCAGTTCCAAATTTAGTAGGATGTATGCTACCTGTCCTGGCACCACAGTATCCTTGACATGTATGGAGACTCTCCCTCCTGTCATAATTAGTTCTGTGTTTTGTGGCTGTCATGCATGGTACGAGGTGTGACCTTGTAGTGCTAGGGTGCTCTTGTGAGTCTTGAACCTGTTGTGTATTACTGCACAGATATCAACATCCTCAAACATCCTCATTGCATAGTCGAGTGTGGACAGCATGCAACTTGCAGTTGACATGTCCATCCTTGAGTATCGATACTTACATTTTCTTATCCCCTGTGCTACCTATGTAGGTGGCCTTCTGTTGACAGCCTCACCACCAGTATGAAAAGATGTGCAGACATTACACTATGGTAATTACTATGGGTGTACAAAACAATACAATGACATTCATACTGTAATTGCATCAGGCATGCTGGGATATACCCACAATGATATCATTACACTGTACTGTTGACAACATGATACTATTACTACACTTCTATGTAGACACCCTGTGCATCAGCACCATGTTAACCTGTTCCTGCACCGATGTTACAGATTGCAGGAGGTGGCACAGATTCATCATATGCACAGGGTGTGTACTTGGTATGCCTGAGTCTGCCACTGATACAACCAATTGACATGTCTGTGTGTGTGTGTTAGTGAGGGACAGCAGTACAAGATGGGGCAATGTTGATGCAGTGTGTGCGTGTATGCGGTAGCCCTAGATGTTATCAATTCGCATGTGTGTATGCATGCACACAGTTCCACCTCATGGCTTCCATATACAGGTATTTGTGGACAGCCACAGACTGTACCTGCCAGATCATACAGATCACTGTCTCTGGCCACAGACATGGTACCTGTGCCTGGCAGGGGTGCTACGGACCGTATCAGGTACTAAGCCAGACTGGGTACTGCCATCAGAAGCAGGTGGTTGGTGACTGGAGACAGGTCCCTGTTGGGACTGTCCAGAGCCACGTGCATGTGGTCTCCTGGGGCAGTCTGATGACAGCACAGACCCAGCATTGCTGGGGCTGCTGCTGGCACTATGGGAGCGGCCGCGGGCCTGTTGTCATCCGCGACGGTGCCAGCTGCTGCTGTTGCTGGCATACACCCACGTCGATGCCTCAACCATCCACCATTGCCCTGGCTCATGGACATGTAGCTGTGGAACAGATCTAATGTGTCCCCCCAATGTCTGTCAATGACCTTGGTGAAATTACGGATGGCAGCCGCAACATCACGCATACTGTCATTCATAGCTGTGTGACATGCTCTTAGCTCCCTCAGACCCTGTCTGGTGTACCATTCCATACGTGACTGTGCCTGCATTACAGCCCGAAACATAGCTGAGGTTGAAAGACCTCTGTGGGCACATCTGACAGGGGTGGTACATCCACGGATGCTCCCACGAGAACCCCTGGATATCTGCCTGTGTGGTACCATGTCAGGACCCTGGCCATGGCTGTTGTGTGGGGATGCATGTGCCACTGATACCACATTACCCTGGTCAATGCCCACTGTATCCTGTCCATCACCTAGGGACATTGGTGACAAAGGATGTATTGGCAGGATGACTGTGTGCATTGATGGGGTTGACAGCTGTGTACTGTCAATTGGCTGACCAATGACGGACCCTGGCACACCTCCCTGTGCCATTACACAGGTATCATCATTATCACTATCCATGGCAGCTGATTCAGGTTCCCTGTTGCACAACACCAGAGCAGCACCAGAACCTGTGGGAGTAAGACAGGAAACACAGTTTACAATGTGTACACAATGTCACCACTGATACACACATGCACACATGCACACATGCACACAGGGCACATGCACACATGCACACATGCACACATGTACAAATGCACACATGCACACATGCACACAGGGCACATGCACACAGGGCACATGCACACATGTGCACATGCGCACATGCACACATGCACACATGCACACATGCACATGCACACATCCACATGCACACATGCACACCTGTACACGTGTGCACATGCACACATGCACACATGCACACAGGGCACATGCACACATGCACACATGCACACATGTGCACATGCACACATGTACACTCCTCAGTATATGAGATATCAGCACTCAGACACAAACACACCTGCAATCAAACACATAGCACTACTGTTTCAGCCTATTATTACTATTAGTATCAAGAGTATTGAAGGTATTGTTATTACACACTCACCAGCATGGATAGGCTGCCTTGCTGTTACACCAGAAGGACCTGCAGAAATGAGACATTTATTGTCAGTGGGCACAACTGTGCCATTGATACTGTGAGTATGATACAGTTCAGTAGTACAACAGTTGGCTTCCACAGGTCTACTGCTGATATTGAGAATATCACTCTTGCACAATAATTACCAAGATAACAGCTACAAACCGAGGACACACCTCACACACATGCATAAACTAACAGTGTACAGAACAGTCAACTATACATATGGCATGTTACCTGCACGCTCCGAGTCCTGCTGCTGGGTGGCTCCAGCCTCCATCATTACGCATGTATGCTGCTGCTGTTGTTGCTGGTGGGCTGGAGCCACAACACTTAGGAGTAGTCCCTCCAGTCTGGTGAGGGGGGATGTATAGCCACCCCACCACCTGTGGCAAGCTGTTGCCTGTGGATATCCGATGCACGCTGACAGACATTTCTAATTAAATCACTGCAGTGATGGCATACCTGCTCCTATGTCCGGTTATGTGTGCCTATGTCATTTACCCAACGGACCAGGTCTTGCCACAATGCAGCCCTCTCCTGTTGGTTCTGGCTGGTGTGGGAAAAGAGTATTGCGAAATTCCGCACCAGGCTCTGGTGTATCTCCTCATCCTCTGCAGCGGAGTACACAGGGTTTCGCTGGTGAACCATAGCCCTGAAAAGGAAAGGAAAAATATGTCAGCAATATATGTCAGCAAAATATGGCACCCATAATACACATAATACTCGACTGTAGTGATATAACTTAACCCCCATATATAGCATCTGTCTGTCTATTGGGGGATACACATGTAAATGACCAGATATCAGTGCTCAGCTGACAACTGTGCAACAGTACCTGGCACACTCCATACGACAGACTAGTATACTCCAGCAGTCAGCACACTGGTTCACGTCCAATGCACAACCTCACACTGGGGGTTTGTATCAAGGTATTGTATGGGGAACATTATCAACTCATGCACTGCATGACATGCACGTTACATATTTCACTGGTAATGCACACTACTCTTACTTGCCATAACCCTACCTACACCACAGTCACATACAGGGTAACACAGCACAACATATGGCAATGTAGTATGTTTTGATCGCAATACCTCACACATCTGTCTCTGGCCTCACACCAAGGACACACACTACCATGACAGACAGACATGGTGAGCAATCACACCAGTACATAACATGCACCCAGTCACTGGCACACTCATTCCACCTCGCATATTTGGTTTGCAATGGGTTTGTGAATGTGCATTGTGTCTTAGGTAGGTAGTATGCTATTGGCACTGGGCCTACAGCAGCATACTGTTATGCTACCCTGCCTCTTGTGACACATGTGATGTGATCATACATGCTCCTGTCAAACAGTTACACAGGGTGACTCATATGGCATATTACCTATCTGCATAACATTCAGCAGGGGTATGTCTGACATCTACTCATGGGGAGCATTGCTTCTTAATACTGTGTGGTTTACTCCAGGGTATGTCTTATCTGTGGGTAGGGACCTGTACCTCCACCATGTGCTCTTTATTGCGGTGACAAGGATGACAGACATAGGTAATTTGGGTTGTGGATGTTGTGAGGTGTTACCATGGTTGTTGGACAACTGTCATGGGTGTGACTTAACTATGTATATCCAGAGGTGGTAACCTCCATGTAGGTAGTCTGGGTGCGCTCTGTGGTCTTGTCAGTCACTCTGCATAGGTAATGTGTTTGAGTGCATTGACACAGTTACCTACATATGACTGTGTCCTTCTCCATATCTGTAGCTGTCATGGGAGGTACATACCGTGTAGGACATTGTGGGGTGTAGAGGGGTACAGAGACCTACATGTCCATAGCTGACACACCATGTCTGCTGACACATACCATGTACAGGTATTACAGGACTAGTGTGCCACTGTGTATATCAATGGGGAGCCTATTTTACACTTGTTGCCCCTGTTCCCGCCTGACACATGCAGTGGTGGGCAGGCATGCACATATGTGGTGGTTGCTGGTGTCAGTGTTTTGGAATGGGGTATGATACTCCAGTATCCACACTGGTGTTCACTCCATGCCTTTGTCACCAGGCACTTGTTGCAATGCATCTGCACACATGTGCCTCACTCAGTATATATATATATATATATATATATATATATATATATATATATATATATATATATATATATCTATATGTATATATATATGTATGTATATATATATATATATATATATATATATATATATATATATATATGTATGTATGTGTGTGTATATATATATATATATATATATATATATATATATATATATATATATATATATATATATATATATATATATATATATATATATACATATATATACATATAGATATATAGATATGGATATGGGGAGAGAGGGGGAGAGAGAGAGAGAGAGACAGAGTGAGAGAGAGAGTGAGAGCGGGTGGGACAGAGAGAGAGAGATAGTCATATACAGACATATCTGTAGACAGTCAGATCTGTCTGTATATGTATATGTATCTACATATATCTATATATGTATGTGTGTATTACATATATCTGTACGTACATATTCTATCAATCTCGATGTCTGTGCAGTAACTGAAACCTGGTTAAACTTGGGCCAAACCAAAAAGGGAGGGGGAGTGTCCATATTCATCATGGACACCCACACCTCCAGGTTAGTGGCAACACATGAAGCATCAGAGACCATCCAGGTGCAACTAACCGTAAGCAAAACTGCTATACAACTGGTAGCATGTTACAGACCACCCTCCCAATCTCAGGAACCCCATTCAGCCTTCCTGAAGACATTGGGGGATATGAATGTCTCACCAAACACCATCATATTGGGAGACATCAACTACCCTAACATAGACTGGGTGCATTATTCTAGCCCAAACACCCTAGCCCAAAGGTTCCTGGAATTCATAAATTCAAATGTAATGGAACAGCTAGTCACCTCTCCCACAAGGGGAGATAATATACTAGACCTGATCATCACAAACATGGGAACAATGTGCTCCACACCGGAAGTATACCCCTCACTAGTGGGATCTGACCACAAACGAATCACCCTGGATATACATATCCCACGTCCACCCCCAACACAAAATACTACAGTGAAAAAGTTCTCAAAAGCCGACATTACACTTCTTAAAACTGAGATGGTATCCTTTAAGACCACTGGGCCAGTGGAAATCACATCCCACAATGCAGAATCCTTCACAAATACTTTCTACGGACATCTCCAAGAATGCATGGATCATGCAATCCCAAATAAAACCACGACCCTCTCCACCAAGGGCAGGCATCCTGTCTGGTGGTCCCCAGCCATAAACAAATTGTATAACAAAAGAAGGTAGCTACTGCACGACAGAGCAAAATCCCATAAAGCGAAGGCATCTGTGATCAGCACTAGTAGAAAGCTACGTTCTCTTACAAAATCATCCAAGGCCAACTTTGAGTGAAACATCGCTATGGACACTAAAGATAACCACAAGGCCTTCTTCTGCTATGTTAGAAACCTGGGCAGACACCCTCAGATATGTTCAGAGTTAGTTCACAATGACAAAAAATACAACGAACCCACAGATATTGCCAACATTCTGGCAGACAGGTTCAGTGCAAATTTCTCCCCTCCCTCACCCCCAAAAGAAGAAATACTTATCCCAGCTGAATGTAACCTCCCTGTCATCTCAAATGTCCAGGTGAGAACCGCCCTCAGCAAAGCTAAAAACACAGCATCAATGGGACCTGACGGTATCCTGGGTTGCGTGCTACGTGGACTCCAAGAGGAGCTAAACCCGCACATGAAACTGCTATTTAACCGTAGCCTTACTACAGGAGATGTACCTGAACACTGGCGTACAGCAACAGTAGTCCCACTCCACAAAGGAGGCACCTCTACAGATCCTGGTAACTACCGCCCCATAAGCTTAACCAGCCTGGTCTGCAAAGCTATGGAAAGAATCATTATGGAACTCATACACAGAGACATTGGGGACTTACAGACACTTGATCCCACCCAGTTCAGCTTTGTAAAGGGAAGATCCTGCCTTTTGAACCTGGTTGACTTTTTCGAAACAGTCACTAGAGCCATTGACGAGGGCAAAGCAGTCCATACAGCCTACCTGGAATTGGCTAAAGCTTTCTACACAATACCCCACTCCGGCATCATAGACAAGCTCAACAGCTGAAATGTAAATCCATCTGTCACAAGATGGGTTGCAAACTGGCTAAAGGATAGAACCCATAAATTCAAATTTGCTGGAGCCATGTCGGACACAAAGCCAGTCACAAGTGGTGTTCCACAGGGCTCTGTCCTGGGACCCCTCTTGTTCGGCATTTATTTCTCAGATGTGGAAGCACACATGGGAGAGTTGTGGCTGACAAAGTTTGCAGATGACTGCAAACTAGGCGCCATAATCGATACACCAGCTGACACATACATCCTACAGAAAGGCCTCACTGAAACGGACAACTGGTGCCGGAGTCATGGCCTTAAACTAAATGCCAAATAATGTATAGTCATCCCCTTTGGGAAAAACAAAGTACTCACAAATTATCACATAGACAGTAACCCACTGAGTACGGAAAAACTAATCAGAGACCTGGGGACCCAAGTCGATAGTGATCTCTCATTTGACACCCACTTTGCCAAAGTGGTTAGAAAGACTTTCTACCTTGCCCACCTTATCATGAAGGGATTCACATCCAGATCAAAGGAGGTCATTGTACCCCTATACTCCTCCCTTATCAGGCCCATGAATGAGTACTATGCCCCATTTGGTTTGTACCTCACCCGGCATTTGCAACAGCAAGAGAGACTCCAAAAGTACCTCACCAAGAGGATCAAGGGTCTCCAACATATGTCATATGCTGCCAGACTAAAGAAACTCCAGCTCTATTCAGTAGCATACCGCCTACTTAGAGATGATCTGTGCCTGACGTACAAGGCCATGTCCAATCAGGAATTGATGGACATGCTCCACCTCAAAAATCCAAATCCATCAGAACCACAAGAGTTAAAGATTTAAACCTCAGCACAAATATGAATAGGACATGCTGGAGGGACAGATTCATAACTCAGAGGCTTCCCATACTCTGGAACAGAATCCCAGTTCATGTTAGGCAGAGCCCCTCACTGACTTTCTTCAAGAGAAATCTTGATGAGTGGATGGGAGATCGTAGGTTTACCCCAGGGGTCATCTCTGTGTCACTACTAGACAGAGGCACAGTAAACTAATTCTATTATGTAAGGAGGTCTTCACTGTGTCACTACTAGACAGAGGCACAGTATTCTAAATCTATTCTGTACACTTTTGTACCATTACATGGGGTGGCGAAAGCCATATCACTGTGGCTAGGCTTATAAATGCCCCAGGGCAGATAGCCTAGTACTAAACTATGAAACTATGAAACTATATATGTCTATGTATTTCTACATCCCTCTCTATCTATGTATACATATATGCATATTACATATATATATATATATATATATATATATATATATATATATATATATATATATATATATATATATATATATACACATACATATCTCGATATACATACGTATACACATGATAGATATATATATAATCCTTTTTAGTTACACATATGTATACACACACTAATGTACTGATGAACAACCATTACTGTACAACCTACATTGTACATTGCACTACAACCTACATTGATATGTGCACATAGCTACCTTCACATACATATGTCTGTACAGCCTTCAGTGACAGTTGCAGTATGTTCCCTGCCCTATGCACATCTTCATATACATAGATACAGACCAATAACACATATGGAGGGTTCACAGTATGTAGACTATTATATTAGTACTTTACATTACCTGTGTTTGTTGCAGCTGTTTGCGTTGGCTTTCTGATAGTTTGCCTGATGTCAATGTGTTTGTTTTGTTGTTCTATTTTTTTTCTTTCTTTTTCTTTCTCTCGCTCTCTCTCTGTCTCTGTCTCTGTCTCTCTCTCTCTGTCTCTACCTCCAGAGGGTGCAATGAAAGTATTGCATGTGTGGACTGGGAGTACAGGATGCTTTTGCAGGTATCAGCACATGTCCATGTGATGGCCTCTGCACCAGTTGTTAGCCAGCATTTACTAATTGCATGCAACCTGTTGTGTAATTATTGCAGTTCTCACTGTGATTTCAGGACGGTGCTATAAAAAGGTTTGTTAGGTAGGCGTAGCCCTTTCAGAATATCAGGTTGAGGACCATGCTGGTATGCTGTGGACACTGTTCTGTGAGTGTAAGGGTAGGTATGTCTCTCATATTTCAGGCTGTGTTGTAGACACTGCAATGCATGTTGTACTGTAACCTGAGTATTCCTTCCTCCAGTTTCCTCTTCTCAGTGTGTATGTAAACTGACACCTACGACTAGTAATACTGTGTATATGGGTGTGTGTGCTTTCCTGTGGGAATTGTGGTGTAACTGGTATATAGCAGTGGCTCTTGCAATCTGTTGCTATGGCTTCAATATTTTCCCTTTACATTCACTCCTTGTATGCCTGCTAGGTGCCTTTCCTGTAATGTGTTGCTATGGCTTTCCTATTTTCCATTTACATTTACAGCTTGTAATGCTTGCTATGTCTGTTTGAGCAGCAATTCCCCATGTGTTTGTTGTGGTAGGGTGGTATTCCATGCAGTGTGGTCTGGCCATGGTGTGGGCCTTGACACTTAGAAGGATATTTGATCATGCTGCTGAGCAGGCCTCAGATACTCTCAGGTGCATCTTTTATCAGCCTCATGGAATGGTACATATCAGTGGGATACACCCATGAAATATTCTGATATTCTGCAGTTGTGACTGTGGGTTATTTTGAGCATATGTATTACTACACCATTTGTGACGTGCAAGTGGTGCATACTTTCAGTAATTCATAGTTACCATTGCATGTGTTGTAACACCTTTCTGCCTACTATTAGTACATTTCACAGGGAGTCAGTGGGGCACAGTTGACATTTGTTTTCAAATCAGGGACATCCCTGTAACTCAGTCACAGTTGCTATGTCTGGGCTCTTAACTATTCAACTATGGCCGTGTTTATCCTGCTCTGAGTATGTGTGTGGCTTGCCAGGTGCTACTGTGACATTATTACCTACTACCTACCAACTAGCATGGCTGTTTCTCTTCACACAGTAATATTTTAGAAATCCACTAGATTTGACGGTAAATATACATGACATGCTTTGTGTACCAGACTTGCTATATTCCCTTTATATTAATTCCTACTATTTCATGATATATTTCTTTCAGCACAATGTTCTTGTGTAGCAGTCATGGCTTAGTGGTAAGTCATGCAAACTACTGTTTCCAAGGTCCTGGGTTTGAGACTGACAGAGGAATTTTATTTTGCTGCTGAGCAAACTACAGGCCTTGTCATTCAGAGTGACTAAGGCACTTTTAAGCAGTTGTAAGCGGGTTACCGCTGGTTTGCGCGGAGCTCATGCATGTGCACTGCCGCTTACCTTCGCGCACACACACTTAGCTAAGCGCACAGAAGCGGACACCCGCTTACTACTACTTAAAAGTGCTTACTCTCGCGCACACCCACGCTAATTTCTTTGAAAGAAAAGAAAATGGGGAGATAGGAAAGTGGTGGAAAAGGGGCCACAAAGAGGGTAGGGCAGTAGGAAAACAAGCTTGGGATTTGCAGGAGGGCAGGAGGGATGTAGGAAAGGCCCATAGCTGCCCATTTCTTTATCAGTAACAGCTGTGCATATGTTTGTAATTTGGTGTGAAATTTGAAACCTTCCACCCCTGAGAGAGGAGTGAGGACAACAATATTTGTTGTACAGCCAATTGTAATTGCCAGTTTACATGTCCAGCAGACATGTGTGCGAAATGGGCAGCTACGTATGGGGCGTAATTTTTTTGTGGGAACAGAGTGCCCTTTTTTTTTTTCAGGTGAGAGTGGAATGTGAGGTACAGGAAGTAGGTATAGATGAGGAGGTAGGTAGGGGAGGTTAACAGACAAGACAAACAAGATGCATACAGGGGTGGTGTATGACACGTGGGGGGATACACAATTGACGGGGATGGATGTTTGGATATCTCGAGCCCATGAGCTCACAGATGGCAACAGTGGAACTGAGATCCCCACCCATGGGCAGTTGCCACTGTGCCTTCACTGCCCAGGATGGGGCTGTACTGGGGGCTGTGTAGGTCGGGCAGCAGGCACGCCCATGAGTTGTGCCACCCATGCCTCAAGCTGGCGTAGGGGCCCAAGCACAGCATGCCTGATCTTTCTATGCACCACAGTGTGGACACTACGGAGGGTGAGTGGATGTTCTCCTCCGGCCACGCTTGCAGAGGGGTGATGAGCCCCATCCCCTGCAGCGCTTCCACCCACAGGTGACACAGGGCCCCTGGTGGAGGATCCTGCCAGGGCACTACTGCCAGGTGCACTCGCCAGCTGAGGTGGGAAAGGTGGGTCCGCTGGAACCAGCCTTCCCTGTCATCCTATGTTTTGCATTATTTTATGACAGTTTGTGTTAGTAACTTACAATACCATTCACAATTAGTTGTAACAGCATGCATTAGTATTCCCATTAACCAAACACCCATAAATTCAAGCCATTGAACAGCAAGCATAACACATGCATAATTTGAACAACAATACACAATCCAACAACATGCAGGGTTGATTGATGGCAACAGGTCTTCAGGTTTGGATGTATGAACAGGTCACATGCATCAACGTACATGCAAATATGTATGAACCAACAGGACAAATGTCCAGGGAAGTTAACTGTGAATTCACATACACATTTCATGTGGAATGGATTATTTGTGGTTATAGGGTAGGGTGAAGAAATATTTCATTAACAACTTCAAATACCTATACATATGCTGTACATTTCTACTAGCTGCAGATATATACACACTACAGGTCTGACTACAGTTTCCTATGTGTAAACTTATGCATGTTGGTGATGGGATTGTTACTGCTACATTAATATACATTGCATTTTTATTCATACACATTCATATCTGGCTCTGTTCAGCTACAGCATCCTGCTACATTTGCTTTATATGGCTCTAGACAACTGTGGATGTTTGGTATTTCATACAACCATACTATCTGCATATTACAAATGTACAGCAACATATCCAAATTGTGGGACACACATTCCAGCTTCAGTACTTTATTCCCCACATTTCACTGTTTGGTTGTGCCTGTCACATTCATTTAATTCTGTACTGACTGCAGTATACTTTATTCAGGAGTTATTACAACTTTATTGGTGGATTCATACCTCTTTCTCACACTCTCACTTGTTTTATTTTTACAATTCAGGATGGTACTTAATTCTAGGCTTTATTGACATGTTTTACTTGGTTACAACAATCCTTTCCAACAGTCTCACTTGTGTCATGTTTCAGATTTTAAACGGGGATATATTTCACACATGTGTTTTACTCAGCTTGTGTAGCTGTAATTTACAGCCTGCTGCAGGTTATGTACTATTACATTACAGGTGGAACATCTTTATTTCAGACTTGTTTCATTTTTATTTTTGGATTACAGGCTGCATCACACTTATGTAATCACACAGTACTAACAGAATCTCTCTTACACTGTTACTTGCACGTTTTATTAATAAGTGACTACACTGCACTCTTTTGCAAGCTGTCATACTTATATTTTTTAACAGTTACTGGGAGAGAATTACTGACCTGCCTGGTGGCACAACCGCACAAGCCTATCGGCATAGGCTCGACGATTCATAGAACGGACACCTGCAGCTGTAATATAAATGAAGTAATATTGGAATACACATCTCCATAATATCAACTAGTTTAATTTCTTACATAAATAATTACATGTAACTTACTCAGTAGTGGGGCGTTGGGCATTTGCTGGGCCTCCTGGATCCAACGGTTCAGTTGGTCCTGCTTCCATCTCTTCAGGTCCGCATGGTGGTGACAGACCTGTTCACCAGTCCTTGGTATTCCTGTGGCACTGGTGAGATCATGTGCCAACCGGTCCCATGCCTCAGCCTTGTATGCTCCCCACAGGACCTGGCCCTGCATGAGTTGGGCCTCATGATCATGGACGAGGAGCCAAACCATATATTTGGACTCCTCAACGCCCCACCTCTGTGCTCGGAAGCAACTACCCTCTCCTACACCTGCCATCCTGACTGCAAATCGATTCCACAATCAGTTATGCTGTGTATTCCCACCTATGGGGCTTATATATGCCATTTTTCCCACACTTATCTGTGATTGGCCATTTTGGAAATGTATCAGCTTCACAAAACCTGCTTTGTCATGCTTATCTTTCCATTCCTTCCTATATATATGCTAATACTGCATTTCTAAGAGCAACTGTTATAGCTTAGTGGTTCAGTACTTTGACTATGGTGCATGATGTCCTGAGTTCGAGCCTGGCCATTGCTTTTTTTATTTTATGACTGTCTACACAGGCTAGGAGGTGTATCCGTGTAAAGGCAATTTTGATACAGCTTGCTCAACGTTGCCCGCCGGTTAGCTTGTTGGCGCAGTGCGCAGCTCTGCACAAATGGGTTACGCTGGTTTATGCGTCATTTGGCTGTCAGCACGCATATTATGCTCAGCTCAGCTACGGGCACACAGTTTCAGCGTGTTACAACACTGCTCAACCCCGGGCATTCATTTTACACCTGTTAAACCACTGCTCACCTACGGGCAGATATACTCAGCTTCTTAGAGCATAGCTCAGCTATAAGCACTTCTGACATTTTTTTTTTTTTTTTATTATCTCACATTTCTTCAAAATACATGGCCCATTTCATTACATTTTACATAAAATATAATTTTATATCTGTACATATATGTCAGGGAATTGTTTCATGCTTATTCCACTAGAAATAAAAATTGATGTTGTGGGGGCTCGAACCGTGACTGCCTCATCTTCAGATGACATCTCTACCGCTACACTATTGTTTCTTGGCTTACTTTGCATATTTAGATTGTATATGATTTTCCACTGACTGCTAACTGTGGCTAAGCGATCGGCACGCCTGCGCAAATGAGCGCAATTACGGGCAAACATCTTTAGAACTTATAAAAAAAATATAACATGTTTATTCTTACTTTTTATGTTTATAGTCTGTGGGACCATGTGTTGTGTTGTGTTTGTTGACATTTATGCGGACTCTGTCGTGGGGGTTTACTTTCAGGACTGTTCCTCTTCAAGGGGCGTGTCCGTTTGCAGGACTCGCCCTGCGGACATGCCCCCTACTTTCTTACACGGACCGTGTTAGCCGTGGGTGTGAGTCAGCATGCCCTCATGAATATGCATGGCATGCTGACGTCACGCCATTTAACTGCAACCTCCGTGTAAGACTTGTAACTCTTACACGGAGGCTTCATGAATCCTGCCCATTGTCTTTTCAAGTTCCAGTTCTGGGATTTGTGAAAACAGAAATCACTTGGTGGAGACATCAGATATCCTTGAACCCAGGAAGGAAGATATATCCATTGGAGACAATTTAAGAACATTGGTAAGGAATGGATACTACAACTGTAATACAGCAGGAATAGTATACATAGCTTATTGCATACAATTTCCATCATACTACATTGGGAAGACAGAGAGAAAGTTGAAACAACGGATATATAAACATTCCTATGAGATTAATAAACAAAAATAAACAAATGCTTTATACAAACACACTTTAACTTGCAAGCAAGACAAGTTCAAGTTTTGGGTGTTAGAAAAAGTATGCCTTCTAGAAGGGGGGGAGACTGGGAGACTTCCCTTGAGTATAAAGAATTGACGTGGCAGCTGAATTTAGATGCTGGTACTCTACCAGGTTTAAATGAATACAATTCACTAGTTCCTGCTCTCAAAAAGAGGGCTTGTTACTGTGACATGGTTAGTTCAATTCAGTTTTATTTTATTTTATTTCCATGTACACAGTTTTTTTTTATCTGTAAATGTTTTAGAATGCAGTGTGCGTATTTTACACTTGGTGCAGTTTTTTTAGTCTATGCCTTTAAATGAGAGTGAAGTGATTATTAAATGACTTTGTCAATTAAACTATTAGAGAGTATAAAAGTGAAGAGCAGTCAAACAGTAGTTATTCTGAAGAAGTTCCCTTGTGAGGAATGAAAGCGCTTAATATGTGTTTTGGAACCTGTGATTTTGGTGTTTGTACTGGAATAAACTACTTCACTTTTATCCAGAAGACTTCAATGTGTTAACTGGTGAACCGTCTGCCTTTATTGGACCAAGTGAGTGTCATGAGTGGGTTGCTGTGTTTCTTAAAGCACACTATTTCCAAGTGTATGTATCCGTCTATTACCTTTTGCTATTCCAACCTTAACAAAACTATTCCAGGCAGGCTGTAAGGCACTGTACTAGGTCCTTGGCTTCATCTATGCATTTTTGGAAACTGTTGGACTCTAGACATTTTCTAGAAGCAGTGACTTGGTCCTCCGTGCATACTTTTACAAAGCACTATATGCTAGATTCATTTTCCAGGTCTAGGACAGGCTTGGGTAGGACTATTGTCCAAGGGCTCCTTGACCCTTCCCTTCTACAACCCATTTTCTAAGCTATCATAACCTATCATATAGCTTAGGCTACTGCTGCAGTGATTAATATGAAAAACATAGAACAGTTGGGCAAGTAAGCTTACTATAGCAGTAGATGTTCAAATGACTACTGCTGCAATAATCTCTCCCTCCCTCCGCAACCCCTTGTTTTTGGTGTACTTTTTGTGGGTGCAGAAATGTATTTTTCCTTTTTTAACAATGTCCTCTCAGGGCTTAACCTCCGTGTCTCTGTTGGCACAAATGTATTGAAGGGCTTTGCATCTAAACCTGTCTTAGTCAGCTCAGCCTGAGGTGTCTAATGGTTTGGGTGCATTGAAGGTGCCCTGAAGCTTTGGAAGTTTGTTGGCTGTTACATTCTATCCAGGATACAAGCCATATAGCTTAGGCTGCTGCAGCAGTTTTCATTCAAACATCTACTGGTATGGTACATTTACTTATACAACAGTACTCGTTCCTATCCATTCCTTTAATTGTTAGTCAAAAAAGGAGGGCAGCAGTGATTTTATACACTTTTTACATCTGTGAATATTCTTTTCTAGGAGGTGATCCTTCTGCCACTGACTTCCTTGCTTACTTCTCCTGCTGCAGTGCCCCACCCAACTGCATGCCTCTACTTAAGACCTAGCAAAACAGTAAGCATTTTTCAGTAGCAATTCTCATTCAAATTTATTAAATAACATATGCTAGCAGCATTAATGCACATAATGATATAAAATGCAATAAAAATTTCTTACAGATGATAAAAAATACGTGGCTGAAAGAGTGGAAGTCTGTCCACAAAGATAGTACTTAGTACCAGTGGCAGCTAGTGATTAAAAGTAAAGAAGGGCTGCAGCAAGCAAATGAAAATGTGGTGTTAACTGGAATGGGGTGGAGCTATATTATGGTGGCTTTATGACCATTTAATCCGCAATAAAATAGCATCTGTTATTAGTCACTTTCATAAACAGACTGGCTCATTATCCACTTGCCATACCCATTTTATTGACTCATACAACACAGCTGTCCAATTGTTATCAAATAAAAAAAAATAATAATGATCATAGTAATGTATTTTAGTTTTTTCTATCTAGAACATGCATTATTTCTGGTAAGCCAGCTCAGTGACAGTTTAACTGTGATCAAATGATAGCAAAGGTTGGTCAGTTCATCCACAGGTTGCCTCTTGCCACCAACTACATCTACCTTTATTAACTGTATACACTTCAGGTTTCTAGTTCTGATCAAATGAATTAATATAATTATAAATAATTGCCATGGTAATATAAATGTATTTCTACATACTCCTGTAGGACACAGTGCAGCCCAATGAACCACCCCACACCAAACAGATGTGCCCACCAGTTACAGCCACTGTAAAGACATTGTATCCCTCATTTGCTTGAATGCGCTCAAATGAATGAATAAATGTGTAAATAATTGCCACAGTAATATATTTTAGATTGTTGTTGTTTATCACATACAGTACAATCCATTGCAGCCCCATTCATGCATTTGTTGTGGTCTTTTGATGAGAACAGGAAGGATGTGGATTTGGTGAAGCATGACTGGCTGACTTACTGTAGGAAGCCAACAAGCTTCCTGCTATAGTCCATATAGCTGGGGAGGTGCAAGTTCTGGCACAGGGTACTCTTCCCCTCCATAAGGATGCCCTTACAACCATCTCAAGTAATTACAGACCTGTCAGCCTGACAAGCCTCATCTGTAAAATCTGGTATATCAATAATCTAAACTAACTAATTTATTTTTATACCTGGATTTATCTGCATATTAAAATGTTGTGAGCCATTCCTGTGGCCTGGTTTCTTTTTATGCAATAATCTTGTTAAACTTGACCCCCAAAGTATGGATTTGTGAAGGGTTGATTTTAAAAACGTAATCCGGTAAATTTCTTTGAAATGATTACAGTAGCTGTAGTGTAGTGCCCTCAGAGTATTTTGACCTAGTTAAGGCCTTTGACACCATTCCCCATACTGACATCATACAAAAGCCAAATGCTTTAAAACTTAACCTTTATGTGGTAAAATGTGCAGCATTCTGGATGAAAGACAGAAACCTACACAGTGTGACTTGCAGGTGCCTCATCAGAAAGTAAGAAAGAAAACAGTCCTGCTTCTCAGGGCAAAGTGCTGGAACCTCTACGTTTTGGTATTTACTTCTCAGATCTCCAAGCTGAGAGCCAAGACATCTGGCTAATGAAGCTTGAAGATGGTTGTAAACCCCAGTTTGTTAAGTCACCCTATGACAGCCAAATCCTCCAAATGAATGTAGCCTAGTAAACTCATATTGTTCTTAAAATGGGCTCAAACTAAATGCTAAAAAGTGTAATGCTGTCAGTTTTGGTACACAACTCCTCTTCTCATCATACTGGCTAGATAACATACCTCTACAAAATAAAAATTTGGTTAGGGATCTAAGTACCTGGGCTGATAGTTCACTTTCTTTTGACCATCATGTAACAGTTGTTGTCATGAAATCTTTTTATTTAGCCCGGATATGTGTCAAAGGAATATTATCAAGGTTGAAAGAGGTAATATTCCCATATATTCAGTACTGATCAATCCAGTTATCAATTACAATGCCACCTTTTGGATATATCTCATTAAACATATCAAACAATTAGACCCCAAAGGTTCATAACCAAAAACATCACATGCCTAAAGTCCCAGCACTACTAAGAGAAGCTGGAAGTTGTATCCTTTCTTTATTCAGTATCTCTTAAGAAAAATCTCTGTCTTGCTTACCTCACTATTGGAGACTTGATTGTCCTAGACCCCCCCCCCCGGATTTACTAATCTTCCATGCAGGACTAATCTAGTCCTGCATGGAAGCGGCAGTTTAAGAGGAGGACGGCAGTGCACCATGCATATTAATGAAGGAGCGTTGCCTGAGCTCAAAATCCTACACAGAGCATGGATGAGTGCAGGGGGCATGTCTGGGAGCAGAGCTCTCAGAATGAACATGCTCCCTGCAAAGTAGAACAGCAGAAACTGTAAATAAATGAGCGAGACCACTCATAGGTGTCCGCATATCCCCACCAACAGTCCCCATGTGTTCAACAGCAACAGTACATATAAATAAAATGAAGAAACCCTTTTATTTATTTATTTAAAACCCCCAAGTACAGCTAACTGTAGGTGCGCGGGATTGCCCATCGCTTAGATACGGTTAAAGCAGCTGAAAAGGCTGAAAAGGATAACAAGGAATATATATGCAAATGCAGCAGCACAGCAAAAGTGTAGTGGTTAGAGCATCCGCCTAATAAACAGGCTTTCCTGGTTTGAGTCCCACTGCAGCACATATCATTTTCCATGTGAAATCTGTATATGAACATATTTTTACATCTTTTTGCTCTATAACCTCCATAATAACATTTAAATGTGAGCTGGAGTACTCCATTAAATGCACATGTGAAGTATCACTGTCATAATGAATAAGGCACTAGTAAGCAGGTTTAAGCACAAATAAGCAGTAGTAAGCATATATAAGCACTAGTAAGCATGTTGAAGTGTGTTTGCATGGGGGTAAGCATTGCCTACACAGATTAAGCAAAGTAGAAGTTAACTGAGTGTAAGAAACTGTACCAGGGGGTTAGCATTGCTTAGCACCATGCAAACCCGTGCACACCCACGTAAACTTCTTTAATGTGCCTTAATCACTCTGCACCCAATGGCCCGTGTTCTGCCCAGCAACAGAAAAAACAGCTACTGCACAGCTTGAACTCAGGACCCTGTACACCGCAGTCACAGTAGTTAACCACTAAGCCATTTTAGCAATGCATAGAAATGAGGTATCAGCAAACTAATCCTCACCACAAGAAAATCAAACCAAACATCTGAACTCAATCTATATACAGTGTGATGTTGTATTACCTGCCACAGAACATAAACATGAACTGGAGTACTGCATTAAGCATAGATTCGAGGTGTTATTGTAATAAAGTTTAGAAGTCCCCAGGTCCCCATACAGTGTATGTACACATGAATCACGGATATCAGACACATATAACCTGTAATGAATAATAAATCACTGCCAAATGGCAAATATAGTGCTAATTAACTATTAAGCAATGCTAACCGCAGCACAGCTCAAGTTAGTAAGTGTAAGCAATGTGTAGGGGAGCCAGTTCAATCTGCCTAGTGGTATACCTCTTTAAGCAGTGCCAACCTTATTTAAGCAGGTGTGCCCATGGCTTAGCCTTTTCAAAAATGGCCAATCAAGGGAAAGTGCAGGAAAATGGCTGTATTTAAACCCCACAGGTGGGAATACTTTTCATAACTGGTTGTAGCTTCCTACTGCAGGCAGAATGGCTGGTGTGGGTGAAGGCACTCAATTTAGAGCGCAGCACTGTGGCATCCAGGAGTCAAAAATCATGGTATGGCTCCTGGTAAAACATCATGAGCAGAGACTACTGCAAGGCCAGTACCAGGGCTCGCAGTATAAAATGGAGGCCTGGGACAGTCTCGCCCATGACCTCACCAGTGCCACAGGTATCCCCCGGACTGGTGAGCAGGTCAGGCATCACCATGCTGACCTGAAGCGATGGAGGGGTGATGTACTGGAACAGTGGATCCAGGAGTCTCGGCAGATGCCCAATGCCCCAGTACTGAGTAAGTACTCATTCTACTAAGTAGTAAATAATTGCCTAACTTGTGCATACTATGGATAGGTATGGCTAAATATCACTGCATTTCTCTGACAGCTGCAGATGAGCGAGCTGCGAACCCATGCATTGCGAGGCAGGTTAGTAATTAGTCTGCATGTAGTGTCATAACAAATAAATATAAGAGCCTTAGACAGTAGAAATAAATGTGTAATAGTCTGTGAATAAAGGTATAACTCATGGAGTGCTTCTGTTTACTTTTCTTTCATATGTTGGCGAACTGTTGCATACTATAAATAGTATAAATAGTACTGTTGTATCTTAAGCAGTGTCACCCACACTGTGGTATGCAGATAAAATGTGTATGGAGTCCTGCATAACAATGTTGGTAGTGCCAAGAAGTCAGTCATATTGTACAAGAGAGGGAGACTTAGATAGAAAACAGTCGAAAGCTTGACACCAATTCCCAGATAGCACAGTGTACTGTGATGTTAGCTATAATTTTTTATCCCACACAGCAGAGGTTTGAAACCTGGGAGTGCTACTAAGTTGTATGCATAATCATACCCCACAACTGTACAGATTTTGTTACACCCAACAACTGTACAGAATTTGCTAGAATGTTAAAATTGAAAGTTGTATGCATATGCATAACCCACAACTGTTCCAATCTGTCCAACATGTCCAGATAAATGGCCCATATCACCAGCCTGGTACCCTGTTCCCCTGAAAAATCAGTGTGATGATCCAAGAAATG
This sequence comes from Protopterus annectens, assembly GCF_019279795.1. Lineage (NCBI taxonomy): Eukaryota > Metazoa > Chordata > Ceratodontiformes > Protopteridae > Protopterus > Protopterus annectens. Next base: position 478,937,653 of record NC_056739.1, read on the forward strand.
TAGGCAACTGTTAATGACATATAACTGATAGTCAAACGTGTACATAGTCATAGAATGTAAATGAAAACAAACCTGTCATTCTAGCACCTCACCCAAAGTGTATGACAGCAATTCCCAACATATGTTGCATTAACACCTGCATCTTGTCATGCCTGTATGTAAGACACAGGTCACATATATAATAATCTATAAACATACCTGTGTACAATGTAAGGCCATTGGGTAGTGTAATAATACATGCAAGGGAAAGATCACTGCAGTGACTAAGAATGTTGTGAAAACTACAAGGATATATTGGTTATTAATTGAACTCTCTCTTTCTCTCACCCCCACCATATGGGCAAAATAACCCAATGACACTCCTCAACTGGTATGTGCACACTCCAAACATTTGTTGGAACATACGTCCTAATGGTTTATAAATATTCACATTTCTTTCTATGCATGTGCCATGTTAAAATACATCCATATTGGTGGCCTGTTGCCATCAATGAAACTTGCATGCTCCTGCAATGGCCACTGTTGTTCCATATATGCATGTGTTCTGCTTGCTCTGCAACTGTGTTAAATCTGGTGTTTTCGGTTAATGGGAATACCTATGCATGCTATTATAACTAATCCTGAATGATGTTGACTGTTACTAACCCGTATCTGTCATAAACCTGCGACAACATAGCACGTATGGGAAGGCCGGTCCCGCGGACCCACCTGTCCCACCTCAGCTGGCCATGGCACTGGGCTCCAGCACATCTGGGGCCTAGCCTGGGACCTCCTCCTGCGTGGGCCCTGCACCACCTTAGGGTGGAAATGCTGCAGGGGATGGGGCTTACCCCCCCCCCTCGGAGCGGGCGTGGAGTGGAACCTGTCACCCATCAACAGGTCTGGGCTGTGGTGTGTAGAGAGCTTGATCTGGAGTATCGAGACCAGCTACACCAGCTTGAGGGCTGAGTAGCGCTATTAGAGGGTGAGCCTGCCCCTCCTACACAGCCCCCAGCACAGCCACCTTTGGGGCTGTGAAGGTGCAGTGGTGACTGCCCATGGGTGGGTACCTCAGTCCCACTGTTTCCAGCTGGGGGCTCATTGGCTTGCGACTTCCAAACACCCCTCCCCATCGAAGGTGTTTACCCCCCACATGTGTCATATACCAGCCCTGTATGCATCTTGTTTGTCTTGTCTGTTAACCTACCCAACCTACCTCCCCAAATATACCTACTACCCCTCCCCAACATCCCACTCTCACCTGAAAAAAGGGCAATCTGTTTCCATAAAAAAATCTTGCCCCATACATAGCTGTCCATTTTGCACATGTATCCACTGGACACATGTAATCTGGTCTAATTGGCATCACAATGAATATATGTTGTCCTTACCTCTCTCCCAGGGGTTTGAGGGTCCAAATGTACCTGCAAATTTAGTGTATATGCACAGCTGTTGCTGTAGAAGAAATGGGCAGCTATGGACCTTTCCTATACCCTTCCTGCACATGCCTAGCTATTTTCCCTACTGTCTTTCCCTCTTTGTGCCCCTTTTTTCACCACTTTCTTATCAACCTCTTTTTCTTTTCTTTTAAAGAAATTAGCATGGGGTAAGCGGCAGTAAGCACTTGTAAGCAGCAGTAAGTGGGTTTGCGTGGGGGTAAGCTATGCCAACACAGGTTGAGCAATTCCGAAGGTAACTGACTGTAAGAAAACATAAGTGGAGGTTGGCAGTGCTTACCATCATGCAAAGTCGCGCAAACCCACTTACAACTGCTTAAAAGTGCCTTAATCACTCTGTATCCAACGTCCCTTATTCTGCCCAGCCACAAAATAAACTGCCTCTCCAAGGGTCAAACCCAGGACCCTGCACTCCATTCACAAACTGATTTACCACTAAACCATGGCATATATACGTAACCTGATGTTTTCACAAACATTATCATCCAGCACAATCAGTCAATAGTACAGGAAATGTATCAATAACATACCACACAACCTGTTAATGCAAGAAGTCTGGACAAAGTATGCCACACTGTGGGTACAAATAGGGATATATATAGGTTCGTAGATTAGTACTAAGCTAACTGCCCTTGTGAGACATTTTAAGCATAGTCAATTACCCCTTATGAGACTCAAACGCTGCCTCTTCTGTTTGCAAGGCAAACACCTTAACCATTAAGCCACCCTCCAAACTCTATGTCAACTAATGCTCTAATACACTTAAAATGTTGCTAGTTACACAGTTATATATATTAGAACACATATGTAAAAGGAGATGAAGTCTGAAACACAACAGTGTCGGCACTAGTTACTGACTTCATTTCTGCCATCATCCATGTCAATTGCCAAGAGAATGAGGTACAGGCCAAAATATAAGCCAAACATGCATGGACATATGGACAAATATATATCTGTAAATGTAGACAGATAGACAGCTATATGTATATATATATATATATATATATATATATATATATATATATATATATTTATGTATGACTCACAAATAATCATATAACATCAATTGTATATAGATACATACATATGTTCATATGTATTTATGGATTCACTTCAGAAGCTCGAAATACTGAAATATCGAAATTTCGAGCCCAAGAAGTGGAATCCATAAAACAACGAAAACTAAAAACCGCGAAATTCAAACCATCGAATACCGGAAGTTTTGAATTTTGCGGTTTTACTACACACACACACACACACACACACACACACACACACACACACACACACACACACACACACACACACACACACACACACACACACACACACACACACACACACACAAACACACCATCCACCACACAAACACACACAATCACTCTACTACATGAAAGCAGGGGGGCAAGCCCCCCTGCACCCCCCATACTCCCCTACTTAAATATTCTCACTCCGAGGTTGCACTACATACAAACACACACAAAACACCACCACACAAGCTACTTTCTCTTTGCACACACACATCACAGCAACAAAACATACTGACACACACCACAGCCCCTACCCAAATGCCTTAACACACACACACACACACACACACACACACACACACACACACACACACACACTCACCTGTGGGGGGCGCAGCCCCCCACTTCGTTTCATATGATATTGTTAAGTTTTGATATAATATTGCTTAGTAAAAGAAAAGTAAGTGGGGGGCTGTGCCCCCCACACCCCCCCCAACTATATATTCTAACTCCAGGGTCGCACTACAGTGGGGAAGGGAGCATATTCCATTTTCTTGCTAATAATACTTGTCAGTCAAATGAACTGTCAGTGAAATGAAGTGTCAGTGAAATGAAATTTCAGTCACTTGGTCTCAGTCAAATGGGAGTCAGTGAACTGGAAGTTAGGTGAAATGAAGTAGACCCATATATATATATATATATATATATATATATCTGTACATATATATATATATATATATATAGAGAGAGAGAGAGATATGTAACTACACATACACACAGAGATATGTACAGTAAGATACATATGTAGTATGTGCACACAATATGGAACAACCAGTATTCCTACAGTCACCACCTTACCAATTGGAGACTGTATGAGCGACCCATACGAATGACATTCATAGCCTGCAACATATACCCACAGAGATATCAAAGGGTATAACACCACATACAGGTGTGCATAAATGAATGTGAAAGCTTTATTTGTGTACTATGACAGCTGTATATGCCATGTCACATAGCTGTTTAGACACTGACATCCATATGAATAGTGTAATGCAAATGTGAAACAGTTATACTAATACAGTAGTCTGGAAAGGTTGACATATGTTGCTGTCCAGGCTGAGGCCTTCGAGTAGTGCATTAATAATGACAGACTGGGCCACAGCATACCAGACAATCAACAGTACGTATGCAGATGTATAGGTCAGCAGCCCTATCTATACTCTGTACACAATCCCTAGGGGGTTTAGATCCCAGTTTACACAATGGGATGTATATGTTACATAACAAGGCATTCCTGATACCATCACAATCACACTGACAAACAGAACATCTCGTATGGTAGGAGGCAGTAGGCCTGCATTTACCCAAGGTGGATTGTATGGGAAAGTACATCCAGATACCTTAAGGCAGCTTATCCCAGATACCCACTCATGTTGTAACAGCCTAGGTTAGTCATGGTGCACCCCCCTACACTCACTAATACTGGGCCATATACCACTGTAACATACACTGGCCTCTGGAGTGCATTAGGGCACACATGTATTGTGTAGGTGAAGCCCACACATATATGGCCCCAACCCCCCAGTATGTGTGGGGGACACAACAGCAGTGGAGTGATGGCAGGAATAACAGCATGACATACACACAGCCCACTACATAATAACCCCTGACAGCATGGCATATGTGCAAAGCCTGGTATGTAGGTGGAGGACAGAGGCTGGAACACAGGCACATGTGTGTAAAACTGTTGTCATACAGTAAGCAAGATATGTATGTGTGTATATATCTATATGGATATATGTATAGTTATATATACATATATGTTCACCATATGTCCTGCACATGGAGTGGAGCCCTACCTCAGCCCCAATAGTTCCAAACTCTCAGTGCAAGGGGATGTCACGTATGTAGTGCAGGTATATTTGTAGACTATTGCTATTGTAATAGGGATTGTCTTCACAGAAATGGTGTGTGTGGGAGTCCACATCTGCTGTTAACATGTGCGCCATTAGCTACTTACAGACATCCTAAGGTCATCATAGTACAATACCACTGCTAGCACAGTAACACCCCTGTGGACTACAGCTGCGATATGGACAATATATGTGGACAGTCTGCCACACTCTGGTCAGTCCAGGGGTATACACAGAACCCCTTCATGCAAGACACATGGACCAGGCCTGTCAATGTGGATGTTAACAGTCATGTAGATGGGTATAACACGTACATACTGGTATACATTTTCCCCCCATAGGTTATGCATTCATACACCCCTGACTTTCCTGACACATAATAACCATAGGTACAGAGGTGCCATGGCTACATACTATCTACTAGTTAGTGACATGCATCTGAACAGCATCCCACTGCTTTGTCTGACATACATGACTGTTATGGTGGCCAGGCAGCAGTACATCTGGCAAGTATCTGGACATGACATCTCACTGGATAAGTACGGTAAGCTGTTAGGCATGTAACAAAGCACAGTGCAGGCTACAGGCAGACTGACTCAACACTGGGCTACATCTCCTATGTGGGAATACACATGTACCTGCATATATAGCAGGCTCTACAGGCATGTTGCATCACAGAGTAACAGACACCTGTGTAAAAGTGCATAACCACAATCAATGCGAACACAGCCACAGCCACATATGGTAAGCTAGCGTACTATCACAGTATATGGACTATCTGATGTACAGCATCCTCATATGAGCCACTCATACAACAACCCTACATATACTGGGCTGCTACACAGTGTGGTCTGATGGCTGTCTTTGATTTGAGGCATGTGTGTGTTCCCCCTACAAACATGTAAGCTGATAGGGTGACATACAGTGGAGCAGCATGTAACATCAGACAGAACAGGACCAAGAACAATGACATCTACCACAGTCTCTACACAGGCCAAGGTACATATGCACTATACACACACACACTGTCAACAATTACCAGACTTACACATACATCAGTACTGTACACACAACCACAGAATGCCCAGGCTATGTCCTCAAATATAACCCCTAACATACATAACATGTGTAGCAGTCTGATATCTCACTGGCTTGTTAGCAGATATGCTGTCAATGAATATGGTGTGCAGAACATATGCACCCCCTACTGCATGACGTATGTACAAAGGTTGACAGGGTTGTGGCTGGAGGCACAAATACAGGGCCAATGTTGACATGTCGCTGTGATAACCTCATACATTTTCTGTCGTAACAGGGTTTGATGCAACATATGTCCTATGAGGGATATGACGTATGTAACTCTCCCGGCTGTCACCATCTACTGACTGCAATCCTTACACTACTTTCTGCAGTTGAGAGATAGGTACTCTGTGGGTAACACAAGGAACACAAGGCATCACACACTGCCCAGTCTGCAGATGACCCTACAGATGGGGATTCCTCATAAACATAGCACTGACATGACAAGTACTAAATGTAGGACATGTAGGACAGCCATATCCACACACACCCTGTTTAACCAATATTACCTCAACTGCAGTATAGCAGCACTTACAGTCTGTAGTCAGGACAGGCACATCCCCCTCCTGTGTGTTGGCCTGTTTCCACAGTGTATGCTGTCAGATGTAAGTCCTCAAGCCATCTGTGATGCTGTTTGCCAAACAACAGCTCTAGTTCCTGCTCACAGTGAATGAAAAGGCCCAACACCAACATGATGTTCCTAGATATTGTAGTGTGTTTCCATTCAATTGGCTATGGGAATGTTACCACAGCTGTTCCACATGCAATCAGCTAGAGGAGGGCTGTAATCAGTGCAGAGGCCATCAGCTGATCATGAGCATCGCTGACAATACACATGCCGCTGCCTAAGCAAAGCAGGTGTAAGTCTCCACATCCACTAGAGAGGGAGTGAGAGAGGCAGACAGAGGCAAAGATAAGTCAGGGTGGGTTGGGAGGGTAAAAGGTAAGCATGTTTGTGTCACACAACTACCAGTCCAGGGTATCAAACCCATGACTGACTATGTACTGATATTACATCTATTATCCCTGCACGGTGGATATTGTGATTTATGCTAGGGGCACCATATAAGAAATTTTAAAAACACACTCAACATTGAGTCCAGTTGTTACACACTCACAACCACTTCCACACAGGACACAAACCACAAATTCTGACTCATTAAGACACACACCTGTCACTAGAACCCCTACCAAACTAGTTATTACACTACAGCACTATGCAATTAGAGAACGTGCCACAGAGATTACTGGAGTACTCTTTTCCCAAAGGTTTACTTCACAGTGAGTGACATCATCAGGATTGCCAAAGCAGGGTGAATGAATTGTAGTGAGTGTGACTAGCCAAACATGCATTGCTTTCTACACAGGCAGAGGAACATTCACAAAAGCATCCACAACTCCCATGTATGAGAATAGAACCCCTATCAGAGTTCTATATCATACTACAGCATTATGCTGTTATAGCACACACCACAGAGACTGCTGGAGTACTCTTTCCCCAAAGGTGTACTTCACAGTGATTGACATCAGCAGGATTGCCAAAGTAGGGCATTTAAATTGTATTGAGTGTGACTAACCTAAATTTCCCTAATTAGTCTGTATGCATTAACCTCTGTTCTGGCCAGAACAAAAATAACCTGCCTTTGCAGGTCATGAACCCAGGGTCCTGTATACTACAGTCACAGTAACTAACCACTAAGCCATCACAACAGTACATGAAACTGCGGTTTCACCAAAGTAATCCCACCATAGGCTAATCAAATTGAACATGTGAAAGGAATGTATATACAGTTGTCCGTAAAAGACCTCTCCAAAACCAACTTCATGCTACTCAAGGCAGACATGACAATGTTTGTGACACCCATGGAGGCAGGAGCTGACAGTTCAACTGATGAATCCTGCACTAAGGCACTGTATGAGCACATCCACTTGTGCATGGTACCTGATATCCCACATAGAACCACGACGCTCATCTCCCAAATAAGCAAGCCAGTTGGGTGGTCTCCTGCCATTAACATAGTATACAACAGAAGGTAGACACTGTTGAAGAAAAAAGGATAATCCAAGGATGCAAACAACTCCCTTACCAGCCCAAGTAAGACATTGAAATCCCTCATGGAATCCTCCAAAGCTGGTTATGTAACTAAAATAGCCACAGATTCCACAGACAACCACACAACATTCTATAGCTATGTCCAGAATCTAACTGGCAGTAATCAAAAGTGCTCTGAGCTACAACAGAATGGCATTACATAGACTGCTCCCACAGAATGTGCCAATATCCCGGCAGGTTTATTTAGTGCCACATTCACCCCCTCTCACCCCCAAAAGGGCCCATGTCAATACAAAAAGAATTACATTGCCCAGTAATCATTTCCACATAGGCAGAAACCGCACTATCCACAGCTAAGAATACAGCATCCATGGGACCAGATGACATTCTGGGCTGTGTACTACTTGAACTACAAAATGAAATGGCAACTCACCTAACTGTCATGTGTAATCATAGCCTCGCATCAGGCCTGGTGCCCACTGAGTGGTGCAAAGCTGCAGTTATCCCACTCCACAAGGGGGGATCCACCTGTGATCCCTGGAACTGGAACTACCGTCACATCAGTATGACGAGCCTGATCTGCATGGCCATGGAATGCATTATCAGGAATGTTTTGAACTCAGACATTGGCAAACCTCAAACACTGGACCCCACACAGGTTGGGTTCATGGAGGGCCAGTCTTGTCTCCTGAAACTGATTGACTGCTTTGACTCAGTCTGCATAGCTGCTGAAGAGGGTAAGGCAGTCCACAAAGCCTATGTGGACCTCGCCAAGCCCTTCATCACCATCCCCCAGTCTGGAAACATAGATTAACATACTAATCTGGCCATACATCCCTATGCCACTTGAAGGTTTGCCACATGGCTTACTGACAAAACCCAAACTGAGGGGTGTAACTGACTCCAAATCCATCCCCAGACAAGTGACAAGTGGAGTACCTCAGGGTTCAGTCCTGGGACCACTGTTGTATGGCATCTACATCTCTGAAGTACAGGCCAACAGTACGGGACTCTGGCTAACAAAGGTAACAGATGACTGCAAAATGGGAGTTATTATGAGCCTGACTGTACTGCATATGTTACTGATACCAGCCTGACATCATACAGGTGGGATGGAGTACTGTTAACATCTTGTGCCCTTGCCATGGAAGGTCCTGGTTATGGGATCTGCAACAGTTGGTAGTGTATTGCAGGGCAGACGTGTTTGGCTGTGGGGGGAATACCTTTTCATGCATGAAGTATGTTGTTTGTGCCTGTCAACCCCATTAATGGTGCATGTGGACATATATGTTTCTGCTATGTTCCCACTTTATCTACAGATGTATGTCTGTATATACCTATATAGATATAAATATCTGCTTACATATATGTGTGTGTGTGTATATATATATATATATATATACACATATATCAACATGTTGTATTTGTTTAGACATTAATATATTTTCATACACACATACATCTACATGTTGGAATACATTCGCTGTACTGTTGAATGACTGGGCTGGATAATATGTTTGTGAATATAGCAGGCTTATGTATATCTGAGATGAGTTAGAGGTAAATCACTTTAGCTATGTTGTGCATGATCCTGGGTTCGAGCCAAGCAGATGTTTATTTTGTTGCTAGGCAGAACAAGGGCCAATGGATACATAGTGATTAAGGCACTTTAAAGCAGTTGTTTGCAGGTTTGCGTGGGTTTGCATGGAGGTAAACACTGCTAAAGTCTGGTTACAGTTTCTTATATTTAGCTGCTGAATTGCTTAACCTGTGTAGGCTTTGCTTAGCTCTGCGCAAACCCGCGCACACCTGCTTACAACTGCTATAAAGTGCCTTAATCACTGTGTATCCAACAGGCTGTGTTCTGCCCAGCAACAAAATAAACAACTCTTGCAAGGCTCAAAGCAAGGACCCAGCACATCATAGATAAAGTGATTTACCACTAAGCCATGCCAGATATAAAGTGATTTGATGTTTTTCAGAAACATATCATCCAGTCCAGTCATGCAACAATACAGAGAATGTATATCAACATCTAAATGTATGTGTGTGTAAATATATTAATATCTAAACAGATACAACATATCTAGATATGCAGATATATATATATATATATATATATATAGGTTTACTATTAAAATGCCGATCTGACTATGTGCGACTCGACTTGCGCGAAGGCGGAAGAGCGAATGTCACCGCGGTCGAATCCGATTGTGCGAACGGCAGAACATCGCCCCTGCGTGAACCATGGTAGCATGGGTGTGGAGGTGTTGTGCGGCCGGTAATGTCGAACGTCGAATGCCTGGCGGTGGCAAAAACTTTCACGGTTTCGGTTCGAGTAAATGCGTCACAGACGTGGCCGTTCGACTAAGTTCAATCGCAATTTCAATAGTAAACCATATATATATATATATATATATATATATATTCATTTCTAAAACTATATACATATATAGCAATATATATGCACATATATGCATGCATATGCCTAAATCAACACATATATGTGTCTACACCTATATGTCTACATATACGCAGCATGTTACATATGTGTATGCAGATGTATACTTATGTAGGTATATACGGACATAGTTTTTTATATATATATATATATATATATATATATATATATATATATATATATATATATATATTAGCAGATATATAAATCTATATAGGTATATATGGCCATACATCTGTAGATAGCAATGGCAGATTAACAAATACACATGTGTCCACATGCATTGTTAATGGGGTTGAGAGGCCCCACACCCTATAAGTCCTGTACAAATATGCATCCCCCCCACAGCCAAACACATGGCTGGCCTTGATGTCACATGTATGGGTATGGCTTTGCACCCCAGCCTCTCAGCTAATTTACATCTGTTATCCCTAAAAAGTATTGTTCTCTACTCAGTCAAAGACAGACAGACACACAGATTCACACACACACACAGTTGCCAAGTCTGGGGTTGAAACATCTACCTAACTACATTATCACACTACAGCAGTACGCAGTTACAGGACACACTACAGAGATTGCTGGGCTGCACCTTTCCCAGAGGTGTATGTCTAGGTGAGCGACATCAGCAGCCTTGCCAGAGTGGAGTATATGAATTGTACGGAGTGTGAGTAGCCTAAAAAGCATTGCTACCTACTCAGTCAGACACACACAGTTTCTAAGTCTGGGGTTTAAACACCTACCTAACTACTTTATCACACTACAGCAGTATGCAGTTACAGAATGCATAATGGCAATTACTGGGTTATGATTATCCCAGAGGTGTATTTCTAGGTGAGTGACATCAGCAGCCTTGCCAAAGTTGAGTATATGATTTGTACGGAGTGTGAATAGCCTAAAAAGCATTGCTCTTTACTCAGTCAGGCACACACACATTCACACACAAACATAGTTGCCAAATCTGGGTTTAGAACACGTACTTAACAACTTTATCACACTACAGTAGTACGCAGACATAGGATGTGCTACGGTGATTATTTGATTATTAGGCTATAATCTTCCCAGCGATGTATTTCTAGGTGAGTGACATCAGCAGCCTTGCCAAAGTTGAGTATATGAATTGTATGGTGTGTGAGTAGCCAAAAAAGGCATTGCTCTCTACTCAGTCAGATACACACCAAACACACAGTTGCCAGGTCTGGGGTTAGAACACCCACCTAACTACTTTATCATACTACAGCAGTATGCAGTTACAAGATACACTACAGAGATTACTGGGCTGTGATTTTCCCAGAGGTGTATTTCTAGGTGAGTGACATTAGCAGCCTTGCCAAAGTTGAGTATATGAATTGTACAGAGTGTGAGTAGCCTAAAAAGCATTGCTCTCTACACAATCAGACACACACTCACACAATTACCATGTCTGGTGTTAGAACTACTACCTAACTAGTTTATCACTACAGCAGTATGCAGTTATGGAACGCGCCATGGAGAGTACTGAGCTACAGCTCTCCCAAAGGTGTATTTCACATTGGATGACCTCAGCAGGCTTGTCATAATACTGCTATGGGGAGGGTGGTGTGTGCATGGGCCATAACCCATTCGTGTAGGGGTTGACATGCCACATGCTGGCACACATGGGGTCATATGTCACAGGTACGTGTATACAGCTACTAGATGACTACATTCTTGTACAGTCATGTTGCACAGCTGGCACATGCACCACATAGTCTGTCATGCTGACAGATACTGGTGGCTAGTATCTGCAGTGAGTGACATCTGCACCTCATGTGTTTGGAGCCCTGTGGCTGTGTGCTGGGTGGGACAGTCCCATATGGCTCATTGTCAGGTCATCCTCTTCCACACATCTATGTCCATCTATCTTTGGCTTATTATAGTGTGCTGTCCTTACATATGTGTCTGTATTCCTATCCACTGTGTGTGAAAGGCATAAGTGGTGCATACTGACATGTGTCTGCACTAAGAACTGTGACTGCCAGATATGTCTGGTCCACTGGTATTTGCAGACATGGCCTTCATGTGTTTAAGTGTGTGAGCATGCCCAGTATGACCTTACAGTATGTTGTTAACTGACATTGCCTTCATTCCTCTAAGTGTGTGAGCATGCCCAGTATGGACATTTGTATTGCATGTGCGGATCAAGTCCAGGTAGTTTGTACTGCGATGCTGACCTTTGTGTTGTACGCCAACAGGTAGCATGCTGTGTCTGCAGGGTATCCATCAGTCATTTGGAATTGACTGTTGCTACATTTTTGTATATTGGGGGGGACACCTGACTGTTTCTACATTTCTACACAAGAGTGGGGGAGGGGCACACCTGACTGTTACGATAAGTGTACGTAGGATGGAGAGGCACACCTGACACTTGTACACATTTGCTAGGACTGTACTGGTATGTCAGGTACTCCATTTCAGTCTGTAATCTTACCTATCGTGCTGGCTAGAGGCATACCAGTGTACAACAGATCTTAGCTTTAATTACCTATATATTAGTTTCTGACTTCCTAGCCTTCACAACTTACATCCAACTGCCTGACCTGCTGTAGCCTGTCCGTGTAGGCTTGGGGGAGCAGTTACCCATAGGGCTCATTCAGAGGCCATAGTACAGCATTTGTTTGTGTTTGTCTACACCTGTCCTGCTGGCTGAGACTGTTGCTGGGTATGTGAACCTTGCTGACTAGCATGTGTGGGTCTTATGGACAGACATGTCACTCAGCCCATTTCCTGCAGTGGGTTTTGTCACCCTGTGTAGTACAGGCTACTATGGTGACTCCAGTATGTGTTACAGATGTCATGGTTCCCCTATATATGTCTACTGTCTGCTGCCATAACATTTAGCCACCCAATTCCCTTGCATGCTCACATCCATACCATAGCTACAGGTAACAACACATTCTACTCCATTTGGCAATTGGTAGGTTGATTGACTTACCTTGAGGGTGTGTCAGACTTGAGGATGGTGCTGGAGGGCTGCCTATGTTGGATGCACATAGTACACTCCCTATACATGGTTGAGTACAGGTAGTGTCATGTTTGGCATCCCTTTTACTGTCTGTGTAAGTCAGAGAGAGGTGTCATTCCCTGGGTCTCCACTGTGTTAGTGCATATGCTATGCATTGTCTCTTTGCCAAGGCCAGGGCATATTGGGCATTCCTCCTTCTGCCTACTGGGGCAGGTTCAGGTTGTTCCTCCTCCGAGTCACTCTGCGCCTGTACAGGCCTTGGCATTGGTGGGGGGCTGTGTGGCCCTGCCCCATGCTGTTCCTGCTGCAGCTGTTTCCACAGGATCATATTGTGTAGCATAGCACATACCATAACAATCTGGGTACATGTAGCTGGTGAATACTGCAAGGCTCCACCGGATGTATCAAAACACTGGAACCGTGACCTGAGCATCCCAAACACATGCTCTATTATATGTCTGGCCTGTGCGTGTGTCTCATTATGGTGTTGTTGTTCAGGTGTGTGTGTATTTCTGATGTGTGTCATCAGCCATGGCTCCAGTGGGTACCCAGCATCCCCCACTAGGTGACTGTAGGGGATGTCCACATTGGCAAATCTGTGGTACAGCTGTGTCAGAAGCCATATGTGTGAATCATCATAGCTTCCAGGGCAGCCAGCACACACATTCATTATAATGCCCTGGGCATCGCATACGACCTGGCAGTTGATGGAGGGGATGCCCCTGCAGTTGATGTAAGCCCTACCCTGCTCACCTGGTGGTGCTTTGATGCATATCTCCGTGCAGTCTACAGCACCCACTACCCCAGGGTATTCTGCTATTTGGTGGAAGAGACGCATATTGCTGGTCAACACCTCACATGTGTGGAGGAAATATACGTGCTCACTGGCATGTGCTGCCATGGCATCCAGGAACTGGTGGAATACTCTGGATGCTGATGCCTGTGAGATCCTCATGATATCCCCAGTTGAGCTTTGGGAGGTACCTGTGGATAGTATACCTAGGCGTACACATACCTTGGTATCCACTGGGATGGGTTCCCCTCAGCCAGTTTGGTGTGTCAGGTGTGGTCGACACAGCTCAACAATTTGCTGTAGGAGGACTCTGCACACCCTATAGCGCTCCACTATCTCCAGATCATGTAGCCCCTGGTAGGTTACCCTGGGTCTGTACAATCTTCTCCGTCTCCTCACTGTGGGTTGTTCGGCAGCATTCACATCCTCACCACCCTCAGCCTCTTGCACATGTTGTTCTGTGTTGCCTGCTGCAGCCCTTCTCATTTTGTAGGTTTGTTTGTTAAAATTTCCCCACTTGTATACACCGGTGGTGTAGAGTGTGGAAAAACCAGAGGGAGAGATGTTTGCTTAGTTTATAGTAGTGTTCTGGGGAGGGCTGGTCTGCTGTCTGTGTAATTGGCTGGTTCTGATACATTTCACCTGCCAGCTAAGCTAGTTCTCCTTGATTACCTTCCTACTGCTGCTTTCCCTTCCCATTGCCTCCCTGTTTAAGCCCGTGTGTGCGTCGCGCAAATGGAGTGCTCATATGTGCACAGAGCTGCTATTTCCTGGTTTAACTTCCTTTTTCTTCCTGTAAATCCCAGTGCATGGCATGCACACCCACTTACACTTTGTAAAGAGTGCTAGGCAGGTTTGGACACACCCCTAGCTTAGCTGTGCTAAGCTAGGTGCAATCCTGAACCACAGGGCTCCAATCCACTTACAGTATGCCTGTCACACACACCCATGATGTCACCTATATCCTAGTCTTGCACCCGGCTATTTATACTCTTACAATCTTGGGACCTGCCTCACACCCCGGGGAAATCTGGGATTCACTATCCTTCCCCTCATTTGTATAGGATTGCCTGCTAATGCATAGTTACATGTCCTATACTGAGCCTCCCCCCTTAGCAACCATTACTCACTGGCCAGGTTGTCTTATGCCTGCCATTGACTTGCATGGCAGAATACTGCTTTTAATTAGAATGCTTATTTTAGGTTTATTTTATTATCCCCCCCCCCCCCAATCCCGTTTGCGCGCCACTGCCCTATGCTTAAACAGCCGAGATCGGCGAAAAAAAAAATAAAAGTTGGGTTTTTTTTAAACAGTTTGCAATGCCAATGGCCTTCTACTTGGCCATTGGCATGCTTCCTCAATAATATGCGGCCTTTATTTGGACCTGTTATAGCTCTGTTTTGTAGTTTGCGGAAATGTACTCGGTTACTAACCGAGTACATTTCTGCAGACTGCACTCATCCTGCACTGACAGCTGACAGCTTCCTGGATCGCAAATTACCCTCATTTGCATGGTTTTCACCTGCAAATTAGGGTAATTTGCATACAGGAGCTTGGTCTATGCAGGATTAGTCTAAGAGCTCATGTGCACATCCCAGGAGCTCGTTCCTGGATCGCACATTGGCCATATTGCCGAAAATAGCTCTTAGACTAATCCTGCACACTCTACAGGGCTTCGTAAATCTGGGTGCCCATGTTTCTGTGCAAATCCAACATCTCTACTAGTACCTGAACTAGTGAGCTAAATCAGTAGTTCTAGCTCTAACATGTACCACTGCAGGACCCAATTTCATGACACCTTCCAGAAATGGAGGCCCCACCCAACCTAAATCCTAAATCCACTGAATGACAAAGAAAAAAGTAAAGAAAAAATACAAAACTCCCCTAAAATAAATAAAACTAATACTTAACTATTACGAAATTCTCACTATATGTAACTTCTCACTCTTCTCCTAAGACATCTAACTGGAAAACAAAAAATATATATACAAAAATAAACAAAACTCATTCTCCAAACAACACAACATATCTAATAAAAACATTAAAAAGGCAACCAAAAAGTTTAACAGACATTAACATGTTAGTCAATGGCCAACTCACTGAAAACACATCAACAGAATCCAGTCTTTGGCTACTGTACTAATCAGAACATAAAAATGAAACACACACACACACACACACACACACACACACACACACACACACACACACACACACACACACACACGCGCACACATAACTTCCCATCCACCTGACATATCTACACAACATACAGCATGCAAACACGTACTGTATATAGTCTTAATATGGGAAGAAGTAGCCTGCACCATTGCTGGCTCCCCCCAAAAAAACTTGCACAACCAACTTGGAGATTACACTTACCTTGGGGCAAATGCCATTTGGAGAACAGATTTGCATAAACACACATCGTGTGCACTCTCCACATCTCACATCTTTCACACAATCCCCATCAAACACATTTAACATACACTTTCACTATAGCATTCCTCTGACCATTCACTGTGACATACAAAACCCAAACAAAGGTGTCTGTTATACAGTATCACCAGAATTATGTTAATGTGCTGTTTCCCCTTGTTAAATTTTGCACACTAGTTTAGTCCATTCAGTTAATGTATCTGTGTGTACACTATCAAGTTGTTTTGCAAACCAAGAATAATATCTGTGAGCTTTGTGATTTGGGAATAAATTATTGTAAAGATGCATTGAAGATGATCAGTCTAACCACAGGGGTCAACAAAATGATTCTATTTTCTTTTAAAAAGAGTGAGCCATTTGGCCACTATAAAACATGTCCCCTCTCTGCTATGATAGGTTGTCAGCATAACTAACAGATGTGTGAGTAATGCACAAGTTTCGATCACTTTGCTTAGTGTAATAAAAGCTTTGTATAAATACTTCCAAGTGAATGTTTTCCAACAACGGGAAGACCCTGTTCCTGTTGAAATAATCAGTAGGACTTGTTTTTGTATCTTGACTCATATTAGTTAATCCAGGTCCTTGCATTTATTGTCTGTGGCTATTTGGGACTTTGTGTTTTATTTAAGCAATAACCAATGACATTGGTATGCTATATCAAGATTTGCCCGCGGTTGGTGTGGTTTAATCCCAAGGGTGAAGCCTGGGTCTCCTGTCTGGTCTGCAGCATTACTTTGCTTAGTGTAATAAAAGCTTTGTATAAATACTTCCAAGTGAATGTTTTCCAAAAATGGGAAGACCCTGTTCCTGTTGAAATATTCAGTAGGACTTGTTTTTTGTATCTTGACTCATATTAGTTAATCCAGGTCCTTGCATTTATTGTCTGTGGCTATTTGGGACTTTGTGTTTTATTTAAGCAATAACCAATGACATTGGTATGGTATATTAAGATTTGCCCGCGGTTGGTGTGGTTTAATCCCAAGGGTGAAGCCTGGGTCTCCTGTCTGGTCTGCAGCATTACTCCCATCATCATCTTATCTCATCTCCTCTATTATCTTTCTACAGCAATGGATATATGCCTCAGATAACTTTTAACTTATTAATATCACTCATTGTCACTGCTCCCTTCCTTCTAGCCTGTCTTCTAATCCATCATCAAAGATGTATTTTATCCCTGGACTCAGCATCTGGTGATTTGTATCCAACAGTCACCCGTGAAGGCCATCACAGCCCTCCATGATATCCTAGCCCAGTATTTGTTTTACAGCCTTCTGTTCCTCATCTTAGCCTGGTGTTTCACTAACCTTTGCTCACATACAGCCAAATTGATTTTACCCTCCCTGTATGTCCTGCACACTTTATATACCTTAATTACCATATTCCACATCATGCATCTATCAAACATAAAGGGCCTACATTATTACCCCATAGGAGCCCACAACTGCCTTATGCCCTTTCTCTTATTTTAACTTTTGGTTTATATCCACTTGGTGAAATTCTCTTCCCTGGTTGACTGCCTTGCCTTTCATCTATGTTTAAATGTATCCTGAACAGCACATACCCTCTAGGCTTGCTTTCCTTAATTTCCCAGGTGGAGTTGATTCTTCCCATATATCTATATCTTCCTATGTCCTTCCCTATTTACCTATTGCTTCAAATCTCTCTGTAACAGAATATCTCCTCAGCCATTCCATGGATTTATTTATCCTATCATTCCTGTCTTTGCTTGCCTTAGGTATAGGTAAAACCTCAAACATGCCACTGATCTCCCAACCATCTTGCAAAATTCACTTGGATCAGTCACCCTATGTAAAATTAAACAAATTATTTATTTATAACGCAACCTTCGAAAAAGCAGGGTGAGTAAAAATTCATCAGTAAAACAGTATGTGAATTAAAAACAGCATATATGTTCTACAATACATATAAACAATGTGATAGAACTATTTTCTTAAGACTAGTAAACTGACAGATTAAATCATATACCACAATCCACCATAAAATATGACAGCCATTGATTCCTTCTAACAATATTTAAACCTTCACCAAAGACCAGCACAAATAAATAGGTCTTCAGTAAAATCCTAAATTGGGAGAGAGAGCAGTAGAGTGTTAAAAATACAAAGGTACAATATTTCAGAAAGTAGTAGTGTTACACAGAGAAGTTAAGCATACTCTGGGAATCTCTAGCAGTCCTCCATCAGCAGAATCAAGGACCCTGCCTGAGTAGTAATTAATCTTCAGAAGATATATTAGGTATGAAGATCTGACCCCCCCCCCCCCCCAGCCATGTATGGCTGCAAAAGACAAAAGACAAAATAGTATCACATCAGAGATTTTTTGCATTTCAGTGTTTGTATTTGAGGGAAAATGTGGGAATATTTAGATATCTCTGTAAATAGTCTGGTTGTGATATTCTGCATTAGTGGAGTAAAGACTTCTTCCCATAGGCAACTCCAGAATCACAGTGCTTTAAAGCAGAATGGCCTAAATTGGACAAAGGGGATGGGCTACTGCCTTCAAGTCTTTACTTGCTATTAGGCTCTTAATACTGGCAATGTTTCTAAGACAATAAAAAACAACCTGGACAACTAATTATATGTAGTAAAACCAAAAAATCAAGAAGATACACACCAGGATTTAATAAAATCTGTGTAGGCACTGTGTAGAGCCTATACGGAATGTTATCATGTCTGTGTGCATGGTCTACCCTCAGCAGCACGCCATACATATTAATGATGGCGCGTTGTTGAGAGAGAGCGGAGAGACACAGTTATTGAATCACTCTAGGAAGAGGTGTCATGCTAACTGTGTCAACAGATGAGTAAGAGACTCCCTGGACTGTCCTTTTGTTTTATTTTTATTTTATTGTTTTTTAAAAAAATGCATGTTTGAGCAGCACAGCAAGGAGCACAATAATGTTAAGTGGCACTCACAGGTAAGATAGCAGACACCTGCAAGACATCTAAATATAGAAATGGGATGTAGTTAATTATTTATTTAAATTTATTATTAAATGTATGTTTAAGCGTATCTGAGCACATGGTGAGGTGTGGTGCTCAGCACTACTTATAGGTTGCTCAGTGGTATATGTAAACGTACAGTAGCTGTCTTAGTATCCATGTAGCTTAATGTGTAGAGTTATGGCTCCATATGCAGTAGGTCCAGGATTAGAATACATGGAAGAGAAAATATGTATTTATTTTTTTTTAGACATAACATATAGACTATTTAAAAATATGGCCCCACTGTGCTCTGCTAAGCTTTACTCAACTGTGCTTTGTCCTGCTAAGCACAGCATAAACATGGTAATGGCTGCCAATGTTTATGTGCTTCTCAACTCAGCTGTGCTGCTTTGTGCACTGCTAAGCAACGTGGTACTTTTTTGAATGCTGCTCAATGATGTGTAAGGGTGGGAAAACAGCCTATATTAAGGCCAATAGGTGGGAATACAGCAAAATCCATTGGAGTTCCTTCTCTGATGGTTATTGTGGATAGTGTTGGTGAAGGTGCCCACTTCTGGGAGTAGTGTCAGAGCATTCTGGAGTCCAGAGTCATGGTTGGACTCCTAATTAAAAACCATGGTGACCGGCTGCTGCAGGGAAGTTTCCAGAGCTCGGAGCATAAGGCAGAGGCCTGGGACCGGCTGGCCAGAGAACTCACCAGTGTTACTCGTATCCCTCACACAGGTGAGCAGTGTCATTCCCACACACCACCATGATGACCTGAAATGAAGAAAGAGGGGACTCTTGGACACCTGCATCCAAGAAGCTTGGGCAGGGAATGCCTCACAATTATGTAAATAATGTTACCTCTGTTTTACCAATATGTAATCTGAATGTCTGCAAAGCTGGTATGAATAATGCTGTGCTTTTCTCTCAACAGCTGCAGCTGAGAGGGCTCACAATGTTGAGTTACATGCCGGGCGCTTGACCAGGTTGTGCTGTGAGTGTGGTGAGTATGGCTGTATTATGCTAACTGCAGTGAAATAAGCAAGAAAGAGTAAAGCATTAACTGCATTAAAGTATATACAATAAAGTTTGTAGTGCCATAAATGTGGAATTAGAGCTGTATTGCAATAAATGAATAATGCCAAATGTAGTGCAATAAAAACATGAAACAATACAAATAACACCAAGGGAAATAGTATACATCAGGATTGTTTTATTGTAATCATTGCAGTAGAGTTGTATGCATTCAGGTTGTAAGGTAAGGTGCTGCAGTTATGTATAACACTGTAATAGCTGTAGAATGCAAATCTAATGGCTGCAAATTGTATTGTTTAACTCATATAGTACTGTTCAAGGTTGTCTCTAGGCCAGTATTGTTCACATAATGCTCTGCCATCCACAAACATCAGGTAATAAAGGGGTATGGGTGAGGTAGCCCACTCCATGAGCTGATATTATTTGTTGATTTCACAGATATTTCAAACTACTAACAATAAATTGAGTACACCAGCATTGTTTATACTGATATACAGCTTAACTACTATCTGTGTTATGCATGTATTTCATGCATGTGTGTTCTTTGTCGCTACAGTCTATTATAATACTGTAGTAGTACTAAAACCCAAAAAGGAGGAAATACAAGTGCTAAAACACATCCAAAACACAAAAAGACTAGCAATGGAAGGAATGGAATGTCAAAAAATAATAAACCAAACGACGATTCCAAAAGTATAAAACACTTTATTAACGCTTAACTTTCTCACTGTGTTTTCATCCCAGTAAAAGAATTTCATCAGATACCAAACATCAATACTGCTTTCCTTAAATACTATATTAAAAGCAACCAACCAATAAATTCCTTAATCATCTAACTAGCTAAATATATGCATTCTAAACTGAAAAAAAACATGTATAAGTTTCTAATGTAAAATCTTATACTACATATATAAAAACATATAAAATGTGTAAAATGTCAAAAAGTATAATTATATATATATATATATATATATATATATATATATATATATATATAAAAAACAGGATGTATAATTTAATGAAATATACACACTGACCTCTAGTGGAGGAATCTATAATTAGCAATCAATTGTAATATATTGCATAACACAATACGAAAAAAAAATACATATATATATATATATATATATATATATATATATATATATATATATATATATATATATATATATATGTGCCAATGAATACTAAATGTTTTTTTTTAAATACATTCAGTGGAAGCAACATATGAAACAAAACTTAATATACAATGACCACCTAAAGAGACCCTACCTATAAAAAACACTATATAACTTGCTGATCTCAATTTTAAAATTGGGCCCATGGAGACATTCTCATTTAATCCTGGTGCTCTATTAGCTTCCAGCACCAGCTGCCAGTAAAGTTCACAACATTCTATTTTCATCTCCCATGGTTCCCCCTCAGATCTTGATCAACTACTTCCAATACAAAAAATCAAAAACTTCCATTAATACAACCCAAAGTGTGCTGGTAAAATGCATTTTTATGTCCCTGTTATTAATTTCATTTGAGTATTCACATATCCTCCTTTTTAATGTACTTATAGTTTTCCCTATGTAAAATGCATCACATATTTTACATAGGGCTAAATAAATCACCCCCTTACTGTTACAATTAGAATAAGTCACGGCCTCTATGTATCTATCTCTAGCTACCACATATACCACCACATTCAAAATAAAAGAACATTGATTACAGGCTCCACATTTATAAGTACCTATTTTATTATTATTATTATTATTATTATTATTATTATTATTATTATTATTCCCTGTTTCAAAGGTACTATTATGTTCCAATAGCTCTTTAATATTCCTACCCTTTTTATACACAAATCTCAAAGGATAATTAAAAAATCTTTCAAGATCTGAATGAGGCAAACCTACACCAAGTATTATTAATAACTTCCCTAATAATATGAGCATTGTTATTAAAAATCATTATATAAATGCCTTTAAAATTTTCATCCCCATTTTCTTTCACATCCTTAAAGTTAGTATGTATTAGCTCTGTATTATCATCAACACAAGAAGCTTGATCCTTCCCCAGTATGGGACTACTTTCCCTTGTCTATTTATCTTAACCTTCTCCATAACTTATTCATTTAAGTTAATAGGATAGTTTCTATCCAGAAACATCATTTTAAGTTTAATGCATTCTTCCAAAAAATTGAAATCATCAAAGGTCATCCTAGACCCACATATGAACTGGCCTTTAATAATACTATTTTTTTGTATAAATGGGTGCACACTACTAGAAAACAAGTATGAATTAGAAAGAGTGTGTTTCCTGAAAACAGTTTATTTAAAGTCCCCTGTTTCTATAACTTTAGGAATAGTAACATCCAGATAATTTAATTTATCCCTCATAATATTATGTGTATATTTCAAAAAATCTGTAGTTTTAGTAATATTGTCCAGAAATTCCCCTAATTATTCTACTAACCCTGTCCAAAAATACATATATCATCTAAATATCTTTTGTATCAGTTCCATCTATCTGCAAACACTGAGTTGAAAATAAAGTTCTTCTCCCATATAGAAAGGACAATATTGGCATTTGTGGGGGCACAACAAGCCCCCAATGCCACACCCTTCATTTGTTTAAAAAATTCTCCTTCTAAGTAAAATAAATTATTATTCAGAACCAGTTCCATAAGTTCAACATATAGTCTACATTGGTAATTGGTAAATGCCTTACTATCAATTAAAGCTTCTTCAAACCACTCAACTCCAATAGTTTGGGGAATAACGGTAAAAAAAACTTGTATATCTATTGTTACAAATAATAAATCATCCCTAAATAAATTGATCTTAATATGCCTCAAAAAATCCCAAGAGTCCTTTAAAATACCTGTTTGTTCTACCTAAACTTCTTTTAATTTCCTATCCAGAAACTTGACTCTCAGTTAGGTTTTTGAGCCATTAGCTGCCACTATACATCTAAATGACAGGGTCTACCATATCCTTATATATTTTAGGAATTCCAAAAAGAAAAAGGATGGTGGGTCTGTCTAGACACAAATATTGAAAACTTTTTTCATCAATCATCCGTTTTTTTCTTCTTCTTCTTTCGGCTTTTCCCGGTTAGGGTCACCACAGCGGATCGTCACCTGTCCGCTCATGATTGGCAGTGGAGTTTTACAGTGTCGAGTTGGGAGGGTGGCTTAATGGCTAAGGTGTTTGCCTTACAAACACAAGGTGCAGGGTTTGAGTCTCACAAGGGATAATTGGCTAGGCTTAAAATGGCTCGCAAGGGCAGTTAGCTTAGTACTAAACTATGAACCTATGAACAGGGGCTGTGGCTGTAAAAGTGCAGTTAGATGGACAGAAATAGCATAGCAGACACAGATATGTGCAAAACTATCCACTGTGTGTCCAAAACCATATGGGAAATAATTTAAAATAATTTTATTTTTTTTAATGATCTGGGTATGTTTGCATGGTGCTCCTCAGTGTGCAAACATGCTTTTATGAAAAAAAAACAATTAAAAAGAGTATAAAAAACAAATGTATTAGTATGTGACAGTAATGTATTCTAGGACTCTGCATGGAGTATCTACAATGGTGGAATGGTCCAAAATCAGAAGAGGTTGATACTCCACAACAAACAAAGCAAACCAGATGAATGAAAAGACAAGTCCTTTATTCGAATAAGTAAGCACTTTCACGTTGCTTGGAACGCTTCATCAGACTTCAACAAATCATAAACATTTAAATCAACTTATATATAAGTGAAGCACCAATGAAAAACACATTAGCAAGTCACATGCAAGTTACAAAAATACATCATTTCCTTTCCATAAAAATTACATAAAATAAAATAAAATATATAAATATATATATCATAAAAATCTCATATTAATAAATGAATAGTAGAAGTATAATATTAAAACATACTAAGACATATATCAGATAGCGAAACATGTTACTACTGTTTAATGTTTCAAAGTTTTATCTAATAAAAATGGTCTTAATGAAAATTTATTTGCTTATAAAAGGAAGTGTAAGGAAATGGATAGAGATATTATGGAATACAAACAAAATCATAGCTTCCCTAGGTCTAAAAATGGTAATGACCACAAAGGAAATTTTAGTTTGAGGTTCAATGAAGGTATCATAGGCAGTGGTAATAATAGTTATGTGGTCAGACATGACTATGTTGATACACATGAAGATGAAAATAATTTGAATTTAGATGACCCTTTAGAGTATCCCCCACTGAGAAGATCGGGAAAGGTTGAAGCAGAAAACACCGATCCAATATTATCAGTCCAACATGAACAAGGGAATGGACAGAAGGAGATACTAATCAGTCAGGGTTCATGTTTGGAGCTTGAAGAGATTAATTGTGAAGGTAACAAATATACATTTAAGAATTTTAAAATATTGAATTATAGTTGTTTGGAAGTTAACAAAATATTTTTTTAATTTGTTCATTAAAGGTCTGAAGTTTGTTCCAACTTGTAAAAGTAATATTAGCCAAGTGTTGATAGATTTAAAACTCTTTGTTAGAAAGAAAAATTTAGAGTTATTGTTCCCTACTGAAAAGAATATACAGGATGATAGGCTTAGAAAAAGAAATACATATAATCCCCTTATACATCTCCAACTATGAAATTTTGAATTACAAGTTGGAAAAGAACTTAGACAGGCACTTCATGGTAATAAAAAGTACCCTAATCTTTCCAAAGGAGGAAGTGAATTACTGGATGATTTGAGGCATAATAAAAATGTTAGAGTAATGAAGCTGTACAAAAGGGGTGGGGTTATATTAATGCACACAATTCTTTATGTAGGAAAAATGATAGATTTATTTAATGATGAAAGCAGATATTCAAGGGTGTTGAAGAATGAAATATACATTGCTTATTACAAGAATGATTTTGCTTTAAAAGAATTTTTGAATGATAGGTTTCCTCCCACATCCCAAAGACATGTCCCTATGTTGTTTGTTTAACACCACCACAGGATCTGCAGAACTGCCTATCTGCTTCCTACATTGCTCTACCTCCCTCATGTGCATGCAGTTCACCTGCTTATGAGGTGATTTACTTGCCATGGATACTTCCGTGTTGGTGCGCATGTGCGTGCCACCCAGCTCTGTTTACTGATTACTTTCATGTAAGTAGCATGCCACAATGCCTACATAGAAAATAAATCAGATCTGATGAAGTCTACGTAATATGACGAAAACGCTGAGTGGAACTTTTAAGGCGTTAATGTTATTTTGCTGCTGTGCCTTGTGATTTTATCTTTTGGACATTAAATTTGGTATTGGAACTATATCCGACTTCTTATTTGCACTTTGGATTTTTGTTTTTGATCCTAATCTATTAAGCAAATCACATTTTCCCAACATTTTCGATTTAGTTTTTAATACTGTTAATGAGGGCACTATATATACTGTAGGATAAAAGAAAAGCTAACGTATAATCTACAAAACATGGTTCTTGTACTGAAATTTCAACCCCCCCCCCATATCAGTATTAGTGGATAAAATAGGCAATATTTATTATAGGTTCATAGGTTGATACTAGGCTATCGGCCCTAGGGTCTATACAAGCCTGGCCATAACAATTCCCTGGATATTTCTTCCCACAATATTTACTTCCCTGGACCCCTGTCTAGCAGGGTGACTGACGTGATCCCCGGAGTGAATTTCTTATCTCCCATCCAATCAAGGTTCCCTTTTGAAGAGGGCCAAGGAGGCGCTCTGCTTGACATGTATGGGCAGTCTATTCCAGAGTATGGGGAGTCTCTGGATTAGGAACCTATCCCTCCAGCATGTTTTGTTCATTGTGATGACAAGGTTTAGATCCCTGGAGCATGTGGCTCTAAGGGATTGGGATTTCTTTAAGTGGAGCATGTCCAGCAGCTCAGGATTTGACATGGCCTTGTATGTTAAGCAGAGATCACCGATGAGTAGACGATATGCCACAGAGTATAGCTGGAGTTTTTTTAGACGGTCAGCATAAGACATCTGCTTTAGGCCTGTGATTCCTTTAGTGAGGTATTTCTGCAGCCTTTCCAGCTGTTGCAGATGTCTTGAGAGGTACATACCAAACTGCGCGTTGTACTCTATAATGGGTCTAATGAGGGATGAGTACAGTGGAACAATAACCTCCTTTTTTCTGGATGAAAATCCCTTAGGGATGAGGTGTGCTACATAGAAGGATTTCCTAACTGTTTTGGTGATGTGGTTATCGAAGGTGAGGCCACTGTCCACCTGTGTCCCTAAGTCTCTCATCACACTTTCGGTGTTTAGTGTACTGCCACCTATGTGGTAATTCATGGGTACATGTTTTTTCCCAAAGGGGATAACTATACACTTATTGGCATTAAGCTTGAGCCCATAGCTCTGGCACCAAGCATCTGTTTCTTTAAGGCCTTTTTGTAGAATATCCACATCATTTGGGGATTCAGTAATGGCTCTCAGTTTGCAGTCATATGTGAACTTTGTTAGCCAGAGTCCCTTAGTGTTGGCCTATACTTGAGAGAAGTAGATGCCAAACAAGAGCAGTCCCAGGACTGAACCCTGAGGTACTCCACTTGTCACCTGTCTGGAGCTGGATTTGGAGTCAGCTACTTTTACAGTCTGGGTTCTGTCAGTAAACCAGTTGGCAACCCATCGAGTGATGTAGGGATTTATGCCCTGCTTAGTAAGTTTATCTATGATTCCAGAGTGGGGGATGGAGTTGAAGGCCTTGGCAAGGTCCATATAGGCTGTGTGGACCACCTTACCCTCGTCCACAGCTCTGGAGACTGATTTGAAGAAGTCAATCAGGTTCAGGAGACAAGATCGGCCCTTCACGAACCCAAATTGGGTGGGGTCCAGTGTTTGAAGGTTGCCAATGTCGTTGTTTGTAAGTTCCATGATAATGCATTCCATACTCTTGCTGATCAGGCTCATCAGACTGATGGGACAGTAGTTCACAGGATCCAAGGTGGATCCCCCCTTGTGGAGTGGGATAACTGTAGCTGTGTGCCACTCAGTGGGTACGAAGCCTGAGGTGAGGCTATGATTAAACATGACACTAAGGTGAGGTGCCAGTTCATTTTGTAGTTCATGTAGTACACAGCCCAGGATGTCATCTGGTCCTGTGGATGCTGTATTCTTAGCTTTGGAGAGTGCAGTTTCTAACTGTGTGGCCGTGATTACCGGAATTTGGCAATCTTTTGGCACTGAGATGAGCCCGTTAGGGGGTGGGAAGGGGGTGAAGTTGGCACTAAATCGATCTGCCAGGATATTGGCAATATCCTTGAGATCAGGATATTTAATACCATTCTGTTGTAGCTCAGAGCAGATCTGTGCATTGCCATTTAGATTCTTGACATAACTACAGAATGCCTTGTGGTTGTCCTTGGAATCTTTAGCAATTTTATTTTCGTAACTAGCTTTGGAGGATTTTATGAGGGATCTCAGATTCTTACTGAGGCTGGTAAGGGAGTTTTTTGCATCCTGTTTTTTTCCTCTTTTCTGCAATAGTTTCTTCCTTCTGTTGTATAGATTGTTTATGGCAGGGTACCACCAGAATGGCTTCCTTTTTTTTGGAGGAGAGTGTCTTGTTTCTATTTAGGATGGCACAATTCATGCACGAGTGGATGTGCTCATACAGTGCCTTAGTGTAGGATTCAGCAGTCAAACTTTCAGCTCCCGTCTGCATGGGTGTCATGAAGTTTGTCACTTCTGACTTGAGTAGCATGAAGTTGGCATTGGAGAAGTTTTTTACAGAGGTTTCTATACTGGGAGGTGGGGGTGGGATGTGGATGTCAAGGGTAATTAGCTTATGGTCAGACCTGACCAATGAGGGGTTGACCACTGGTGTGGAGCATCTATATCACATGTTGGTAATGACCAGGTCTAGGATATTGGAGCCCCTGGTGGGACAATGGATTAGTTGATCCAAGGTGTTGGAATTTATGAATTCCTAGAACCGTTGGGAAAAGGCGTTGGTACCCATATAGTTTTCCCAGCTGAAACCACCCAGTATTAGGGTGTTTGGTTATATCTTAATATTTTCCAGTATGTTTAGAAAGGTGTAATGAGAATTTTGGGGCATGGTGGAGGATCTGTAGCAAGCTACAATTTGGATTGCAGTCTTACCTAGAGTTAGTTGCACCTGGAGAATTTCAGATGCATTGTGCTGGGCAACTAGCCTGGAGGTGTGAATATCCTTGGTGAATGTGGACATTCCTCCACCTTTAGTGTTTCGGTCTTAGTTTGGTGGCCAAAAAGTGTGGTAAGAGTTGTAGCCTGGTATTGCAGGGGTGCTCTCTGGAGCCTTGAACCAGGTCTCAGTTACTGCACAGATATCGATGTTCTCCATTTTTAGGAGTGCCTCGAGAGAGTGCATTTTGAGATTTAGACCTAGCACTGAGTAGCATTACCTTCAGATTTTGCATGCTTGTATCTGTTACGGTGGTGGTTTTGTCCTTTGAACCTTGCCTACAAAAGGCACTATAGGGGTGGCAAGAGCTGTAGCCAGTAGCCTGAATCCCAAGGGTGAAAGGTGCAGACCATCTCTGTCAAAGTTTCATGGTTTGTCGATCATATCATCCCAGGCAGACAGATACTTGATCCCCTTTGAATGACAACAGAAGCTTAGCCAGTTGTTGAAGTCAATCATTTTGTCCTTATACTGTGGTACTCTGGGCAAAGGCAGGATGCTACTCAGGGCTAGGGTCATACCTGCATTATGTCTCTGTAAGGAAATTTTATCTAAGTCTTTTGCAATTAAATCTAAATTATAACCAATTTCCTTACATGGGATTTTTAAAGTTTCTAAACCTGTTGTAAAATAATAATTGGAAACCAAGCTGGATATTCTTACTGCTTGATTTATATGACATTTTGTTTGACATGCATAAGATTTGCTCATGCATTTGTTACCAAAAGTAGGTTTCTTATACAATTTAAAGACAAGACAGTGTTAACAAGGTTTGCCCTTCTTGTAGGAACAAAGAAAAACCTTTCTCTTGTGGGAACCAAGAAAAACCTTTCTCTGACTTTCACCTGATTGTATCTTCATGTGTATATTATAGTATTATAGAACATGAATATAAATACACACAGAGATAGATAAAGATACATACATGTGTAATCAAAAAGAAAAAAAAACACATTTCTTATAACAGTTTCTGTGGGTGGAAGTAGGAGAAGGCAGGAGAATGTAGTGGTTATGAAGATGTGCAAGGGCAAATTCTAGCAGTGTGTAAATGTGATTGCTCATGGTTAGTGTAAGGACTAGGGAAGGAGACAGATTTAGCTTTAGGCTTTGGTAGTGGTATGTGTGAAGTATGCATTTCTGTGTATTTTGGTTAGTGGTGCCATTAGGGAATGGGATTTTAGTAATGTTAGGGGTTGAGGTTAGGGTTAGGATCAGGGTTAGGGTTAGCAAGCACACATGGGTATGGAGGTGAAAGAGGTAGAAGCCTTACGTGTGTGTTTGTGTGTGTGTGTGTGTGTGTGTGTGTGTGTGTGTGTGTGTATATATATATATATATATATATATATATATATATATATATGTATGTATATATATATATATATATATATATATATATATATATATATATATATATAGGTCTACCATCGAAATCCCACATAATCAAATCCCACATCATTAAGACAAAATCAACAAAAGCCCACTTCAAAGAAAGTCCAGACCATATAATTCCAAGGTAAATAATCACTAACACCAAAAGTCATGAAAGCGAAACCACACCATCCCCAACCTACCCAGATGGGGGCTACACCCCCACATCACCCAGTATGGGGGGCGGTGCTCCCATCTCCCCCCAACTAAATATACAAACTCCAAGATTGCACTACATTTGGGAAAAAGACAAAGTTTATTGTTTGGCTGACAGGTTACTTACCCTGGGAATAGTTTTGCCAATCCAGTCTTTCACTGAAGTGGGTTTTTGTTGACTTCATGTCTACGATGTGGGATTCGATAATGTGGTATTTCAATATTTTCAGGTAGACCTAAATATATATATATATATATATATATATATATATATATATATATATGTATATATATATATGTATATATATATATATATATATATATATATATATATATATATATATATATATACAGAGAGAGAGAGATATAGATATTTCATATATAGATACAGCTATATACAGAGAGATGTAGACACACACACACACACACTTGTAGAAATCAAATTAGTTGAGATTCAAAATACTGAATCCAAATGGCTGAAATGTCAGTTGCTAGAAACATAATTTGGTAGAAATACAGCAAGTAAAAATATTATATAATCAGTGATATTTTGGAACATAACTACCTACCAATGGGAAATGAGTCAAAAATAATTTTTGGGGGAGATAATCTCCCTGTACCCCCACAACTCCCTTTTTTAAATAAACTAACATTGTGGCCGTACATCTGTGAAGAAAAGATAAGAGACTGCACTCAGTGAATTATTGCCAGTGCACACACAAAGATATTGCACCAGTAGTGATTCAGTATGCTTAACACCATTTACTGTGAGGAAAGTCTGCCATGTTAGCACTGTCTTCATGCAGTTTCTCTCTGCATTTTTATGGCAGAATTTTATATAACTCTGCCACAATCAGATAAACAATACGAATCACATCTGACTGAAAACTATGTAAGCCTGCAGAAAATTATTCTCGATGTAGTTCTGGAGCATAGCAAATACAATGCAAATTAGTGATCAATATTAGTTCCTTGCTAATGCATAAACATTGTGAAGTTTTTGTGATGAATAAGTCATGTTTGCTAGGTTGCTGTAGTCATCACTTTTTATTTTTGCTTTAGCTAACAATTGGAAATGAAGAACTTTTTTCTATCCTCAGCAATTTGGCACTAACTATCCAGAATAGTTGAAGGTGATCTTATAGTGCCTAAACATAAATTAAATCCTAGTCAGCGGTGTTATGACTCTTACAGAGAATTATACAAGAAAGACGGTACATACAAACCTTTAATTGTACCTGATACTTGATGCTTTATCCATTGGGAACTTTCTGTCCCTTCATTTTCCCAAGTGAGCGGCTATACCATTAAAAAAAATCTGCCCCCTTCCATTGAGATGCAGGCAGTAAATCACTCAGATGTCTAGCTGTGGAGGAAGGGGTGTGCTTTTATTTTAATTTCTTTCTTACGTGATTTAGGGAATATTCACACAGTATCACTGAGATGTACAGGTGTTACTCTTTGCAAAGTGCAGACTGCACTGGTATGAACATGTCTTTTTTAAGATGGCACAATTCAAGGTTTAATGAAAAAATACTGTATCTCACTGGTATAATGCATTTTTCATATTATTTGTAGGTTTATGAATTCACTCGGGACAGTCTTTAGCTTCATATCATATGAGACAACAAAGAAAATGAAAATATTGCGAGATTATCAAAGTGGACCACATGCCATAGAATACCACACTCTCCAGTCCATGGTGAAGTATGAGCTGAAAAATCATATCGTCAATTTCCACGAACCACCTTCTGATGAAACCCCTTCAGGCTGCAGGACTCTACTTCGTCTTCATCGTGCACTGAAGTGGTTGGAGCTGTTCCTCTTCAAGCTTGCAAACAGTCATGATAATGAGAAGACATCAGACCTTTGCATCGACACCTACCAATATGCTCTGGCAAGGTACCACAATTGGTTTGTAAGGCAGGCAGCAGTAGTAGCATTTCTGGCCATGCCAGAAAAGAGAGAGCTCTTTGAGATTGTCTGTGTCAAGGACAAAGATGAGGCAAAATTGGTGCTAACAAGAACAGTCCACTCTCTTTCCAAAGTTTACAATATAACTCAGAAAGTCTATGAGAAACATCGTATGCTTGACCTTCCATGAAGTCACAAAAAGTCGAGATGAAGTCTAAAGAGGAACTTTGTACCACACCAGTAAAGAAAGTCAGTGTAGCTTTTCCACAGATATAAGCAGAATGGTTGGACTTTCAGCAGTCCATCTCTAAGCCTTACCAAGAACCATTTTTTAACCATGTTCAATTGATCTGTGGTATTTGGAGTGGTACATGAGACTTCTCTGATTACGACTTTCACCTTAACCATAAGATTACATTGTTAGCATCAGAGAATCAGGTGAAAGATTTCCTCTTGATACTGCAATAAAATGCTTTATACCCAAACTTCAGTGTCATATCAGCTAAATCACTTTAAGGAGGAAATGCAAATCTGTTATGTTGTTTTACATACAGCAGAAATTTATAGAAGCTCCAATTTTTTTTTACAGTATGCTCACAGTAAACTAGTAGTGCAATGAAAAATATCTTTAAAAAAGTTAAAGTCATACGTGCCTTCATACTTTGCAGGTATATCTGTCCACTTAGAATCTGTGTTATGCATCACGAATATACACATTTCTTTCTCTTCCAGTTCTGCAGTAATTCTTGGTTTCTTGAGAGAAAAAAAAGTAAAAGTGTAAAATGTTTAACTTTTGGAACTAAAAAAATGTATTTCGAAGTTAACACTGGAAAATTATATTTAATCCCAGGTAATTCACAGTAAAAATATCCAATGAGATCTAATATCTAAATTTGTACAGTTTCAAATGATGATGATTTAAAGGATTGTTAATGCTGATTTTTTCCCAAAATGTATATATTAGTATGAATATGAGGAAACAGTGGTCCAGCGTGCTAAAAAAGGATCCCTTTCCCTTAAAAAGGCAATTCCACCAAAGGTCTTATTTTTTGGTAGTAAGGCTGACACTTCTGCCTGATTGCTGTTTTCTCAGGGTTTAGTGGTTAGTATGTGTCTATCTGCCTTGAAGACTGTGTATTTTGTCCTTGTCATCAGACAGATATGTATTATTCACTATCATTTTATACATGGGATGAGCAATAACATGAAAAGCATGCTGATTGCCTTAGGTAGCATTTTTACATTGTCTGAATAAAGGCATTTTGAGAGGGGTCAGAAACAATTGTAGAGTAATAGGGCATGCACTTATATAGCCAAAGAATTGCATGGTATGAAAACAAGCAAGTGGACAGTGACTAGATGAGCGACAGTAACATAATATAAAGTTAATTACATATGGAATATCACTGGAGGGGGATGTTTATGACATGCTGTAGCTAGAGAAGGTATTTCATTATGGATAGAGAAATGCACTATATTTTGTTTTTAACAAGTGCATTTGTAAAGGGTATTATGGCCATACCGAGCACAGAGGTAGAGGGCTTAGTCTAGGATGATACAGCACAGTAGTGTTTTATAGGTTCTAATAGTCAGATAGACAGCTTCATGTAATCTCACATCAGTGTTAGTGCAGTAAATATGTGACAATAATAAGTACTGATAGTTGTGTTATTAAAGGGTTAATAACATTCTGGTTAGATGGGCACTGACAAAGTCGTGAGTTACTAAGGTGACATTTTAGGTTTATGTTTGAAGCTGTGAATGGTACTCATTTGTTTTATTTATGTTTAGATAAACATAGAAAAAAAGGGGTTGCCATAGTTATTATAAGATTTGTGTGTTAGGGTTAAGTGCTGATTCGTGGATCTTACTTGTTTAGCCAGTAGGCAAGCCTGGAACCTATGTGATCAGTTTAACACTTGGAAAAGTGTTTTTATTTGTGCATAAGTAAGCAAGTTATGAAGCTGCAGCCAGTTTATTTTTGAGCACAACACAGTAATGAGTTTTGGAGTTTATGTCCGTAGCAAATTTGTTGATTTTGTTAAAGCTTTATTCTAGTTTGGACAGCTACTCAGACTGTAGATTTGTGAAGACTTTGGAAGCATACAGCAGGCTGGTTAGTAGAAGAAAGGCTTCAGTCACTATTCCAGTCTGGTTAATTTGGTTAATAGGTAGGGTTTAGACTTGTCCAGCAAGCCAAGTTTCTAACTGGTCTTCTGGACTACATATTGGTTATGATGATCAAATTCTAAGTTTTTATCAGTTATTACCCTAGTAGTTTTGTATGTTTGATTTGCTCAATATAAATGTCATTAGAGGAAGTTATATTTAATGTTAGCATTTATGATGACTGATTTTTTTTACAGTTTAAAAAAGGTTGAGGTTTTTGGAGCTAGGTTACCGTAGATAGGAAAATATCTTGTTTTGTAGTCTGCAGGTGGAGTTGACAAGAAGATGAGCAGATCATGGCAGAGCCATCTGTGTGTTGTATAATAACTTGTTTTAATGCTGTTCACATATAATTAATAAATACGTTAAAGAGGAGATGGCCTAATATGAAGCCTTGGAGGACACCTATTTGTAGAGATTTCTTGGTAGACCTTCCAAGAGCATTCTGTCAATTTGCACATGGACTTCTATCAGTGAAATAATTACTGAACAAAGCTATTTTTTTCATTGACATCAAGGGCGAGATATTGTGTCCAAGGCTTTAAAGAAGTCAAAGAACTGGGTGCCCTTTATTTCATTATTGGTTTACAGTGTCCAGAAAGGGTAGTAGAGTTGCTTCAGTACTATGGTGTGGGATTTTGTTTTTTGCTGTTTCCATACGCACTTGAAAATAAGTCATGCTAACTTAATAAATAGCTTCCATTTACCTTGTCAGTATTGTCAGTATTATAAATGTAATACTGATGTTTTCAATGAAAAAAATATTTTGCTTTGAAGTCTCTTGAGATCAGAAAAAGACAAAATCTTAAGATGTATACCCTATAACAGTTTTTGACAATGTATTCACCACACATACAGACTAAATGCAAATATAATTTGATAACTTCTTGTTAGGAATCTCTGACATAAAAAAAATGCTCACCACATATTAAACACCCTAGCTACTAAATATAGGGTTGCTCTGATTTCCTGTAGTCAGACATGGAACTTTGTTTCCTGCTACCATTTACATAAAACGTCTACATCTAAAAGTTTTATTCCAGTAGTTCTTTTTACAAGGTCTTTGCCATTTTCATCAGCAGCCTTGTATTATTATGTAGCTTTACATAGTACTGGAATTATCAAACTATCACAAATAAAATATTGTATTTATGTGTTTGTTTTTCTGTTTGCATCTCTAGTTGTCTGTTTCCTTGCTCATATTCATAATCAAAATACAAAAGGAAATACACCAAACTCACTGGTCGTAATAAATTAAATCCAAAATAACACTGAACAACACAAAAAACTTATAAAAATAATAACTTTAATGGAACTTTTGTAAGCGTTTTCATTCTCATATAGAATTTCATCAAGCAATTCCATTAAATACATTATACAATTTAAATAGGCCATCCCATAATCACATGTTCAACAGCCACAATGTGTTAACCCCTTCCTTCTCAGAACTTTAACATTTTCTCTGTCATTTAATCCTGGAAAACTGCACACATTTAATCTTACTTGCCAGCAGTATTCCTTCCAATCTAAATCATCTTCTGCTTCCAATCTTTTTTCAAAGTTGTAAACTTGATCTATCACAGAAAAAATTAAATCACTTTTATTAATTTCATTTGAATACACTTGTATGTAATAAATGTTTGACAAAAGCATTGCCTACATCTAACTTTTCTATAGCATGCAAATGTTCATATATTCTCATATAAAATTCCCTGGTCATCCTTCCTATATAAAAAGCCTGACATTTTCCACACAAAAAAATATTAACAGCAAATGTTGACTTAAGTAAACTTATTGCATAACTTAATCTCAAAGTTCCTACTCACTAAAAAATATTGGTTCCTTCTTTGACATCTTGCAATAATTGCAAGCATGACATTTAAACATTCCTATAGGAGAATTCAAATTGTTACTCAGAACACAATTTGATCTCTTTCGAAAAGGATATTTTAAATGTTTACCTTTCTTAGTAACAAATACTGGACTATCTCTTATTACATTTTAAGATCTGGAAAGTTGGTATTTGTATGCTATTTAAAGTTTTCTGGGATTAAATGAGAAAGAAGTTTTTAAGGTGGATCTGAAAAGGAAGGGATTAAAACACTGAGGCTGTTGAACATGTGATTATGGGAAGACCTATTTAATGATATAATGCATTTAATGGATTTGTCTGATGAAGATCTATATGAGAAGAAAAGCTCTTACCAAAGTTCCATTAAAGTTTTTATTTTTAAAAGCTTTTGGTTGTCCACTGTTATTTTCATATTCTTAATCAGGCAGACCTAGTGAAGCAACAAGCGCTCCATTTTGTTTGGAGTGACCACAGGTCTGAAAACAAATTATGCACATTTGACATAACTAAACACCAGTGATCCAAATATATAAAGATAAAATGGTATGTGATCAGAAAGCACATTGATAATGAAGCAAATGTGATATGCCATATTGGCAAAAACAATTTGTGATGGAGACTCAAATATGCTACAGTTAACCTGCGCTTAATGAATGGCTCTTGTGTTAGAACTTTATTAGTACTGAGCCTTATCCTGCTGCACAGATGGCAACCATTACTTCACTGCTAGGAAAACTGCTGATAGCTTTGAAAGTTGTTAAAATTATAATTCTCTCCAAGGTGCTGAGAAATGAAAGAGACAGAGTGAAGTATTGAATACTTTTTAAAGTTGTTGACTCAGCAGAGTTGCTCATATCTTCTGGTCTTATGGTTGCCATCTGTTTGGCAGCATGAAATGTGTTACAGCTTTTACAGCTGTTAGAAACGTCATGCTCCTAAAACTCTTTTTTTTTCTTAAACTGGTAATACTTCAGGATAACTAAAACTCCTTATGTATTGCAAAGAATTATGATCACGTCTCTGATCATAACTTCAGACATGCTTGTCTTAAATAGAAATCAAGGCTTTGTTGCCACAAAAGCCCTCCTAAACAGCATAAGCAAAATCACAGATAGAAATAATAAAGCAGCTTTGAAAAAGCTAGTTAAATTCTGCCAATAGAACTTAGCATAATTAATATCTAGAAGAGTTCCAATACAACTATGGTTTTCAGGAGGTAAAATCAAGGAGCAGAGAAGGTGGGGGAATATGGCATCAGTTCCTGAGTGTAGACTCACAGTATGCCTGGCCCATATGAATGATACATGGAAATGTAAAGTACTGAATGCTTTCTAAAGACCAGAATTCCTTTCATGGAGCCTGCAAACAATAGTCTGGACTCTGGTTAGAACACTGTCATAATGCCCCGTAGTGCACTCTGCTTCTTATCCAAGTGCAGTACCAATGTTTGTCAGCAAGTTATAAAACATTACTTCTAAGAATTGCACATCTTGAAATAACCTGCAGGGTTGAAAGACAAAAACAACTTGTTATTTAATGCAAAAAGAAATGCAAAGGTTCTGTACTATGGCAAGGGCAATCTACA